>NC_137151.1:61324488-61730289 GCF_951394435.1 Stenella coeruleoalba
CAATCTGCTGAAATAAATTCTACGAGAGGAAGCAATGAGATTAGAGCTGGATTCACTTACAGGTATCTAAATAACCACCACCACTCTTCACTTGTGACTTTTTGAGTTACTAACAAAAAATTAAATCTCTTCAGAGGATTCTGAGTGGCTGCACTTGCCTCTAGGTTTCTCTCAAAATCATCTAGTTTTAAACTCACGATTAGTTAATGATAACATCTGTGTTCTCTGGTTAACAAACTCATTAACCTGAGCGTATCTTCCTCACATTTTCTGTCTTCAACATCTTCTAAGTGATGCCCAAAACACTTGTACTGACTTTGGTGTTACAGTTAGGAGTTCAGGAAGAAAGATCTCAGTTAGTCAATGTTTCATTTTGCTATTGTTCTTTAGGGTTCAAAAATCTTTAGAGGAGTAATACCAAGACTAGATACCACTGTCTGGTAACACTGATCAAACCAAAGGTCCCTGCAGCAGAGCACTTTCACCTGTTAAATGCCAATTTTAAATGACAACAACAACTTTTATTAAAAAAAAAAAGATTTTATAATACCAGAGTTGAAAAGAGTTCTGGAAATTTAATTACAAAACGTTATTCTACAGAGGAGAAACCCAAACCATAAAGAAGTTCAATGGCTTGTTCTTCAAGGTAGAAGATGAAGAAGACAAAAGATGACCAAAAGCAAAGAAGAATAAGCATATTACAGATCCAAGACTCTCTCTCAAACCAGACTAGGGTTTCTTCTGCCACAATATCATTCTTTCCAGCCCTTCTCCACGCATATCAGAATAAAACCAAAACACGAATTTTACAACCTTTGTTACACCTATCTTTGCAAGCGTTTTACATTCTCTCCCTGAGGCAATCTGCTTTCATTTCATAAACCCTCCAATACTTTGAGAAACCGTGTAACCAAGTCTTACTAGTGGCAATCCCTTATAACGTTTTTTAAATGCCCAAAGATGAGGGCCTGAGTAGTATATCTTGAATGAAAAAAGACAAAATGAACCAGGAAAAAGCAGAGATCAGGATCAAGTTAAAAAAGAGGATGGTGGGGCTTCCCTGGTGGCGCAGTGGTTGAGAATCTGCCTGCTAATGCAGGGGACACGGGTTCGAGCCCTGGTCTGGGAGGATCCCACATGCCACAGAGCAACTAGGCCCGTGAGCCACAACTACTGAGCCTGTGCGTCTGGATCCTGTGCTCCGCAACGAGAGGCTGCGATAGTGAGAGGCCCGCGCACCGCGATGAAGAGTGGCCCCCGCTTGCCACAACTAGAGAAAGCCCTCACACAGAAACGAACACCCAACACAGCAAAAATAAATAAATTAATTAATAAACTCCTACCCCCAACATCATCTTTGAAAAAAAAAAAGAGGATGGTGGTGGGTTTCCCTGGTGGCGCAGTGGTTAAGAATCTGCCTGCCAATGCAGGGAACATGGGTTCAAGCCTTGGTCCAGGAAGATCCCACATGCCGCAGAGCAACTAGGCCTGTGCACCACAACTACTGAGCCTGCTCTCTAGAGCCCGTGCGCCACAACTACTGAAGCCTGCGTGCCTAGAGCCCATGCTCCGCAACAAAGACAAGGCACCGCAATGAGAAGCCCACGTAACCATGGTTCTCTGTGGTCATAGTGATCAAACAGAGGGGTGTCTAGGAGCAGGGCAGGAGAATACTCAACATCTATAGGTAACTGATTTAGGGCCTCAATGAGAGTAAAGGAGAAATCAAGGGAACAAGCTGGGGCCAACTCAGTTCATCCCAGAAAGAGTGAAGGCTGTATGGCAGGCATTATCCAAGTGACCTCACCTTTTTATCACTGTGGCTCCAGGAAAGGGGCCAGCTTCTCTCCACCCTGACCTCTGTTAACATGCTGGTTACCAGAGAAAGGCATGTCTTTGAAACCATGAGGTCCCAAATGTCACAGTGGTAGAAAGGCTAAGTAAAATTCATACTATGAGAACTTGTAAAGGAAAACCCTAACACTGATTATTTTCAATGATATTTTATTAACTCAGTATACGTATTTCAGAGAGGAAAGCTAGATAAGGAAGATAAATCCACACAAATTCCACAAATGACCTACTGTTCTTTGAATAGTACTGTTCTTTAAAATTTAGCAACTTTATAATGAGCATAGCTCTTTACATTTAGGTCAGAGGTAAAGCTGGCAGAAACCTAAACAGTAATTGTTCAGAGGATTTTCGTGAGCATTAAATGAGCAACGTGGTTGAGCCTTGTCTGAAATATTAGTAAGTGATATATAAGCATTAGTCATTACTTCTGCTCTTGTGTGATTATGACCCTTTGAAAATCTGATGAAAACTACAATACAAAGTATGTCTTATATCTGGGGAAGCCTTAAAAGAGGAAGAATATTAAATATTATACTGCGCTGGTGCATTTCTCTACTGAATGAAACAAGTCATATTTTTGGAAGTACAGACAGCTGTATCCCGTATATCAAGCTGAAAATGCCATGACAACCACTGTTCCTAGGCAATTGGAGAATTATGTGTGTGGTCCACTTTCTATATAATATAAGTGGAGAGTGGAGGTAAAAAAAAAAAAAAATCAAATGTTATGAGATAACCTGGAGAAAAAAACTAAAAAGGGGTATATTTCTTAAAAATTATAAATGCTCTATTACAACAACCTTAATGACTGCATAAAATGACTAGATTAAACTCATTAAGTGAAGCTAAGACCAAATAGACTTGCACATTTCAAAATCATATAACAATCTATCATTTTATCTGCTTGTAGAGCATGATAAACATTAAAAGATGAAATTGGGTAAAAGATGAAAAATGTCAAATATTTTTAAAGAAACAAATCAGCTGTTAAAAAACTAACACTCTAAGTATTAAATTTCACTTGCATAAGAGTATATGGCAAAGAATTTCAATTTCTCAACATTTGAGTGTTTGCAGCAGAATACAAAATGAGAGCAAGTGAAATGCCCAATCAAGAGCATTCCTTATTGTGTTCCAGCCAAAAGCCAATATCCTAAAGAAAACGAGGTGCCATGCTAGTAGCCCGGGAAAAACAATTCACTGTTGTGTACTCACATAACCAAGCAGCAAAGCCATACCAAATATGAAAAAATGAAGAATTCTCCAAAAGGTTCTGTGAATTCAATGGGTCAAGATTACCTACAGCTTCTGTCCAACTCTTCTTCCTCTTCTTCAAATGTAAAATAGGCATAAAAGGTTAATTTGTCAATAATACTAGGACATCCTTTGGCCACTGATTTCATTTAATGTGCTCTTCACAGATACTTGGTCAGCAGACACGGGACGGAAACTGCATTTCTGAACTTAGTTTCAATCCCAGAATTCTAAGTCACTTTTAATTTAAGTCAATGCCACTGCATTTCTGACTTCTGTCATGTATGAAGTAAATGACAATCTTATGTTAATAACTATATGCATTTTATGCAGTAATACATGTGATCTAGTCCATGTAAATGACAGCATGAGCCAGCTCTTACATATGTTGTTGTGCAAATGGCATTTCACATCTTCAGGCAGAATCATGTTCACAAAGTGCTTAAAGAGTACCAGGAAAAACTGCCAGAAATTTTCTAATTGGAGAGTTTTCTCTTCCAAATGAACATTTCCATAGAAGACAATGTATTTCACCTTTACAAAGAAAATGACACGAGACCTGAAACCATGTGAAAAGCGTACAGGGAGATTCAGGGACATGCAAAGGACACTGTAGCAATGACAGTAAGCTATGTAGTCTTTAAAATATATTCTTTAGGTGGATAGAAGTTTAGATGCAGAAATGTTCCCCAAAAAGGTTAAGATAAATTATCTTACTAACTGGGATCATCACTGAATCCTCTTTGGAAACTGCACAATCGGTTGCCAAAATTAGCTCAGAAAATCAACAGCCTTTTGTGTGAATATTTTCAGTTGATGCTCCAAAATCACTATCCGAATACCTTAATTTGCCAGTATTGAGAAATGCCTTAGAGGAAAGAGGCAAATTATTAAATACAGACAGCCAAAAAGCATAAAATAGATGTGGTTGATAATATTTTTTCCAAGCTACAGATAGACTGACTTATCTGTAAGCCTAAGGCAAATATAATATCAATGATTACTTAAAAGAAAATGAAGATAAAAGCTCAAAATGAATAAAACTGTGCTAATTATAAATCACTTTGTTATGCATTACTGTTATTTATCTCTCTAGCTCTGTTTTCAGGCACTTCACCCACAAGAGATAAGCATTTGCTATTTCTAATATAATGTAACTATTTCCAATATTTTCTTTCTGCTTTATTCAAAGGACTCTTTGGGGGGAAAAAAAAATTGGAAAAATCAAAATGCGGTAGTTCTGTTAAACAGCGCACCCTTGTGGTTTATCTTACCACCTAAACAATAAAAATTACAGGATAAAGATATATCCAAAATTCTTCATGGACTTGGAAATGATTTTGCCGTGGTTTTTTCCAGTAATTTTTTTCCCAGCTTGGCATTACTTTTAATCAGTAAAAATAGTGCCTTTTTAAAATTTCAAATTCAAAATGAAATTGTTAAAATAGATATAAAATGTCTATAGTGATAACGACTCTCTGATTTTAAATTTAAAAGAAGCAAACAGTAAAATAAGTAAAATTCATCTATAAACTTATGTTTTGCTGAGTTTCCTGAATATTTTCATCTAACACTATAAAAAATTTCAATTCGGGGCTCAATTTTATTTATATGCCTTATGTAATGCACACTACCTTTTAGTTATTAGTCCTTAAGCTTTCAATACAACCTTGCCAAAATTCTGGCTTTTTTGTAAAAGCTTAAGAAGAATATTGCCAAGAATTACTTGGGCCAATTACTATAAAAGTAAATGTAAGCAATTTTTAAGTTATCCAAGTACTTCTGAAAATTTACCAGATCTACACATGAAATACTAAAATTTTATTGGACAGACATTCTCATTGTATATATCAATACTATACCTGACTGTGTGAAAGCTGTGGTTAAAAGTTTACTTATCAATTCTCTTGAACACCTACTATGTTACAGAATTTCTCTGTGAAACACAATTCCCACCCTCTGGTTTGGAAGAAAAAAAAGGGGGGAAATTTAACCATGCTATAAGCTTTAAACAATAAAATAACCTTAATGTTTATGTTTAGAGGATGGGGTACCCACCCCATAACATGTTATATCCATCAATGGAATATTTATTATGCAGCTTTTAAAAAGGGAAGCCCTTTATGTCCTGATAAGGATATCAAAAATATATCATTCAGTATCAAAAAGTGAGGTATAACATAATGCATGTAACATGTGACCATCTGAGAAAAAAATCATATGTAGGTTGAATATTGGCTGGAGTATATATAGATTATGTCTGGAAGAATATACAAGAAACTGTTAGTGGTTGCCTCTGGGCATAAGAATTTGCTAGCGGCAGGGTAGGAAAGGAGAATTTTCACTGTATTTTCCTTTTTATCTTTAGAAATATATATCATATGAATATACTATCTGCACATACACATAAATTAAAACAAAATAAAAAGGCACAAGAGAGACAAATTCAGAGAAAGTACGATCACTCCATCTGATAAGGCGCTAATATCCAAAATATATAAAGAACTCACACAACTCAATAGCCAAAAAAAAAAAAAATGCAATTAAAAAATGGGCAGAGGAACTGAATAAATATTTTTCCAAAGAAGATTTACAAATGGTCAATAGGTACATGAAATGGTGTTTAGTTAATCAGTAATCATCAGGGAAGCACAAATCAAAATTACATTAAGATACCACCTCATACCTGTTAGCATGGCTGTCATCAAGAATATAAGAGCTACGAAAAAAAAAAAGAATATAAGAGCTTCGTGCTGGCAGAATGTGGAGAAAAGGGGATCCCTGTGCACTCTTGGTGGGGATGTAAATTGGTGCAGCCACTATGGAAAACAGTACGGAGGTCCATCAAATAATTAAAAATAGAGCTACCACATGATCCAGGAATTGCACTTCTGGGTATGTATCCAAAGGAAATAAAAATAGGATACTGAAAAGATACCTGCACTCCCATGTTTACTGAACCATTATTCACAATAGCGAAGATATAGAAACAACCAAAGTGTCCATGTATGGATGAATGGACAAAGAAGATGTGATATGTTAAAAAAAATATATATGTGATACACACGTGTGCACACACTCACACACAGAGGAATATTACATCCATGAGAAAGAAGTAAATCCTGCCCTTTGTGACAACATGGATGGAACTTGAAGGCATTACACTAAATGAAATAAGCCAGACAAAGAATGGCAAATACTGCATGGTATCACTTATATGTGGAATCTAAAAAAATCAAACTCATAGAAACAGAGAGTAGAAAAGGTGGCCTGGGGCTAGGCGGTAGGGGAAATAGCAATTGGTAAAAGAGGACAAACTTTCAGCTATAAGATGAATAAGGTCTGAGGATCTAATGTAAAACATAGTGACTATAGTTGACAACATTGTATTATATAATTGAAATTCGCTAAGAGAGTAGAACTTTAATATTCTTAACAAAAAAAAAAGATAATATGTGAAGTGATGGATATGTTAATTAAATAGATAGTGGGAATTTTTTCACAATGTATTTCAAATTACCACAATGTGTACTTTAAATAGCTTACAATTTTATTTGTCAATTATATGTCAATACAGCTAGAAAGAAAGAGAGAAAGGGAGGGGAGGAGGGAGGGAGAGAGGGAGGGAGGGGGGAAGGAAGGGGGGAAGGAAGGGGGGAAGGAAGGAAGGAAGGAAGGAAGGAAGAAAGAAAGGAAGGAAAGAAGGAAAGGAGGGAGGGAGGGAGGAAAGCACAGCTCTCCATACCCACCAAATTGTTATGCTGGTAGAGGACCTTGAATGCCTAGAAAATAACAGCCAGCTATGCAAAGTTTCTGAACTGGGAAGTGACAATTATGAAATATAAATGTGGCAGCTTGCCACATTCTTTGTTTTCTGAAGACAAGAAGGGGCAAGACAAGTTAAGTCCTGACCTTCTCCTTACCCTCCTGGTCCTGGATTTCCCTGAGGCATGTTTTTAGCAGAGGGAATGGAAGAAAGGGACAAGGAGATATTGTGAAGGGAGACTGAATGAAGGGTTGGTCACTAATTGGATGTGAAAAGAAAAATAAAGAACATCAAAGATGATCTTGAGCTTTTCAATCTGAGAGTGAGGTTGATTTTAAATACGTGGATTTCCAGGTAGTGATGAGTCAATAAGCAACCGTGAGTTCAAACTGCAAGTGGAACAATATTGGGGCTGGAATACAAAGCTGACGTATTCATTTCATAGGGCTGCTGTAACAAATCGCCATGATTGGGCAACTTCAAACAACAGAAGTTTATTCTACCATAGTTCTGGAAGCTAGTAGCCTGAAATCAAGGTGTCAGCAGGGCCATAGCCCTCAGAAGGCACTGGGGGAGAATCCTTCCTTGCCTCCTCCAGCTTCTGGTGGCTCCTGGCATTCTTCGGCTTGTGCCAGCACTACTGCAGTCTCCGTCTCTGTCATCACATGGCCTACTCCTTTGTGTCTTTGTGCCCATGTCTCCCCTCTTATACCAACACCAGTCATTGGATTTGAGCCCAACTTAAGTCCAGGATTATCTCATCTCTAGATCCTTGACTTGGATGTATCTTTGGGGGGGACACTATTCAAAACACTACAACAAGAAACTCAACAAAGAATAGATGTTTTCTCTGAAAGAGTAAATAGAGGCTAATACCGTGGATTCAGGTACCTCCAAATTCAGAAAATGGGTAAAGGAAGTGGTGGCAAAAAAAAAAATAGAAGAGAGCTGAGATATAAGAAGAGAATTAGGACCAAGGAAGAGAGAAAGGACTTCCCTGGTGGTCCACTGGTTAAGACTCCATGCTTCTACTGTAGGTTCGATCCCTGGTCAGGGAACTAAGATCCCATATGCCACATGGCACAGGCCCCCCCTGCACCAAAAAAAAAAAAAAAAAAAAAAAAGGAAGAAAGAAAAATCAAGACCGAAGGGTGATCTATTCCATCAAATATGGCAAAGAACTTAAGAAAATAAGTGCTGGGATGCCCGGGAAGGGAAGAATTCGTATGAGCATACACATGTACATGTACACATACCCACAAACACACAATCACAAACAGAACCACAGCTTGTTAAGAATTTTTGTAATGAATAAATTTTAAAAAGTGGTTCTTCAGCTGCACTAGGGAAAAACAAATAATTCCAGGGTCCTACTAAATAATACATCAAAGAACTATCCACATGTCCAGATCAAAGGAAAAAATAACTAGAAAATTATATAAAGATGTCTAGTTTGCCAAAGGCAACATACTAAAAAAAAAAAAAAAATCAGTCCTTAACACGGGGGCATCAACTGGTCATAGAGCAGAGAGTGGGAATCAAAAGAAATGGCTTTTGTCGAGGTCACCAGTAGCATGGCCTAGAATTTTAAGAAGCTGACTGTTAGAAAGACAACGTAGACCTCTTCAGGCTCCCAACATAAAGGACATTTACTGGAATAGATTGGATGAAGTCATCTGGAATAAAGGTTTGTGAGCAGGGGCTAAGATGTATTTCTATATAAAGAAGAAGACAGACTTTGGTAACCACTCATGAGTATGATAAGTTATACTCTTACAGTACAGTTTTATGGTAATTAAAAATATAAAACAATCCTGAGAGTGCTACCTTTTAAATGATTCACTATGAAGAAATGCAAACTAGTTATGGCCACAAAATGAGGTCTCTGGGACCCTGATTTGGTCCCTGCCTCTCTCCTCACTCAAGCTCTGTTTCTTGCGCATGCCCAGACTTGCCACAGCCCTGACATTCACCGCATCTTTCCACGGGATTCCTCTTGCCTGACTACGGCACTCCCACATGCTTTTTAAGGCTGAATCCAACTACCAAGCAGTTACCCTGGAAAATTCTGTAGTAAATGATTCTATCATTTGAAAAAATAACTATCCTCCTGATGGGCAAGGTGAGATTTTATACCACAACCATTAGACAAGAGACCCTTACAGAAATAAGAAGACAGTTTAATAGACGATTTTCCAAATAACTACCGAGTTCCAACATTTTTTATGCTCATTTCTATCTAATCCAGTTGCTGCTTTCTAAAGACACATATGAGAGCTTATCAATTACAATTAAAAACTATAGTTAAAATTTTTCTAAGGTTAAGGAAGTACAGAAATGTTTATTAGTTGGTTGAGAAGTGTTCATTTACTTGAGCATTGAATTTACTAAGCTTCCAAGGGGGAAATAAAACCCTTCAACTAGATACAAGAAAACTTCTCGGTTTCTCAAATACCTCAAAATAAAATTTGCTCTCACAGTTACTTAAATCATTTGATTACAAGCAACAAAATGTATGGTCTCATGTTCAATCACATTTACTTAAAACTTCGCTTGTAATTCACCTGAATAAAGCAAGGAATGTACAGACTTCATAGGCATGAAAACTTGTTCACAAATGGATTTCTACAAAACAGCATGCTGCAGGAAAATTTGGGATTAAAGAGAGCAATAGTGAGAATGTTTAAGAAAAAGGTACACCTAGAACAGTGCCTTGAACATAAAAGTATATGATAGTAACTACAATATATGCTATATAAAGACTCTTTTTTATTATAGAGTATTTATGTATCAGGCAGACACAAGGATTTCTCCCCTGAGAATCTCAGAGTCTGGTCAAGACCTGACTATATCTAGTTAGAAACCCACGAATGCAACATAAAAATCTGTTGCTGTTTAAAAAAAAAAAAAGTGTTCAAAAATATGTATTTCGGGCTTCCCTGGTGGCGCAGTGGTTGAGAGTCCGCCTGCCGATGCAGGGGACACAGGTTCGTGCCCCGGTCCGGGAAGATCCCACATTCCGCGGAGCGGCTGGGCCCGTGAGCCATGGCCGCTGAGCCTGCGCGTCCGGAGCCTGTGCTCCGCAGCGGGAGAGGCCACAATAGCGAGAGGCCCGCGTACAGAAAAAAAAGAAAAAGAAAAAAAAAAGTATTTCCATTCCTAATACATGCATCATGCAAGAACCTCCAGTTGGGCCTTAATAAACCACGGCTTTAAGGTTTATGGATGATTTATTTGCTTGTATATAAAAGCTACTTAAAACTGACATATTTATTCTTTACTGCATTGCAGAACTCTACATATAGAATCTCTTCACAGTACCAATGTTATTAGTAACTAGTTATTCATCTTATTACAGATTAGTAACTGTTATTGTTAGCAGCCTATGTGGGAAAGGACAAGTTAGTTAAGAGGAAAAATAAAAAACTAAAAATAAAAAACAAAACAAATTTACTAAAAATTTTACAAAACAAATTTACTAAAAAAAAATTTACAAAACAAATTTACTAAAAAAAACTAAAAATAAAAAACAAAACAAATTTACGTACCTCCTCTGTTTCATGCAGACTTGTGGATTTCACCACACAAGAAGCTGGCCTCTCCTGGATGTGAGCAAGGTCCTGCGGGGCTCTCTGAGATCCTGGCATTGGAGGCAGTGGAGCACGCCTCTTCTTGGGTGCATCCGACGGCAGGGTGTTTGAAATATACTGTTTGGTCATGGTATTGCTCCTTGTAAAAGCTGAACGATGCTTACTTACTAGAGGAGTTGCAGGGGCACTGGCGGTCTAATAAAGAATGAAAAAGCAAAATCTACAGGTAATTCCAAGACGAAAAGCACGTGCACTTAAAAACAGAGTAGAAGAATCTTACAAAATGCTACATAAGAAAATACGTACTTGCTCCCGCTTTTTCTTACTGCGTTGAAAAAGGCTGAAAAACCCTTTATTTTCTTTATCCTTCATAAGGTCTAGGTTTTGTGATATTTGGCAGGTCTCTAAAATAGAAGAAAAGCACCTTACTTTTGCTTGAGGGGTTATATGTTCACCTCTGAGGTGAACTATCCCTCAATTACTTTCCCTTGATAACTTTATCTAATGATAAAAGCTACTAATTATGCTCTACTATGAACCACGCACTCTGCTCAGCACCTCATATTTTAATTAATTCTCAAAGCAACAAGCAAATTTGGTATTATTGTTCCTGTTCCACAGCAGAGGAAACTGAAGCGACTCAAGAGTCTGTGTTTTATCCATAACTACCAACATTTCAGAAGTAAAAAGGACACTTCGAATTAAATGAGATATGAAGTTGCTATCATACAGTTTGTCCCTTTGTTGATTTTGAGTTATATATTTTGTCTCAGAGCTAAACTATTCTGAAATATTTAATTCTCCAAAACATGATTCATTATAATTACTCAGCACTCTGTTAAATGTTTTAAAAACTTTATTTCTTTAATACAGTGGTTCTGAACTGGTGGTGATTTTGCGCGCACACACACGCACATCCCGCCAAAGACGTTTAACAAAACGTAGGGACAATTTCGGTTGTCACAACTGGGGGAAGGGTGAAGAGAACGTGCTACTGGCATATACTGGGTACAGGCTAGTGATACTGCTAAACAAACTACAATGCACAAGACAGCCCCCCGGAACAAAGAATTATCTGGCCCAAAATGTCAGTAGTGCCGAAATTAAACCACAATTTAAGCAGAATGGCAAACGTCAAACCTCAAAGTTGTATAGGTAATATTTCATTTTCTAAAAAGTGTTTCCTAATGTCAACTGAAAGGGCCAAAAACAATGACAAACCCAGTAGTGCTGAGTCACCCTTGCCCAGACTGTCTCTAAATACCATTTCCCACTAAAAAGGGACCATCTCAGGAGCCAACGTGATATGGTTTCTCCTGGCCAAAGTCAGGACAATTTGGGCATCATAAGAATATCTCAATAAATTAAAGCATAGCACATATGTTTAATTTCATGAATTCATAATGATACTAAAAATAACCCTGATTCTCACTGTCCATTGTTTTAAAAATTGATTAAGGGAAAGAATCACACTTTTATCCTCTCTTTTCTGAATGAACTCTATCTAGGTAGATAAATAGCTGACACAGGGAAATCTTCTTGTTTAGAAATATCTCAACTGATAATTAAAGGAATATTTGTAACAGATTATATTTATTTTCTAACTCCTAATTAACCAAGACATTGGCACTGATGTTCTCAGCAGCACTATTCACAATATCCAAAAGATGCAAACATCTTAAATGTCCATCAACAGATGAACGGATAAAGAAGATGTGGTACATATATACAATGGAATACTACTCGACCGTAAAAAGAATGGAACAATGCCATTTGCAGCAACATGGATGGACCTAGAGATTATAATACTAAGTGAAGTAAGTGAGGAAGAGAGAGACAAATACCATATGATATCACTTATATGTGGAATCTAAAATATGACACAAATGAATCCACCTATGAAACAGAAGCAGCCTCACAGACATAGAGAACAGACTTGTGGTTGCTAAGATGGGGGTGGGGAGGGGGAGGGATGGACTGGGAGTTTGGAGTCAGTAGATGCAAACTATTATATATAAAATGGATAAACAACAAGGTCCTACTGTATAGCACAGGGAACTATATTTAATATCTTGTGATAAACCATAATGGAAAAGAATATAAAAAAGAATGTATGTATATGTATAACTGAATCACTTTGCTGTACAGCAGATATTAACACAACATTGTAAATCAACTACAGTTAAAAAAAAAGACATAAGCAAAGATTATTGATGGCTAACATCAAAAAAAGATAACTTGTTATTACAGGTCTGTTAATGGAAATACACAATACCATCCATGAAATATTCTTACCAAAAATATCTCACCCAAATCTGATCAAGTCTCTAAATTTAACAATCAATTTACAGGAAGCAGAGGATAAAGAAACATGTTAAGTGGCACCACAGGATGCAATCAGCAAAATTCTGAATGTGGGAAACACCATAAGACAAATGACCTGGTTTCTTCAACAGATAAGTTGCAAATTTTAAAGAGAGAGAGACACACAGGAGTAGGGATTTATAAATTTTGAAAAGATTTCTCCTATGAAACACATATGGGTTTTATGGTAAACCACAGTATAATTTCAGTGACACTGGAGACAAAGTACTATATATTGACACTTGTGGGATATATCTGTAGCAGAACTTACAGCTCAATGTAAAGTCTCAAATACATAGCCCTTTCTTAGGAGTAAATGTATAGTCTTTTTATTTAAAGGAAATGTTTAAAAAATTAAATAAATTATGACAAAGTAGGAGTTACTCCATGGAAGCAAACATAGTTAACACCAATAAATACATTAATGCAATTTTCCTCAATAAGACACTAAAGGAGAACTATATTTCACAGATTAAAACTTCATAAATCTTACGCTTCAAATATTAAATAAGCACTATGCATGCTATACAATGCGGACAATGCTAACAATTAATAGTAATAGACATGTGGACAGCACTTTGTGGTTAAAGATTTTTTCACAAGCCTAACTCACTCTTTAGAACAATCCTATGAGGTAGGTGTCACAAGTTATTCTGATTTCTTTTTATAAGTTAGGGAATGTAAAGAATTGGAAGTAGATGGTACTATCTCATTACACATCTGAGGCCTTAGTGATGGTGACTAGAAAGTCTGAATAACTTGCACCAAGAAAAACAGACATTAAATAGTAGAACTGAATCCAGTATCCATTTAAAGATGATGTGTACTACCTCTGACTTTTTTTTTTTAAGAAATGCTACTATTTCATTTTAAGATAGACTCCTCCACTAACTGAATGTAGATATACAATTAAATTTAGTTGGAACAGTAAACAGAAAGTTCACATGGTGGTGCAGTACAATAACTATAACCAGAGTACTCATGTAGTTATTTTTGGTAAAGCAATTTCCAGGCATCTGGGCATCCTCTACTCTGGTTAACTCCTAAGTCTTCACCTAAAGCTCACTTTCAGGGATCACTACAAGTCAGAGTTAAACACTAAGACAAGGAGTTGAGCTTACTTAGAAAAGCAACTCAAATACTGTAGTTTCCTATTTCCCAAAGAGAGGCTGTAAATAATTGCACACAAAGTTCTAAGCCTTCTGATAATATCGGACAAAATAAGGAGGCAGGAGCATTTACAACATTTGGATTGACCCTGTAGATTTTGACACTGTAAAAGGAGCTTTTTTTACATTTTCCTGTTACAATCTCTTAAGATTATGTTCACAACATTTAATACTCTGCATAAACCACATACTTTCTTTTAGCTGGAGGGATATTAGAAATCAATGCATTCAACACCTTCAAACTGAGACCAACAAGATTATGGAATTTGCTTTCGGTTATGTATGTAGAGACTGGCAAAGTTAGAAGCAAAAGCCAAGTACAAGTAACAGAATGCTGTTGCTGGAAGAACCAGAGGACACTTTTTCCTACCTCTAGATTATTATAGAAGTGGAAGTTGAGATCCACACAAATAAAGCATTTGCCCTATCAGTTTGCCAATGAGCTTGAAAGCTAATGTAGTGTCAGAATTAACATGCCTATCTTCTGATTATTAGCCGGTATATACTTTACAAACATAAGAATTTTCAACTCCTTTGATTAGGCTAGTCTTCATGACAGCCGCTAAAAATAATCACACTATTACTGATGTGGGCTTAATTCTTGGAATTGCGAGGCTCATTGTGTTATAAAAAAAATTGGAAGTGGTAAAGAAAGAAGATTCCAATAATCCAATAATGTATAATGTGTACACTTTATTGTTTTTTTTAGTAGGGGGTAATTATTATAGTAATCAATTATCTGAGCCTATCCATTTTAATGGGGAAACAGATTTCCAGACTTTATTATTAATGGCTAATTTTTAATAAAGCTTTCCTCTATGAAAGTAATACATTTCCATTAAAAAATTCTATAATATAAAGAAAAGAAGGATATATATAAAATAGACCTACTGTATAGCACAGGGAACTCTACTCAATACTCTGTAATGACCTATATGGGAAAAGAATCTAAAAAAGAGTGGATATATGTATAACTGATTCACTTTGCTGTATACCTGAAACTAACACAACCTTGTAAATCCAAAATTTTTTTTAATAAACTTTAAAAAAAATAAAGAAAAGGAGGATGAAAAAAATTCACCCATAGCCCTACCACCTAAAGGTATCAACTCTTAATTTTTTTTTGTATTTCTTTTCAGAAATTTCATGTAAAAGCTTTTTTTAAAACATACTGTATTAAACATTTAAAAAGCTTTAAAAGCTGATTTTAGCATAAGCACTTTCCATGTTATTACAAAATATTCACAAACAATTTAACGGTTGCAAACATTTCCTATGATGAATATACCCTTATAATTCTGAATAACTGTTTCAAAAGAAATAATCTGAAACTCTTCCATGGAACCACCAAGTTATCAGTATATGTACACAATAAAGATCGTAGCAACATCACTTTCTGTCTGAGAGTCAAGAGTATGTTGTTATTCTTAAGATGATATTAATTTTCAAACAATTATTGAAATGTAATTACTGAAATTAAATTCAGAAATCAAGGTAGGGGGCTTTAAACTATTTTTCAGGAAATAAAACCCAAAGACTTTCTAAATTAAAATCTTTTACAGAATGTACATATTAGTAATGATAAGAAAACAGGTAAAATTAGCAGCTTGTTTTCAATTTACCCAATAGAAATAGAGATTTCATATTATAATCTTGTTTTCAATTTACCCAATAGAAATAGAGATTTCATATTATAATCTGTTGCTACTGATTCATGTGTCTTACCTTGGAAAGATGACTTACTGAAGGCAGTAACAGAAGTGGCTACAGAAGGAGGGGGTAAAAGAGGGTAAATTGGCTGAAAAGATAATGTTTGTTCAAGTATAAAACATCACTGAGTTGAAATAGTCATTTATGGATTATTTAAAGCCACAACCTCAGGATAAAGTTTGAAGTTCTCTATACACAGCGGATGTAAGTAATCATTCTTCACTAAACTTTTATTTCTCCTAATAAATCAGATTTGTGTTGAATAAACTTTCATTTACCTATCAGACATCATAGAAACCAACATTATCTAAAATCTCCAAATTTTAATACATTATTTCTATAGATTTACACTCTAAGCTATTCCTATTTAGAAGATTTTTGTAAGTAGACTGATTCATTTTATAAGCCAGTTGATTTTGGGTGCTGAACTTAGAAAAAAATTTGTCAAGAAACTCCCAAATTTGAAAGATAATTAAGACTCAGACAAATCCATGGTGAGTCTATTGTAAATTCACACTTCTTTAGAACAACGACTTTACATGTAAACTTTAATTTTCTGTTTAAATCTTAAAACCACAAAGAATTAAGTTAAATTACAGCCCAAATATTCATAGGTAGGTGGAAAGGTGTAAGATGTGGATGACAGCTAAGAAAGACGTGTTTTTATTCCAATTTGAATAACTGAACTCAAGTTAAATTTTACTACATTTAGGTTTCTCTTCTTATTCCCAGTGACATGTATTGACTTTACTACCGGATCCATTAACGTGCCATTATGAACTTGAGAACACTTACACATAAACACAAAACATGCACATATATGCACCAAATGAATAACATGAAAAGTCTACTTACCTCTGCTGACATCCATGGCATATAATTCTCTTAGTCCCAGCTCATTAAGAGATTTTGTCAAGTCGAGGGACTCCTGAGACTGATAGTCCTTCAATAATAGTGTATGTAATGGATCAAACTCACATTTGCTGCATATAACAGGGGCAAGTTCTTCAAGTGGTGCATGTGGGCTAACTCTCACTATCGTCTTCTGCGTTTTCTTAAAATTGATCACTACTCTCACAGTTTTCTGAAACACAGATTAAAGCCAGAGTTATACCATGATTTACTGAAACAAACTTTCTACAATGACATCTAGAACAATGAGATAATCTACAATTATATAGTGGTATGATAAACAGTGTTTTTCTACTTTGTTGTAAAATTTTCTTTTTGATTAATGTTACTTCCTAAATCCAAACCAGATTCTTAGAAATAGTTTGCTTATTAAGTAATATAGATTAAATTCATAACTCTTGTAAAGTATTAAGTAGATTTAAATCCAAAAAGAAACATAAAAGCCTCATATCTAGTCCTACAGATGTTTTTGCTTTATTCCATATAATATTTACTTTATAATTAGTAAACAGGGCTTCCCTGGTGGCGCAGTGGTTGAGAGTCCGCCTGCCGATGGAGAGGACACGGGTTCGTGCCCCGGTCCGGGAAGATCCCACATGCCGCGGAGCGGCTGGGCCCGTGAGCCATGGCCGCTGAGCCTGCGCGTCCGGAGCCTGTGCTCCGCAACGGGAGAGGCCAAAACAGTGAGAGGCCCACGAACCCCCCACCAAAAAAAACAACCAAAAAAACAAAATTAGCAAACATACATAATAATAGAATTATATATGTTTTATTCTATTTTTTTTAGTTGAGAAATATTTATCTTTCTAATGGTCAGTTGTCTCAATGAAAAAAACAGGAATATTTTAATTAAGACATTAACATTTTTGAACTTCTCTTATTTGAGGTAGGATAAACGAGTTAATCCATTATAAAGAGCTTAACACAGTGTCTGGCACATGGTAAATTATCAATAAGTAAACATTAACTATTGTGACTACCTATTGTTGTTGTCACTATTATTATTACTACTTTGGTTAATTTTAATATATTAGTAAAGGATATTATATAGTCCTCATTTAAATATTTAATACTGCTAATTCAAAATTATTGAGAAGATTTTAAGCATCTCCACATTTTAATGTAACTGAATTAAATTCTATATGTAAATGGAATTTAGAAACGTGACCATCTTAAGTGAAATCTACAGATTGCAGATCTTCAAAGTTTAACATGTATTCATAAAACTAAAATACCATATATAGTCCCATGTTATAGCATAAATAATACTATTTCCATTTAGATAAGTAGCATGTATATCTTGCTAGAAAATAGCCCAATATCCTGGTGAATATTTAATATTCATATTTTATAGAAAGCAAATGTTTTAGTATTGTCCAAAAAAGTTAATTTTTTGAAGAAAATATGAGAATGTATTACTCAAGTCATATGTAAATGAACTAATTTAATATGTAAACCTTCATATATTTTGTGAAGTTAAAAATGGTTAATATCATTCCTAATGAAAGAATATTTCTAGAAACCCATAAACTTCTACCCCTGTTGCTTACAGAAAAAGAACAATTTTATAAATAAAGGAGAACTGATGATATTAGAATCACTGTGGTTAAAAATTTTTGCTTAAAATTCATACATCACAGAAAACTGAGCCATCATGTAGCTCAAATTAACAATAATTTAAATAAATTACAACTATGGCTTACCAAGTACAGAGAAGCCAAAAAATTATTTTAATAAATTCTTAAAGGAATTTGTATTAAAAGAGTATAAAACCTTTTTTTAATATAAACTTTTTAAAAGAGTACCTTAAAATATAGTCATAATTGTCAGATTCTGATACTATCATATAGGTCACTTTAGAGCATCTAAAATCTGAAGTATTCCCCAAATTCTAGTTAATCCAAGGATAAACAACTAAGTGAATTGTAAACAAAGTGGCCCAGGAAAACACAATAGCCACATTTACATCGAATTTGACCAGGAAAGGCAATTTTATTTCATTTGCAATGAGCTGCAGATAATGACTAAAAAAATCAACTTAGTATTTTAGCTGTAAGACACCAAAATTTACAGTGAAAATCTTACCTCTGGTATTATAGGTATAGGTTTTTTCTTATCCAAAATTTTTGGCTTTAAAATTACTTTTTCTACCTCCAACATTCCTATTGGTGTGTTTGGCTTAAATTTAATGGGGTTCTTTTCAGCTGACAGCAGATCAATTGTGTGACTTGATGGATTTAAGTGATACTGTGCACAGAGGAATATCAACAAGTCCATCATAGGTTTACTGTAAAACAAGAGTAATGCTGATCATAGAACAATTTCATTAACTGTTACATTTATTGTTTCAAGCATTTTTCCTAGGGCCTCTTGTCCTCAGTAGATAAAACAAGGCTGCAAAATACTATTTGTGAAAGCAGCTTAAAAATCTAACTACAAGATATTTAAGCAGACAAAATTATAATAGTTTAAAACTTCTGAATAGTATTCAAGAGAGCTTGGATCCTTGTGTTGGTTTAAAAATTCTGTATATTTTATCTGCCAACTTGTCTTCATATCATAGATTTCAGTAGAAGGAAAAGCCCTTCCTTATCCGATGCTTCTTTACAATGTCATTTGGAATATGAGCAATCTTTAGCTTATAAACTGGTTCTCATAAGCATAAAGTATTCTCACCCTTTGGGCTTTAGAAAGCATAGAAAGAATCTACACGAGGAAGCCCACAAATCCTAAAGAAGAGTGTCATACAGATTTCTTAATTCATTCAAACAGCATTTAATATTTTCTAGGCACTGGAGACACGGTACAACTGTTATGGCATACCTTCTCTCATAGATCTAATACTCTGCTAGATGGACTAGACCAAATGTCAGCAAACCACAGTCTGCAGGTCAAAGTGGGCCCACAGCCTGTTTTTTGTAAATAAAGGTTTACTGGCACACAGCTGTGCTCATTTGTTTACATAATATCTAGGGCTACTTTTGTGTTACAACGGCAGATTTGAGTAGATGTGACTGAAACTTTACGGCCCACAAAACCTAATATTTTTACTATCTGGGTCTTGACAGAAAAAGTTTATGGACTCTTGTGCTAGACAATGAAAAAATAACCAAGTAAATGTATGAGATAATTTTCAATAGTGATTAAGTGTTAAACACTAATGGTAATACATAACCTATCTCTATAGGGAATTGTTAATCCAACCTGAGATTCAGAGACACTTCTTAATTTTTTGCTTCCCTTTCCACAGACTCCAACTGTTGACACAGACTTTTGTTTCCATTCACAGCATCAACAGAACAGTGTGGTCTCCAATTCTTTTTCTTTTCTTTTTTTTTTTTTTAACATCTTTATTGTAGTATAATTGCTTTACAATGGGGTGTTAGTTTCTGCTCCAATTCTTTCTTAACTGTCAGCCTTTAAGGAAAGCACGCCAAAAAATCTTTTGTATTATGTGCTTTCCTCAAACATCTGGAGATCCTAAGCTATTAGATTGTATTTAAGACGGAGGCACTAAAACACTGTGTAAAAGTCCTATTTTCATGAACTGAGGTATATAGGTTGATGGGCTTCATTTGAGGGTAATCAGGCGGCCAGCTATTTTTTTTTTCCAATGGGAGGTATAACTATCAATAAAAAATAATTCTCCAATTTCTTGAGTAGATATATGAACCCAGCTACCAGTTTTTTAGAAAGTTGACAGGGAAATGAGGCTAAAAATCTCACTGTTCAGCATGCTATTTTTAATTTAGTAATCTGTTTTCATATGCACCTCATTCGCAGTCTCCTAAGTGGAACTCCCAGGTAGATAGCCTCTCTGGTTCAACATTCAGACAGGCAGTGTCCTGCTGGGGAAGGATTAGTTGTCTGGCACTGTGTGGTCTTGAGGTCAAACACTTTCTATAGATTTTCAAACCATCCCCTGGATTCAGACCCTACCTCACCCTCACCTTCTACGGTCGTTGCCCATTCTTAAGCCATTCCAGTTGATTTGGGAAAAAGAGGTATATTTCATAATAGTACACTCACCTCCCTTCTCTCTCCCACATACAAGTTGTACCCATTATACATATACCAAGAAAAATAAATAAATAAAAGACTAAGTCCCTCAGTAAAAAAAATGTTCTCTGGAATATGTTTCAATACCCAAAATACATTTCCCATATCTTTATTAAATGCTTGCACAGTAATATTTAGGAGTTTTATGTCCTTCTCTTGAGCTATCTAGTATGTTCATACATAAATTTTCTATAATTTCCCAAATTTTGGCTTTGTATAGTACATATTTAATTTCATTGAGAGAAAAACTAGCATAATGGTATTGTTGAAGTTCATTTTTTCGTAACATAGTACTCTATGATAGCAATTTGATTCCCCGTACCGATTCTAGATTTGGAAAATGGTACTTCTTTCCCTGATAGTAAATAAACTTAAGAAGGATTAGGTAATGCCTAGAAAAATACAATATAATTACAAATACAGTTAAGCTGGAAGAGGAGAGAATTTTCACTGCCAACTAAATGGAGAGCTGTCCACTGTGGTCTACGAGTAAATGGTGCTACGTTCAGATTATATTTCTCTTTCTCTCTCTATATAAATGTGCCAACTAATTCATGGAAAAAGTCTAAACTTTACACTTCAAACATCTTTTACTTTCTTAAATGTACAGTTCTTTAGAGTCTCTGCCGGAAATATACACTAAAAGTTAACAAGACAAAAATAGTGATTAGTTTAAAGTTTTGTTTTGTTAATCCCTATTTTTGTGCTACAATTTTTTCATCCCTTTATGTACAAACATATAAACCTTTAAGGAAAAAGATACTTAAAAAATTTTTAAAGATAATAACAATTTGACACCCTTATTTAAACCTTCTGATATGCCTTAATGAATTACTGTATTTCTATCTGTGATATATAAATTTTCTAATTTAATAAAGGTGATGGATAATGGGCCAAGAATATTATAATTATGGCCTATTCCTTTAGTCAATATGGTCATCTACAATCTTTGCACACTATAGTATATATAGTATACTATACTTTTTTTGTAGCCAAAACGTTGCATGCTGACTAGAACCTTTGAACTCACTGCCTAAATGTCTTCTAATAAACGACTCTTGGAAAGGCAAGTAAAAGTTACAGATCTTCTTTATAACCTTATTCTCTCATTCTATAATTACAGGTTCAACTTTTTATTCAATAATTCCAGCAGCCAATTTTGTCTGGAAAATATTCCTATTCCCAGGCAGATAAATGCAAAAGACCAGAAAGTTCTCTAACAGACAAAAATACAGATGGGGACTTAATACTGCCTATGATAATGATATTTCAAATTTCTGGGGAAAGAACTGAACGTTCAGTAACTGGTATTGGGAAAAATCTGATGTTAAAAAAAGCTATGTATCTACCTTATTCCTTACACTAAAGTAAGCCCAAGTGGACCAGCTATATAAATATGAGAATATAATTCTGGGCAGGGGGAAGTGGGGGAACCAAAAAGAAATCCATCTTCATGTAGTTTATGTTCTAGAGCAGGGCTGTCCAACAGAACTTTCTGCAATGATAGAAATGCTCTGTATCTGTCCTGTCCAATACTGTGGCCACTCACTGCATGTAGCTACTGAGCATCTGAAATACATTGAGCTAGTGGACTAACAAACTGAATTTTTCATTTCACTTAAATTTAAATAGTTTAAACACACATGTGGTGAGTGGCCACTGTATTGGACAGAGTAGCTCTAGTGCACTGATTCTCCAGTGTGATTCACAAATCAGCAGCATCAGTGTTGCTGGGAACTTGTTAGAATTGCAAATTCTCAAGCCCCAGTCCAGATCATTGAATCGGAGACTCTGGGGTTGAGGCACGGGAATACGTGCTTTGACAAGCACTCCAGCTGATTCTGACACATACTATAGTTTTCAAACCAGTGATCTGGAGACAAGAGGATAAAGAAACAAGTAAATTATATAGTATACCAGATAATGATAAATGCCATGATGAAAGTAAGATAAGGAAGGAGATTAGAAAATGTCCTAACTGAAAAAATGACATTGGAAAAGAGACCTGAATGGAATGGGATACTGGGGAAAGAGTGTTCCAGGCATAGTTGACAAGTGCAAAGGCCCTGAGGCAGCAGTGTGCTCCACATGTTTAAAGAAAAACAGAAACCAGCCTGCTGGGGTAAAAACAGTAGACATGATATTAGAGTGATTTTCTTATAGATCTGGAAGGCCTGGTGAAGACTTGGGATTTTATGAAGTGAGGTAGAAAACCACAAAAGGGTTCTGAGCAGTGATGGGATCTATTTTACATTTTTAAAGGATAATATTCTGATTGCTGTATTCACAGTAGCCTGAGGTTACAAAGCTATTGCAAAAATTTAGGTGAGAGAAGCTGATAGCTTAGACTAGTCAGGTTCCAGATATATTTCATAAGGAGGTGATAGGATTAAATCGAATGCGGGAAGAAAAGGGTAAGATGACACAAGAGACAGAAAGAGGAGCCAGCCAATGGGAAGAGGCCAGGATTGCAGGGACACTACCAAGTGGCAGCGTTGCTAAAAGGACTCCATAGAAGGCCTAAAATGCTCATTTAAGTTATTTGGTATGTGATATACTTACTAACCTCTCCCCGGTGACCCGCAAACCATCGCTATGGTCCTGGT
Organism: Stenella coeruleoalba; assembly: GCF_951394435.1. Lineage (NCBI taxonomy): Eukaryota > Metazoa > Chordata > Mammalia > Artiodactyla > Delphinidae > Stenella > Stenella coeruleoalba. Next base: position 61,347,773 of record NC_137151.1, read on the forward strand.
AGCTTTGAGAGGGGTTAAATCAAGGAGAGAAAGGACATTTCAAAAAGTAGAGACTGGAAAATAAGAATCCAAAAAAAGGATATAAAGTCCAAGCCAGAGGTGGCTCCAAGAACATAAACCCTTGGGAATTGACAATAATATTATAAAGGGTATTTATGGAACAGGGGTTCAGGCCAATCTTTCAGAGACCTCAAAGAGCAGAATGACCTAAAGATGTTATCTGGGTTCCATTTATACCTAGATGTGAACTCCTCTCTAGCAGGACCACCTCTTAGCAGACTTTCTTCCCAGGACCTAATACAATGTAGGTCAGGGTCATTGAATGTGAATTTATAGGAACCAATGATTATTTATCTCTTAGGTAATTTTGCTTAAACATCCACGAGTTCAAACACATAGCAGATAATATGCATTTGAGATTTCTGTTCAGTGTCTGATGCATGAAAAGATGAAATTGTTGAAAGGAGATTCACATGCTTTAAAAAAAACCCACATAGGTGAGAAAACTGTTTTGCTTTTTGTTTTTTAATTAACAAACTTGACTAGTAGCACTGTTGTGTCTAAAGCCAGTACATCTTTACACAGAAGTGGGATATAAGCATTAAGTTGGGCTAAGACCTTATCCGAAAACAGCCTCAGACCAGTTCAATTGCTTGAAATATTTAATTGAAAGCTCAGCATTTGGCACCAAAAGCACAGAAGAGATGACCCTGACCTTGCGGATTCTGAGGGTGGGAATTACTGACCGGCTCTACCATAAAGGAGCTGTAACACTATAAAGGCAGGACATTAACTTTTAAGCAGGCCCTGCATGCAATGGGGCTGCTTTGGGGGATTAACTAGTCACAAAGTGCTCCCACAGAATACGAAACCGTCTCTTGAGTGTAGTTTAGAATTATCCACCTGAATGCCAAGTTACTTCTACCAAAAACAGCAATTTTGGTTTGAGGATAATTATCCTAAGCTGATGCACCTAACAGCAGTTGGCAAAAAGGTTTAAGCACGTGATCACCACAGGAAGGATGCTTGTTCTCCTGTTTGCTAAGGTAGGAGCACATGCCAGCAGTCTACCTGCAGCCCGAGCCAGATAATTAAAAGTTGAAAAGGACTGGCTGAATTTGTTCATTACTTCTTCATTCAGATAAGAAAGTCTTTTCTTCCTCTATACTACCACATTACTTTCAATTTTGGTTTATTATTTAAGAGTCTGCTTTGCATTATTTACAGATTTTTTTCTCTTATGACTGCCTAGAGGGCCGATTTAAAAAAAAAAAAAACTCTTTAGAAACTCTTCTTTGAAATGGAAGAAATCCCTATGAGATTTCCCACTCCTTATAGAAACAAACGATCCCTTGCATTAACTTCATACCTATTATCTCATTTGAGCTCACAACCACCACAAAAGCTACTCCCACTTTACGAATGAAAAAATTGTCGTTAGAGAAGTTACATAAACAGATTATGAGAAGCATAAATAGAATTAGGGTGCAGTCAGGATCAAAATGTTCTGACTCCTAATCCAGCCACATTTTAGCCTCATGATCCCATGAATCAGGATTCAGGAGAGGGTGGATGGTTTGCAACAGGCTATCTGCTATCTGCTGCAGTTCTACTTCATAGATTGATGGCATCACAAAATTACCCCCTAAAATCCTCCAGTGACCCTTCCTGCATTCATGACACATATTAAGGGTAATCTTGTCCTAGTTTTACTACCTGCTAGATAAGACAAGACTTCCCATTTTTGTGTTTTTAAGATCCACTTGGATATCAAAAATGAAAGTCATGATTCGCCAAAGAGCTTTCAGATCAGCTCCAACAACTATGTAGGTGAATTTCCAAACCCTAGAGGTGCTTAAACAAAGTCACTTACCAATAGGGTTGCAATGAAATTTATCATCCAATCTGGACACCTGAGATCGAAAGAGGGGCACTATTAGTAATTACTCTGGGATAATAGGTACAAACAGGGACTGTCATAGGAAAACGAAGATGATGATGATAAGTCTTTTTTATGACTAGATGGATTTCAAGCATCTGATAAGGGGTTGAACCCGAATGAGTAAGATTCTGCCTTAGTATGATTCTTTAAATCTACCCCAGTATCTAATAAGGTATTTTACCCATTCTCGATACATGCTCAAAACTGAGTTGAGTTGAATTGGTTCCAGCTGTCCCTTACAAAGGCATACCAACAACCCAATTAAACTTACCAATAACAGTATAGGAACTTTTAAAACATTCTCCATTGTTACTGATGTTTATTTATCTTAAGCTAACCCACCTCGTTTAGTAATGAGTTCAGGAATGAAGCTAACCCACCTAATTCGGAATGAGTTCAGGAATGCTAACTATGCTTGTGTGCATGAGATGAAGCGGATCAGGGAGATAAAACAAATAAACCTAATCTCAAAGTTGAGAGTGCTTACTGAATTATGCAATAGGAAACATTTTGAAGAAAGTAACACACAATTTAAATTCGAAGACAATAATAGATCAGGGTAGTATTCAATTGATAAAAGGTCATATCAAATACTAGAAACAGATATTTCTCAAAGCAAAAAAAAAAAAGTTGAAATTCTCCACTTTAAACTCTCCTTGATCATTTATTTTGGATATTATATTTGAATCTAATTATAAACAATTACCTTTATAAAAACTGTGATTTAGGAACACACCTATTAAACATACATACATACCCCTTATAAAAAGAGAAATACCACAAATATATCTCACTGCAATTGGGACAACTCAAATATGGGCAAAGGATAAGATAAAATGTTACTGACATGAAAGTTAGAAATTATTAACAGAAAAAAAAGGCAAGTTACAAGATAGCATGTACAGTATGATGTCATATTGGCAAAAGAGGAAAAGGTTCCTATATAGGTATATGTGTAGATATACAATTGTGAGTGTGTGTGGTGTATGTCTATGTATATGTCTGTGTGAGTAAAAGGTTATATACCACAATGTTAGTAACTGTAATCTTTCTCCTTAATAATGACATGGTGTTTTAAGTATTTTTTCTGGCTTATCTGTCTTTTCCTACTTTCTGTAAGGCCCAACCATTGCATTTATAGTCATAAAAAATTAAAAGTAAAATTAGAAGGGTCATTGTTATAAGGTGTAGATGCCAGGGAAGGAAAGGGATGAGGGTGGCCCTCCTAGGACTTGGAGGGCATTTGTTAGTATTCTGTCACTGTTTCTCAAACCAGGAGAGCGATCAGCCAACAGAGGCTTACGTGCTGCCTGGCTCAGGACAGTGGGGGAGTGCCAAAGCCTGGAGTACAGGATTCCAACTAGGTAGAAACTCAGGCAGGACTGTTACACTTAAATAACTTAACAGCTAAAATTCCAACTTTTATTTTAAGCAGGTACAATTGAAAAAGTATCTAAACCAAAATTGAAAGCATCCTTATGGAGTTCAATGTGATTATGCCATGCAACCGATTTTTAGCAGTATGTTTTTGAAATCTATTACCCTATTATATGATGTATTCATCACACATCTGTCATTTGACATTTTTCAATAAATATAAGAATGATACGAAATTCTGAAACTCTTCTGCAATCCATACCGTTCGTTGTATTACTGGGTTTTTTTTTTTTTTGGAGAGGGGTGAGTTAAAATTGACCCACATTGATCCAGTAATTTCTTGTTGTTTTTCATAGTCTACTTTTTTCCAATAGGTGGCACTGTAGTCCATGTAAAACTCTCCTGAGCTAGTTCTCTGACCCACCCAGTGCCCTTCAAAACTCTGGTCTTAAATAAAGGCCAGAGATGTGAGGTGACTTGCTTGACATCACATAGCAAATTATGTAATAAACCGTAGAGCCTGAGATTTCTAACTTCAAGTTCTATGCTTTGTGTTTTCATTCCTGGTATTCTAAGATTTGCTCATATCAAAGCAAATTCCTATTTATGGTATTCAGGTCATAAAATATCGTAAGTAACAGGAGAGAGAGGATGCTGATATACCCATAGAATGCTCTCCCTATAGGCTAACAAAGAGGGTTAATGTCAATCTTTTACCAAATTCCCAAATGAAAACTGCTTTTAAAGTGTCCCCAGAGAAAGAGGAAAAAGGAAAAATACTTATTCAGTGAGAATGACACCTGACTATAAGGTAAGGACCTACAGTGATGTACAAACATACCTACATACTTCCTTTTTCTCTGTAGTGTCTATGCCAGTTTAGCCTATAAACTCATTTTCATTAAAAATTAACTTTTCCCAAGTACTGGTAGACACTACCACTTATGCTATTGCATAGTGTGGTACTTTCTGAGGAGCACAGCCCCTAGGCAGCTTGCCTCTAACGGTACTATTCTTTAATGCTCACTTTTAATAAGGCACAGAGCTGCTTTGCCTGGTGAAAAAAGTTGTTTACTTGACCAGCACACAGATACAAACACACACACACACACACACACACACAGAGATATACACATATACCTGTACTTCTTCCTTCAATCCAATCATTCGTAATAACAGGACACACAGAAATGCCCAAGAGTTTTCAGGCTGCCACTCAGCCATCTTCAATGTAAGTCAAGGATCGCAAAGGCAAGATAACAGACATCGGGTGACTTTCGGTCACTAAAGAGGCGATATCACCAAGCTCTGGTACCAAAAGATTGGTAAGCCTGCAGAAGGCTCCTAACCTGATTCAGGATAACAAGTTTTTAGTTTGCCCCTGAGCATAAAGTCTATTACCACCTCCAATCTTATTGTGTTCCTTAATCCGAACAAGCTCTTTGGTGAAAAATCAATGTACAAACAAGTGCATTCTTCTGAAAATAATGCTGTGTGTTACATTCTTGAAAATGAAAACATTCTGAGCATATCTCTGCATGAATTGTATAAGAAGAGAGGGGAGGGCTTCCCTGGTGGCGCAGTGGTTGAGAGTCTGCCTGCCAATGCAGGGGACACGGGTTCGAGCTCTGGTCCGGGAAGATCCCACATGCCGCGGAGCAACTGGGCCCGTGAGCCACAACTACTGAGCCTGCGCGTCTGGAGCCTGTGCTCCGCAGCAAGAGTGGCCGTGACAGTGAGAGGCCCGTGCACGGCGATGAAGAGTGGCCCTCACTTGCCACAACTAGAGAAAGCCCTCGCACAGAAACGAAGACCCAACACAGCCAAAAATAAATAAATAAATTTAAAAAAAAAAAAAAAAAAAGAAGAGAGGGGATCTTTTTAAAAATCTTTCCCAAGAATACATTTTGAGAAGCAAAACTTTTCTGAACAGTTAAATGAAGCATATGATAAGTTTCTAAATATTTATTTCAGGCTCATATTGATATTATTCTCCAAAGGAGATATATATATAATACTATCAAAATAAATATAAGATACAAAGAATATTTAGACAAATTAAGAAGAGATGGTCTCAAAAAATTAAATTAGAGATCCTTCACAGTAACATATGGAACTCTGATTTAGCTAAGAAAACCTTATGCCCTTAAACTTATTTAAAATGATTCTTCTGTAGTCCCCCACTAAATTCCTGTATCATTTTGTTGAAAATTTTCCTATTCCATTTATGGTAACAAAGCCCAGAAGAAATTTAAGTTATCTATGGGTCTTCACATAGGTAGCTAACATTTTTCAGAAATAGAATAAATTTTTCTATTTGTACATTTTTGTTTTTGTTGTTATTGTTCAACGTTGGTTTTTGTTTTTGTTTTTTTAAATAACGGGGCAGCATTTGCTGCAACCTTCAAGATACCCCAAATCACACTCTTAAGATATCCTGAACCGCCTTCTGAAATATCTGGAATCACTCCTGAGATATCCAGAATCACACTCCTGAAATATTCCGAATCACACAACCACTTGTGATTATAAACATTTAATATTAAAAAAAAATTACTCATACTGTCTACAACTTGAGTCATTCCTGAGTGATAAAACTATTAGGAACAAAGTCTCAAAATCAAATCCCCTAGTAAAAACACTGATATAAAACAAATTCTACTCTCAGAAAAGTTTTTCAGCATCAAAATTTTAAGTTTTGTTTAAATTTTTCAAACAAAATTTAAAAAGCAATCAGAATTGGGGGCATTCTTGCCTTACTCTCTGCCTGAGGAAATATATTTAAGAGATTCTGGGAAAGCTACTGGGACCCATCCAAATGCCTCTTCAAGACACACCATTTAAGTTGCTACCTCCATCAACATATAAGATTTAGGGAGACAATATGCTGAATTTACTAAACGGTAAATACTACATTGCAAGAAACTGTAAAAAAAAAAAGAAAAAGAAAGAAAGAAAAAAGTAACTGTGCTAAGCACCAAGAAGAAAAGTCATGATACCTGCATGGATCTTATGGTTTATTTAAGAAGATAAGATACACATATAAATTATAGCATAGGACAAGGTATGATTGTCCTATCAATGGTATAAAGTGTCAGAAGAGTTTGGAAGTCAGAGGTAATAGTTCATTCTGGGGAGATCAGGGAGCCTTTAAGTCAAAACTGTCACTTGAGCTACATTAACTGGATAAAATGTGGCTGGTAAGGTACTCAAGATGGAATGGCTTCCCAAAAAAAGTGTGGAGGTGGAAAAAGTAGAGTATCTGTAGAATCAAAGAGTCATACGGCTGAAGCTTAAGCTATTTAAAGGAGAGTAGTGAAGGAAAGACTGCTTAACTCCAGAGGAAAAGAGAAGAAGGTGGCCCAGTGTCCAGGCTTGTTAGCTTGGACTTCCTTACTTTGTTGAATTGCCATCCCTACAGTCTTTTATCAAAGCGAGTGCCACAAACAGAGGGATGTTTTAGTCAGATTAACCTGAGGGTGGGGAATGAAAGGAGAGCGCCCAGGGTTAAGGAAAACAGTTCTCAGAAGAGAATGGTGGAAGTCACTATGTGCCAGGCACTGATAAGTATTTCATTTAATCCCAACAACAATTCAGTTATAAAACATTTTTTATAGATAAGAAAACTGAAGCAATTCAACAACAGTTGGTGGCCCAGAAACAAAAAGCTGACTGATGGAAAATTACTCCAGTTTAGGAACCTGGAAGGCAAACATGCTGGAAGGTCAAAAGGATGGGGAAAATCTAGGGTCCTTGTAAGTACAAATGTGGTAGAAATGACTGATGCAGAATCCAGGTCAAATATGAAGAAAAATGCAGCAACAGGAAGAGAAATCATCAATTAGACTTCATAAGGAGGATGAAGAACAAATCCAATTAAGAAAGAGAAAGTGGATAAGCTAGACTCAAAAAAGTTGTGTCAAAGAGAGGACCTAAGATCTCAGTATTGGATCAGCTTCAAAGTGGTAAGATACCACGGTCCAGGTGGACAGGGGATGTACACTATGGATGTATTTTCCCAGAGTCAAGGAAACAGAAGAAAAGTTAGCTCAGGGTAGCATGTGGAAAAGTTTAAAGTAATTATGATGGGTGACAGGATAGAGGGGAAACCCGTGATTCTAATACTGAAGTCCCTGAGGTTTAAAAACAAACAAACAAACAAAAGAACCCAGAAGGCTGATAGTAGAGAAGATGGCAATATAAACAGATGACTGGTATATTCAAGATGAAATTTTGAGGAGTATTGATAATGAAACCATTGTTACCTGTCAGCATCAGTGAAGAACAAGGAAAAAATACTGACTTTTAAAAAAAATTACCTTGAATTCAGGGAACATAAGAGGAATTGCCTTTATTACCCCAGCCACATCCATTACCATTATTTTAAAACCAGGGTAATGGTGTGATTTCAAGGATTGAAGATGATGCGATGGCCACTGTGTCTAACTTACAAGATGCCTTCCTCCCTCAGAAGAGGCAAAACCCACCTGCATCTAAGGTGGACACCCACCAAGGTCAGTCACAGGGTTCTCAACCTCCTAAATATGGTTCAATGGGTCATCTCCAAAACTACTTCCAATACCAAATAAATGGCAAAGTGCAACTGACTTAAATTTAATGAGAATTTAATACACAATACTATGTATTGTTTGCTAATGCTGAACTTTTTTATTTTCATGAACTTTCAATAATTCATAAAGTTGTACATAATCTTAAGAATAAATCTCAAGATTAAGGTTATCTTGAATAAATTTCATCTAGGTAAAACCACATTGCAAAAATGCAGTACTCAATATGTTGCCTGCTTATTCTTTCGTTCTACACACACATATATACATACACATACACATGCAATACTAAGGTCAAAATAGCTTAAATTTCTAAATCAGGACTCTGGATAACAAACGGGTAGTTGAAGGTGAAAGGTGGAACAAGACCCAGTGTACAACTTATGTAACTTTCCACTTCAAAATGAAATGGAAAATTACACTTGGCTTTATTCCATTTTTCCAATTTTTATTCAGGTATTAAAAATATCAGTCTCCTGGGCTTCCCTGGTGGCGCAGTGGTTGAGAGTCCGCCTGCCGATGCAGGGGACACGGGTTCGTGCCCCGGTCCGGGAAGAACCCACATGCCACGGAACGGCTGGCCCCTGAGCCATGGCCGTTGGGCCTGCACGTCCGGAGCCTGTGCTCCGCAACGGGAGAGGCCACAAGAGTGAGAGGCCCGCGTACCGGGCAGGGGGGGAGAAAAAAAAAAAAATCAGTCTCCTAAATCACATATTCCCTTCTCGCTGGATTAATGTTTAATTCTATGTTTCTATTAAATTTATCCACATTTTAAATAACTTTATTAAACCATTCAATGATGTGAAAAATCCTGCTAGTTTTACAGATTTATCTGTTTTGATAAATAAAAGAGTATTACCTTTTAAGAGTAGTTAATAACTTCTGCAAAGTCAAATTTGGAGAAGCAGCTTAAAAGAGAAAGAATAATTTGGAAGGGAAGGGAAAGAGTTTTCTTATGGGTCCCTGGCTTGCTTTGTAAGTTTGAATTAGAAAATCAATAAAACTGATGACTGTTCCTCTGGAAAGGCTATTAAAAAAAAATTTTTTTTTAAATGACTAACAAAATATAAAATAGTTCCAAATTCCAAGAGTCACTTCACTGGGATTGTGGAATTCATAGATTTGATATTTAAAGCATTGTTATAAAAATTTTAATACCTTTTAGCATTTACTTTTTTAATAGATAAGTAAACTGAGTGATGAAAAAAGTATCTGCCAAAGAAAAAAATCAAGAAGTCTACAACAGAGGGTTTCAATTACAGAAGAAGAAAGGGAAGTCCTGGTATTTCCTTCACTCCATCGTACCTGCCATGAACAGTGGTAGATTTGATAATATCCCCAGGTAGAACGACCAAGAGTTCAATATCTTTATCTATCGTGTTTTCTTTCTGTTCCATGATAAAAGCAGAAGATTCTACAGAATCATCAACTGAAGAGGCATCAAGGTATTTGGTCTCAGCTGGAGGAAGCGGTGCCTTGGCTTTTGGTTTTCTCCTAAAACAAAAACAAAACAGAGAATAAAATATACATATTTTAAAAATAATTTGCTAATAGGATCTCATTTAATAAAAACACAAAATGTGTGTATGTATGTTTTTCATACCTAGGGAAAAAAAAATGCACTAAAATGTTAACTGTTAGCTTACTAGGGATGATGGAATTAAGTAAACTTTTTTCCTGCCTTTTAAAAATCAGCATATTTGTTTGTTTTCAACAATATGCTTGCATTACTTGGCAGTACAAAGAAACATGGTAACAAAAGAGATCTGAGGGCTTCCCTGGTGGCGCAGTGGTTGAGAGTCCGCCTGCCGATGCAGGGGACACGGGTTCGTGCCCTGGTCCGGAAAGATCCCACATGCCGCGGAGCGGCTGGGCCCGTGAGCCATGGCCGCTGAGCCTGCGCGTCCAGAGCCTGTGCTCCGCAACGGGAGAGGCCACAACAGTGAGAGGCCCACATACTGAAAAAAAAAAAAAAAAGAGATCTGATATCGGCCTTCATTAAATTCAATTAATGTGTGTTCACTACAGCGAAGCAAAAGTACTGCATTTTCTTTGGTGGAACAAATTATAAAAATTCTTACTGTCCTAGGATGGAAATCAGTATCTCATTTCCACACCTCCTAATACCTCTTACCTTTGTGCCTCTCATTCTATTTGTTTCCAATCTAGTGTATTCTGCCTCTCTAACCAGATTAAACTCTACCTATGCTTCAAAATCTAGCTGAAAACACCCTCCTACCACCCCCCTATATCAAGTGTCTCTCTATAAGGCACATACAACAGATTCCACAAATGTAACATTTTTCCCATTTTTTTTCTCCTGGGTACCAGTTTCATCTCTCTGCCTACATTTATTACTCCCTGTAAGAAAGAAGCATGCTGTATTTCCCACCGTGCTTAGCAATGAACAGTGAACTGTGATTGGTTATTTGATAAAGTATATTTCTATTTCAATAAAAAATGTTACAAATAATTATTCTAATAAATATGTTTCAGTGTCACTTACTAGGACAACCCCTTAACTGATTTATAACAGAAACAGTAGTAGACATTCTACACATGGCCAATTCAATGCTTTGATGATTCCTAGGCAAAAATAAAAACCATGCAAAATAAAAGGCCTTCTTTGTAAGTAAATACGTAACATCCAGCCATTAAGTATTTTCAAAATTTAAGGTCTTACAAATCCAAGCACGTTTGTGCACTCGGCATCATGAAAAAACAGAAACAAGGTTCCTACATTAATTTTCTAAAATAATAGGCCTTTAATTTTTAGGAGTATAACTGCGAAGTTATATTACACTTTAGAAAATATTTCTTTTACAATAGTGACAAAAATGAATTTTTAGAAGTGTTTCAATAAATATAACAAGTTTATAAAATCTATATGAAGAAAAACGTTATCCAATTTCCAAATGTTTTTAATCTGCCCAAATCAACTACTCATCTATTCAACAAACATTTATCCTGTAACAGACAACCATGTAGCAGATTCAGCTAAACACTGGGGATGTAAAGACAGTAAGACCCAGTTCTCCTTCCCCAAAAGGACTGAAAGATATATACAAAATTAGAATAAATTTTGATGATTGTTCTGATACAGGTACAGCTGCAGATGGTACAGCTGCAGCTCATAGGAAGAGAAACTTTCCTAGGAATCCAGAAATGTTTGACAAGATGGGAAACATGAGTTGGGTTTGGGGGAATGAATAGAAACTCACAGGAAAAGACAAGAAATAATTGATATTTTAGGCAAAGGAAAGCAAATCAAGCCATGAAAGAAAGTGGTACTTCTCAGAATTGAAGAGTTTGGTAAAATTCCACAGAAAAGTCAAAGGAGAAGAGAAATCAGTGAATCTATGAAAAAGCTTTTATAAATTAAGAGAATTCAGCAAGGTGGCTTGGCACAAAATGATACATGCCGGCATCAATAGCCTATGTAACCATAAGCAAAACCTAGTCAAAGTATAATGAAAGAAAACACTTCTTTTACAGTAGCAACCAAAATAAATTTTAAAAAATTATTACAATAAATACAACAAGAATTTTGCAAAATGTATATGAAGAAAATCTTAAATGCCAAATAGTCAGCTTGGATCTCCTCTCCCTTAGGCTCCAGATTTATAAATGCAATGCCTACTTGACATCTGGACTAAGATGACTAACTGGAATCTCCAGCTAAACTTCCAATTCCTCTTCCCATCTCCTCCAAACCAAATGTTTTCCTCTCCAAGTCTTCCCATCTCAGTAAATCTCAATTCTTTTTTTTTTTTTTTTTTTTTTTGCGGTACACGGGCCTCTCACTGTTGTGGTCTCTCCCGTTGCGGAGCACAGGCTCCGGACACGCAGGCTCAGCGGCCATGGCTCACGGGCCCAGCCGCTCCGCGGCATGTGGGATCCTCCCGGACCGGGGCACGAACCCGTGTCCCCTGCATCGGCAGGCGGACTCTCAACCACTGCGCCACCAGCGAAGCCCTAGTAAATCTCAATTCTTTCAGGTGCTTGGGCCAAAAATCTCCTCTCTCACACACATACAATCCAATCCCTTGACAAACTCTGCCAGCTCTATATTATAAATAGACCCAGAATCCATCAACAACCTTGATTACCAAACACCTCTGTTCAAGCTGCTAAGTGGTCTTCCTGCTCCCAACCTTGTCACTTTACACTTTATTCTCAACATAGCAGCTGGAGTGATGCTCTTAAAATGTTAAGTTTGATCACAGAACTTCCTTTCCCACCCTCCGACGGCTTCCGACCTCAGCCAAAATAAGATCTGGAGTTTGATAATCTGTCGTCCCTTACTTCTAGCCTCTCCAAGCTCCCCTGTCCCACTTTCGCCCTAGGCTCACTGCACTCCGATCCTATGACTCTTGCCTTTTCCTTGAACACACTTAGGACAATTCCTACTCAGGTTCCTCTGCAGAGTCTGTTCCTGACCTTAAGATTAACACCTCTACTTCTCTGCCTTACTTTTGTCTGAGGGCTTGTCAGGGCAACTAACATACTTTTTTATCCTGTCTCCTTCCATTAGAGTAATTAATCCCATGAGTATAGGTTCTTGTCTCCACCGCCTGGTGTCACACATACTTGCTAACGTATAAAATCTCTAGAATAATGTCTGCCACATGGTAGGCACTCATATTTACTGAATGAATGCATTCAGTGAATACTTCCCACAAAGATGAGGTACGTAAGCACGTAACTGGGAAGGAAAAAAGGTCTTACCACCAAGGTACTCAGAATTAGCTGTGTCAGGTTTTAGAAACTGATTATGTTTTATTTTTAAGAAGATGAGTGTTGAAAACTATACACTGGACTTACTAGCAAGGAATAACTGGGAACCTTAGGGCTTTAGAAGAGTTTCACAAGGAAGGTCAGAAGACAAGCCCAGCCACCACGCGCAGGTAGGTAAAGCATCAAGAACAACCTTGCCCACAAAATGGACTTGGCTTTCAAGAGAAGTGGTACCATAGAAGGTCTGATAGGCACCTCCTGCTGCTACCATCACCTCCTCATCCCCTGCTTTCATCATTGAAGGCACCTTTCCATCTCCAAGTTTTGCTCCCCCAAGTCACCGTTTGAATGCCCTTCCCATTCTCTCTGCCTTTACCTGTATTATCTATCCTTCGAGGTTCATATTGAATCACAATTCCTTGGTACATTTTCCCTGTCTATTGCACACCGCAATGAACTCTTAACAGTTTTAATGTGCTTATATGTATGACTGTCTTATTTCCTAAGGTACTTTGAGTCTTATGATGAAAATCCATCTTATAAATTTATTTATTTATTTATGGCTGCATTTGGGTCTTCATTGCTGTGCACGGGCTTTCTCTAGTTGTGGCGAGTGGGGGCTACTCTTCGTTGCGGTACGCAGGCTTCTCACTGTGGTGGCTTCCCTTGTTGCGGAGCACAGGCTCTAGGCGCACGGGCCTAGAGTAGTTGTGGCACACGGGCTCAGTAGTTGTGGTTCGTGGGCTCTAGAGCTCAGGCTCAGTAGTTGTGGCGCACGGGCTTAGTTGCTCCGCGGCATGTGGGATCTTCCCGGACCAGGGCTCAAACCCGTGTCCCCTGCATTGGCAAGCAGGTTCTTAACCACTGTGCCACCAGGGAAGCCCCCAAAACCCATCTTAAATTACTAAAGGTAAACCAACTTAAAAAAAGGAAAGCAGAACAAAGCATTTGTTGAAATATTACTTGCATGGAACTTCTATTAAGATCATCTTAGTGTTCTCTATTATTATAATAAAGCATTTGTCACCTTTGGTCCTGAAAATTGGAAAGCATATTGGGAATCAAACCAAGATCCTTCCACAATGAATTAGAAATCCAACAGGGAAGATGCAATATGTAAGTAATTAAACAATATATACAAAGCAAAAAAACGAAGTGTCATAAAACAGATGGGTAACCTGGAAGACTCAGAGCAATGAGAGCAAGCTAAAATGAGCTCTGTGGGGATGGGAAGGCAGGTATTAAGGTAACTTCAAAGAAAAAAGGGACTCAGTTCTTGAAAGAATAGTAGTATTCAGGAGGAAGAGCCTGTAGGATCATTTATATGTTGGTTCCGGACTGCGATCCATTTACATTAAATTCAGGAATGTGTCTATCCAGTTAAAGTTTGCTCACTACATGGTATAGTCTAGTGAAAAGAATACCAGGCAGAGGCCTGGATTTGGCCTGAATCCTAAGTAGATTTAAGACTTTGTTAACTTACTTGATCTCTTACTCACCAGCAAAAGCTTTAAAATACCTTTTACCTACTCACATCTCTCCCAATGTTTTACATTTCTTAGTTGAGATGCTTGGAAACAGTAACAAAATTAAATTAAATGTCCCCCAAAGCCAAAAGTACAGTGAAAATAATCAAAGCTTTTAACATAATCTAAGCATAGGAAATTCTGGTAAAGCAGAGTAATACATCAACATGCAATAACAACTGTAGTTTACGGCTTAGACGAACGCTAGTTTTCATTAATATATTAAAAATGCAGTAACTGCCATTGAAGTCCCCCCACCCTTTTAAATGGGAATGATGTTTGGGCCAGTTTCCTGCTCAAGGGATTTCCACATAAGCTCCTCAGAGGCCACTACCTTCAACAGTTACAGCAACAAATTTTACACAAGGGTGGTGGAGAGAAGGTTATACGGAAAAGATATTTGAGATAGAAAACTTTTCTGTGTCAACACAAAAATTCACTAATCAAGCCCTAAAAATAACAAGCCACAGTAAATTATCATTTAGGTAAAGCGTTGTTTTATTCATGAAAATTATCTCAATATTATATTCAACGTTCATAACGAAAATTAAGGTACGATTTCCACGTTATGCAATAACTGATCTTTAAAATAGCCAAACTTAATTTTAACAGAGAATTCAAATTACCATTTGAATGGTATCCTGCTACCACTACTGATTGATTTTTTTATCACTTGATCTGCAAAGCACTTCAAAATCATGTGTCCACTGTAATCATCACTCCATCCCTGTCAATATTAATATCCTTAAAATAAATGAAAAGGAATAAAAGAGACGCTCAGCAAAACAACAGAAATCTACTCAAATACCTCTACTTTGTTTGAAAGAAAAAAATCTTTCAATTGTATATGAGATATATCAATACTTGCATCCTTAATAAGCTACAAGTCCAATGGGCTCTCATCTGTTTGCTTTATTTATATAGTATCCTCATAGATTCAGAGAAATACTATACAAAAATACAGCTTTGATATTAAAGACAAAATAAAAGAATGGAATTATAATTCTTAAAACAATAGGTTTTTAAAGTATCACATTCTAATGACCAAAAAGAAATTTAACAGCCACCCTCTCTCAGTACAGAGGGCTATCAAACATTAGATGCATCATGGTAAGTGTTGACAAGACAGTCCTTCGAAGTACAGTATCTGGCAATGTTTTGATGGTTCCTACCTTACGCATTTCAAGTATAAAGTGGAGATCAGTTCTTCAAAACAATTTCTTAGTGTGTCTCTCTGGGTTTAATGAGACAAGAGATTATATTAAACAAAAATCTGTCCCAATGGTGGGCATAACATTGTGCTATGTGCTTGAGGGAATGCAATTAAGAACAAAAGGTCCCTTTTCTTGATGAGCCTTATATTTAATCAAAGTAAATATATCTAAGTGGCTTTAAAAGATAAGCAGTGACAAAAGGCAACAAGGGGAGTCCCAAGGCATTATATGACTCTTAACAGACATTTCTCTTGTCAAGGTCACCAATCATCTATGTGTGTTCAAATCTAATAGATAATTATATATCTCATCTCACATTGAGTAAGCGCCTAAATTCCAATAAGGACACACTTCACAGCTGCTCAAGCCCTCTGCTTGGGATTCTCTTCCCTTGGCTTTGTGTGACAATACAACCTACTGTTTTCCTCCTTCTTTACTGCCACTCCTCAGTCTCAACGCCCTTATCTCTTTGTCTGATTTCTAAGTGTCGAGGCCACCCCAGGGCTCCTTGTCTGCCCCCTTCTCTTCTCTTCTACAATCCTCAGGCCCAAGTAATTTCATGAAATTCCATGGCTTTAAATACCATCTGCAAGTTGATAACTCTCAAATTCACATCTCCAACCCTGACCTGTTTATTGAGTTCTGACTTATATGCCCAATAATCTCATGGTCTTTGCCATTTGAATGTCCCATAGGTATCTCAGAATCAAAACTCTTGTGTCTCCTCTCTACCCCCAATTCTCTTCCAAGCGTCCCCCCAGTCCCCCCCATCCCTGGGAATGGCTCCACACTAACCACCTTGTTAACTCAAGCAAAAATTCTAGGCATATTTTAATTCCTCTCTATGCCTATCTCCTATTTCCAATTCATTTTCAAGTCTTGTGGGCTTTTAGCTCTAAAACACATCCTGAACCTGTATACTTTTCACCAGTTCCTCTGCTACCACCCTGGCAATTAAGCTATCAGCTCTTGATTGGACTGTTCCAACAGCCTCCTGACTTGTCTCCCCGCTTTCGGCTCTTGTCCCTTAAAATGTATTATTCTCTGCAGTAGTCAAGAGTGATCTTTTTTTTTTTTTTAATATATTTATTTTTACTTATTTATTTTTGGCTGCACTGGGTCTTCAGTGCTGCACGTGGATTTTCTCTAGTTGTGACAACCGGGGGCTACTCTTCATTGTGGTGCATGGGCTTCTCACTGCGGTGGCTTCTCTTGTTGCAGAGCACGGGCTCTAGGCACGCAGGCTCTAGTAGTTGTGGCGCATGGGCTCAGCAGTTGTGATTCACGGGCTCTAGAGCGCAGGCTCAGAAGTTGTGGCGCACGGGCTTAGTTGCTCCGCGGCACGTGGGATCTTCCTGGAGCAGGGCTTGAACCCGTGTCTCCTGCACTGGCAGGCAGATTCTTAACCACTGAGCCACCAGGGAAGCCCAAGAGTGATCTTTTAAATATGTAAATCAGACCACGTCACATCTCTGACCCTTCACTGGTCTCCCAATACATCGAGAATAAAACCAAATTCCTGTTCTTGGTTTGCAAAGCCCTAGATGAGCCAGCCTGGTGGTTCTCAAAGTGTGATTTCAGAGCACCGCCTGGGACCTTGTTAGAAATGCAAATTCTCAGGCCCTATCCCGGACCTAAATAATAAGAAACACAGAGGGTAAAGCCCTGCAATGCACCTTCAACAAAATTCTCCAAGAGCTTCTGATGCATGCTAACGTCTAAGAAATCACTGAGCCAGCCCCTGCCAACCTCCCTTCTATTTACACAGTTGCAACTCCCTATATAATTCACACTGGCCTTCCTTCCCTTCCTTCACATCTGAGGGACTTGCAGAGCTGCTCCCTCTGCCCCAAATGTTTTCACCACAGAATTTCAAACTGCCTGCTCCTTCAGCTCATCCAGACAGCAGATCAAATGTGTCCTCCTTGTATAGTGGTTCTCCGACCACTGAAAAGGGGGGGCCAACACCTAGCCCCACCCATCTCAGCCCACGCTTCACCCAGTGGTGCTCAAATTTGGCTACACAATGGACTCACCTGAGGACTTTCATAAAATGCTGAGGTTCAGGCCCCACACCCGGAAATTCTGATTTACTGGCTATGGGAATTTTAAAATCTCCCCAAGCAATTCTAAAGTGCAGCCAAGTTTGAGAACCACTAGTCTAGTACAACGCCTGACAGATAGTAGGTATTCAATGAGAGTTAATGATTTACTTTCCTAAGAACTCTGTAATGTCTGAAACACTGCCAGAAGGTTGCTACTTAGGTCAATCAAGTTCGTGTAAATTCAGAAAGTTCTCAGAATCGCTCAATGTAACAATCTTAAAAGTAGTCCCAAAGTATAATAATAACTTTTCCAAATTTACATTCCCATTATATATATTTTTTTACATCCCAACTTAGCTTTATATGGTTAGCATTTTTACAAACATCGCATTGCTTCTTTTTTTAAATTTTATTTTTCTCTTTATAAGCAGGTTCTTATTAATCTATTTTATACATATTAGTGTGTATATGTCAACCCGAATCTCCCAATTCATCCCACCCCGCCCCCCGCTTCCCCTCCTTGTTGTCCATACGTTTGTTCTCTACATCTCTGTCTCTATTTCTGCCTTGCAAACCAGTTCAACTGTACCATTTTTCTAGATTCCACATATATGTGTTAATATACGATATCTGTTTCTCTCTTTCTGACTTACTTCACTCTGTATGACAGTCTCTAGGTCCATCAACATTTCTAAAAATGACCCAATTGCGTTCCTTTTTATGGCAGAGTAATATTCCATTAAATATATGTACCATTTCTTCTTTATTCATTCATCTTTTGATGGGCATTTACGTTGCTTCCATGACCTGGCTACTGTAAATAGTGCTGCAATGAACATTGGGGTGCATGTGTCTTTTTGAATTATGGCTTTCTCTGGGTATATGCCCAGTAGTGGGATTACTGGGCCATATTTTTAGTTTTTTAAGGAATCTCCGTACTGTTCTCCATAGTGGCTGTATCAATTTACATTCCCACCAACAGTGCAAGAGGGTTCACTTTTCTCCACACCCTCTCCAGCATTTGTTGTTTGTAGATTTTCTGATAATGCCCATTCTAACTGGTGTGAGGTGGTACCTCATTGTAGTTTTGATCTGCATTTCTCTAATAATTAGTGATGTTGAGCATCTTTTCATGTGCTTCTTGGTCATCTGTATGTCTTCTTTGGAGAAATGTCTGTTTAGATCTTCTGCCCATTTTTTGATTGGGTTGTTTGTTTTTTTAATATTGAGCTGCATGAGCTATTTATATATTTTGGAGATTAATCCTTTGTCCGTTGATTTGTTTGCAAATATCTTCTCCCATTCTGAGGGTGGTCTTTTTGTCTTGTTTATAATCTCCTTTGCTGTGCAAAAGCTTTCAAGTTTCATTAGGTCCCATTTGTTTATTTTTGTTTTTATTTCCATTACTCTAGGAAGTGGGTCAAAAAAGATCTTGTTGTGATTTATGTCCAAGAGTGTTCTTCGTATGTTTTCCTCTAAGAGTTTTATAGTGTCCAGTCTTATATTTAGGTCTCTAATCCATTTTGAGTTTATTTTTGTGTATGGTGTTAGGGAGTGTTCTAATCTCATATTTTTATATGTACCTGTCCAGTTTTCCCAGCACCACTTATTGAAGAGGCTGTCTTTTCTCCACTGTATATCCTTGCTTCCTTTGTCATAGATTATTTGACTATAGGTGCATGGGTTTGTCTCTGGACTTTCTATCCTGTTCCATGGAACTATATTTCTATTTTTGTGCCAGTACCATATTGTCTTGATTACTGGAGCTTTGTAGTAGAGTCTGAAGTCAGGGAGTCTGATTCCTCTAGCTCCGTTTTTTTCCCTCAAGACTGCTTTGGCTACTCAGGGTCTCTTGGGTCTCCATACAAATTTTAAGATTTTTTGTTCTAGTTCTGTAAAAAATGCTACTGGTAATTAGATAGGGATTGCATTGAATCTGTAGATTGCTTTGGATAGTATAGTCATTTTCACAATATTGATTCTTCCAATACAAGAACATGGTATATCTCTCCATCTGTTTGTGTCATCTTTGATTTCTTTCATCAGTGTCTTATAGTTTTCTGAGTACCGGTCTTTTACCTCCTTAGGTAGGTTTATTCCTAGGTATTTTATTCTTTTTGTTGCAACGGTGAATGGGATTGTTTTCTTAATTTCTTTCTGATCTTTTGCTGTTAGTGTATAGGAATGCAAGAGATTTCAGTGCATTAATTTTGTATCCTGCAACTTTACCAAATTCATTGATTAGCTCTAATAGTTTTCTGGTGGCATCTTTAGGATTATCTGTGTAAAATATCATGTCACCTGCAAACAGTAACAGTTTTACTTCTTCTCCAATTTTGATTCCTTTTATTTCTTTTTCTTCTCTGATTGCCATGGCTAGGACTTCCAAAACTATGTTAAATAATAGTGGTGAGAGTGGACATCCTTGTCCTCTTCCTGATCTTAGAGGAAATGCTTTCAGTTTTTCACCTTTGAGAATGATGTTGGCTGTGGGTTTGTCATATATGGCCTTTATTATGTCGAGGTAGGTTCCCTCTATGCCCACTTTCTGGAGTTTTTATCATAAATGGGTGCTGAACTTTGTCAGAAGCTTTTTCTGCATCTATTGAGATGATCACATGAGTTTTATTCTTCAATTTGTTAATATTGTGTATCACATTTGGATTCTGCTTGCTAGTATTTTGTTGAGGATTTTTGCATCTATATTCATCACTGATATTGATCTGTAATTTTCTTTTTTTGCAATATCTTTGTCTAGTTTTGGTATCAGGGTGATGGTGGCCTCGTAGAATGAGTTTGGAAGTGTTCCTTCCTCCGCAATTTTTTGGAAGAGTTTGAGAAGGATGGGTGTTAGCCCTTCTCTAAATGTTTGATAGAATTCACCTGTGAAGCCATCTGGTCCTGGACTTTTGTTTGTTGGAAGATTTTTAATCACAGTTTCAATTTCATTACTTGTGATTGGTCTGTTCATATTTTCTATTTCTTCCTGGTTCAGTCTTGGAATGTTATACCTTTCTAAGCATTTGTCCATTTCTTCTAGGTTGTCCAATTTATTGGCATAGAGTTTCTTGTAGTAGTCTCTTACGATGTTTTCTATTTCTGTGGTGTCCTTTGTAACTTCTCGTTTTTCATTTCTAATTTTATTGATTTGAGTCCTCTCTCTTTTTCTTGATGAATCTGGCTAATGGTTTATCAATTTTGATTATCTTCTCAAAGAACCAGCTTTTAGTTTTATTGATCTTTGCTATTGTTTTGTTTCTATTTCATTTATTTCTGCTCTGATCTTCATGATTTCTTTCCTTCTACTAACTTTGGGTTTTGTTCGTCTTTCTCTAGTTCCTTTAGGTGTAAGGTTAGATTGTTTGAGATTTTTCTTGTTTCTTGAGGTAGGCTTGTATTGCTATAAACTCCCCTCTTAGAACTCCTTTTGCTGCATTCCATAGGTTTTGGATCGTCATGTTTTCATTGTCATTTGTCTCCAGGTATTTTTTGATTTCCTCTTTGATTTCTTCAGTGATCTCTTGGTTATATAGTAACTTACTGTTTAGCCTCCATGTGTTTATGTTTTTTACCGGTTTTCCCCTGTAATTGATTTCTAATCTCACAGCATTGTGGTTGGAAAAGATGCCTGATAGGATTTCAATTTTCATAAATATACCAAGGCTTGATTTGTGACCCAAGATGTGATCTATCCTGGGCTTTCCCACGTGGTGCCACCTCCTGCTTGGCCCTGCTGTTGGCTTCCTCCTCCCCAGTCTTCCCTCAGCCCGCACACCAGCCAGCTCCGTTATGGTGACCCACAGCCCCAGCATCGTGATTAGTGATGATGAACCAGGTTATGACCTAGATTTATTTTGTATACCTAATCATTATGCTGAGGACTTGGAAAAGGTGTTTATTCCTCATGGACTAATTATGGACAGGACCAAATGGCTGGCTCAAGATGTGATGAAGGAGATGGGAGGCCATCACATCGTGGCCCTCTGTGTGCTCAAGGGGGGCTATAAATTCTTTGCTGACCTGCTGGATTACATCAAAGCACTAAACAGAAATAGTGATAGATCTATACCTATAACTGTAGATTTTATCAGACTGAAGAGCTATTTTAATGACCAGTCAACAGGTGACATAAAAGTAATTGGTGAAGATGATCTCTCAACTTTCACTGGAAAGAATGTCTTGATTGTTGAAGATATAATTGACACTGGCAAAACAGTGCAAACCTTGCTTTCCTTGGTCAAGCAGCATAATCCAAAGCTGGTCAAGGTTGCAAGCTGGCTGGTGAAAAGGACCCCTCAAAGTGTTGGATATAAACCAGACTTTGCTGGATTTGAAATTCCAGACAAGTTTGTTGTAGGATATGCCCTTGACTGTAATGAATACTTCAGGGATCTGAATCATGTTTGTGTCATTAGCAAAACTGGAAAAGCAAAATACAAAGCCTAAGATGAGAGTTCAAGTTGAGTTTGGAAATATCTGTAGTCCCATTGAAATCACCAGGAAAATGATCAGATGTTCTAGTTCTGTGGCCAGCTGCTTAGTAGAGCTTATTGCATGTATCTTCTAAGAATTTTATCCGTTTTGTATTTTAGAAAGGCCAGTTGCTGCATTCCTGAACTCTTTATTTGCACTAGGAGCCTGTAGACTATCAGTTCCCTTTGGGTGGATTGTTGTTTGACGTGTGAATGAAAAATCTCTTAAACCACACCACTACTGAATGAAAATATTGAAATTGTACCTGTAAGAAACATTGACAGAGAAGAATATATTAGTTTTTTAACTGGTATTTTAATTTTTATATATTCAGGAAAGAACAGAAGTGACTGAATATTGTTAATTAAACCACTGTGTGTTTAGAAAAGAAGCAGTCAGTTTCATGTCAGTGACAGCATTGAGAGGTATCCTTATGTTGGATAAACCATATGTCCTGGAGTTATTTTAGTAGGTTTCAGTAGTATTAACTGCATTTTCCCACTTGTTCAGCTTATTTCTGGCAAATCTTTGTCAACAGTTCCTTTTAAATACAGGTAAATAAGTTCTAAAAACCTACCACTTTTTGAAGTCTTCAATGTAAAAATCCTTAAATAAAGGCTGTCTCTTTATTTTTTTTTTAAATTAATTAAGTTATTTATTTTTGGCTGTGTTGGCTCTCCGTTTCTGTGAGAGGGCTTTCTCTAGTTGCGGCGAGCGGAGGCCACTCTTCATCGCGGTGCACGGGCCTCTCACTGTCGTGGCCTCTCTTGCTGCGGAGCACAAGCTCCAGACGCACAGGCTCAGCAGTTGTGGCTCACGGGCCCAGTTGCTCCGCGGCATGTGGGATCCTCCCAGACCAGGGCTCGAACCCGTGTCCCCTGCATTGGCAGGCAGATTCTCAACCACTGAGCCACCAGGGAAGCCCAAGGCTGTCTCTTTAAAAGATAAAAAAGAAAGATGTGATCTCTCCTGGAGACTGTTCCATGTGCATTTGAGAAGAAAGTGTAATCTGCTGTTTTTGGATGGAATGTCCTATAAATATCAATTAAATCTATCTGGTCTATTGTGTCATTTAAAGCTTGTGTTTCCTTATTAATTTTCTGTCTGGATGATCTGTCCATTGGTGTGAGGTGTTAAAGTCCCCCACTGTTATTGTGTTACTGTCAATTTCCTCTTTTAGAGCTGTTAGCATTTGCCTTATGTATTGAGGTGCTCCTATATTAGGTGCATATATATTTATAATTGTTATATCTTCTTCTTGATCACTTGATCATTATGTAGTGTCCTTCTTTGTCTCTTGTAACGTTCTTTATTTTAAAGTCTATTTTATCCGATATGAGTATTGCTACTCCAGCTTTCTTTTGATTTCCATTTTCATGGAATATCTTTTTCCATCCCCTCAATTTCAGTCTATATGTGTCCCAAGGTCTGAAGTGGGTCTCTTGTAGACAGCATATATAGCAGTCTTGTTTTTGTATACATTCAACCAGCCTGTGTCTTTTGGTTGGAGCATTTAATCCATTCATGTTTACGGTAATTATCGATATGTATGTTCCTATTACCATTTTCTTAATTGTTTTGGGTTTGTTTTTGTAGGTCCTTTTCTTCTCTTGTGTTTCCCACTTAGAGAATTTCCTTTAGCATTTGTTGTAGAGCTGGTTTGGTGGTGCTGAATTCTCTTAGCTTTTGCTTGTCTGTAAAGCTTTTGATTTCTCCATCAAATCTGAATGAGATCCTTGCCGGGTAGAATAATCTTGGTTGTAGATTCTTCCCTTTCATCACTTTAAATATATCATGCCACTCCCTTCTGGCTTGTAAAATTTCTGCTGAGAAATCAGTTGTTAATGTTATGGGAGTTCCCTTGTATGTTATTTGTCGTTTTTCCCTTGCTAGTTTTAATAATTTTTCTTTGTCTTTAATTTCTGTCAATTTGATTACTACGTGTCTCGGCATGTTTCTCCTTGGGTTTATCCTGCCTGGGACTGTCTGTGCTTCCTGGACTTGGGTGGCTATTTCCTTTCCCATGTTAGGGAAGTTTTCAACTATAATCTCTTCAAATATTTTCTCGGGTCCTTTCTCTCTCTGTCTTCTCTTTCTGGGACCCCTATAATGCGAATGTTGGTGTGCTTAATGTTGTCCCAGAGGTCTCTTAGGCTGTCTTCATTTCTTTTCATTCTTTTTTCTGTTCCACGGCAGTAAATTCCACCATTCTGTCTTCCAGGTCACTTATCCATTCTTCTGCCTCAGTTATTCTGCTATTGATTCCTTCTAGTGTATTTTTCATTTCAGTTATTGTATTGTTCATCTCTGAACAATTAATTCTTCTAGGTCTTTGTTAAACATTTCTTGCATCTTCTCGATCTTTGCCTCCATTCTTTTTCCAAGGTCATGGATCATCTCCACTATCATTATTCTGAATTCTTTTTCTGGAAGGTTGCAAATCTCCACTTCATTTAGTTGTTTTTCTGTGGTTTTATCTTGTTCCTTCATCTGCTACATAGCCTTCTGCCTTTTCATTTTGTCTGTTTTTCTGTGAATGTAGTTTTTGTTCCACAGGCTGCAGGATTGTAGGTCTTCTTGCTTTTGCTGTCTGTCCTCTGGTGGATGAGGTTATCTAAGAGGCTTGTGCAAGTTTCCTGATGGGATGGACTGGTGGTGGGTAGAGCTGGGTGTTGCTCTGGTGCCCAGAGCTCAGTAAAACTTTAATCTGCTTGTCTGCTGATGGGTGGGCCTGACTTCTCTCCCTATTGGTTGTTTGGCCTGAGGCGACCCAGCACTGGAGGCTACAGGCTCTTTGGTGGGGCTAATGGCGGACTCTGGGAGGGCTCACGCCAAGGAATACTTCCCAGAACTTCTGCTGCCAGTGTCCTTGTCCCCAGCTCCCACCTCTGCAGGAGACCTTCCAACACTAACAGGTAGGTCTGGTTCAGTCTCCTATGGGGTCACTGCTCCTTCCCCTGGGTCCCGATGCACACACTACTTTGTGCATGCCCTCCAAGAATAGAGTCTCTGTTTCCCTCAGTCCTGTCAAAGTCCTGCAAACTAATCCCACTAGCCTTCAAGTGGTGATTCTCTGGGAACTCCTCCTCCCATTGCCAGACCCGCAGGTTGGGAAGCCTGATGTGGGGCTCAGAACCTTCACTCCAGTGGGAGAACTTCTGTGGTATAATTGTTCTCCAGTTTGTGAGTCACCCACTCAGAGGTTATGGGATTTGATTTTACTGTGATTGCACCCCTCCTACAGTCTCATTGCAGTCTCTTTGTCTTTGGATGTAGGGTATCTTTTTTGGTGAGTTCCAGTGTCTTCCTGTGGATGATGGTTCAGCAGTTAGCTGTGATTCTGGTGCTCTCACAAGAGGGAGTGAGCGCATGTCCTTCTATTCCGCCATCTTGAGCCACCCCATTATATTTTTGCTTCCTTTTCTCTAAGAAGGAAGGTCCTTATGGAAGGAAGGAAAACATAAATTTCTCTTGATATTTTTCACTGAGTTACAATTTATACACAGAAAAATGTACAAATATAAGTGAATACATTTTCACATATATATACACACTCGAGGAAACCCCACACAAAGATATAGAGTAGGAAAGTGTATCTATACATTAAAAATTAAATATTAAATTTCTCATATCTGTCCCATAAATGTTGCTGCAATTTCAGCTTGTCTCAGGGTTTTCCTAAATATCTTATGTGGGATGTTTATTTTATGCACAGTTAAGAAAGTCAAACATCAACAAGAAGAGAGATGAGAAAAGCCTTCAGTAGAAAAGGGCGTATCAAGGAGGAGATAAAAACTTCATCAAAACAAATAAGCAAAGTTGAAAAACAGGCTTGAAAGCAATGTAAACAATGAGTCACAAGACAGTCAACCATATTATTGGGCACCCACTGTGTTCTCAGTGCTATAGAAAGAATCTGGGTAGATTAAAGAAATACCACATGAGGTCCTCTAATACCAGTAGCTTAAAAATGAAATAAGTCCAAGCAAACAATTTCAAAGATATCCTAAATGGACCCTACAAAAACTAACTTAACTGAATGCCTATCTAGTTCCAGGAACTGTGCAAGTGTTTTACATAGATAATCCCCTAACAAGTGTTATCCTTTTTTAAAAAAATTAGTATCTTATTAAATTCTTAAACATTTATAGAGATTAGCAAGTAATTTTTCTCCAAAACAAACTGGAACTTCAAAACCATGACCCAGTGCTCACTTGATGCCCCATTCACTCTGTGCATAGGCTTCTGCTCAGTAGGTAATACATGTCAGTAGCAACTGGGCTCAGCATCATCTACTGAAAGCTTTCTTTGAACTTCATATTTGTTGCCTTGCAGGCAATGTACTGATATATGGAAGAGTTAGTGCCGTTTATGGAAGTTAGTCTGAAAAGGTAAATAAAAAATGTGCTTGACACTACAATTTAAAAATTCAAAAATGATTAAAAAAACATGGGGAGAGAGGACTATGCCAAACTTTTTGGGCTTCTTTTTTCTTTGCCATATAAAAATTAAGTATAAAAAGCCCTATAAAGTTATATTTCCACTTTTTCAAAAGAGGTTAAATACTTATGAAATTTAAGATGAAAAAATCATCCACAATAGACTTGTTTTACTTATTATGTTCTCTGAAACAACAAAATAGTAAATGTAAAAAAAGAAATTTTCTTCTCTAAAAGGAAGTTAAAATGTTCTTAGTTTGCAACCCAGATGTCCTTCAGTAGGCCAATGGACAAATAAACTATGGTATGTTCAGACAATGGAATATTATCCCATTATTTCCATTTTTTCCACTAAAAAAGAAATGAGCTGTTGTCATTAAAAAACATGGAGGAGTCTTAATTTCATATTACTAAATGCAAAGAGCCAGTCTGAAAAGGCTGCATATTGTATAATTCCAACTATATTACATTCTGGAAAAGGCAAAAATATGGAGACAATAAAAAAGACGAGTGGTTGCCAGGAGTTGTGGGGAGAGATGAACAGGTGGAGCACAGAGCATTTTTAGAGCAGTGAAAATACCCTACATGATACTATAAAGATGAATACATGTCATTATGTTTTTGTCAAAACCTGTAGAATGTACATCAAGAGTGATTACTAATGTGAACTATAGACTTCGGGTGATTATGATGTGTCAGTGTAGGTTCAGCTGTGACAACTGTACCCTCTGGTGAGGAATACTGACAATGGGGGAGGCTGTGCATGTGTGGGGACAGGGGTCTATGGGAAACCTGTATCTTCTGCTGAGTTCTAATGTGAACCTAAAACTGCTCTACAAACACTGACTTTAAAAAAAAAAAAAGTTCTTAGTTGGAATGTTTTTTCAATTTTCAAAAGCACGCTAGGTAAGGAACTGAAATGTGGATGTTATAATTGTTAAAATATATGCACATATGCATGTTAAACAGTGGGAATGTATATGTCAGCCAAGCAAGCACACTGGTAGATTAACCAACCATAAAATGAAAGCAGAAGTTGCTTTCAAGTCACAATCTCAATAATCTACTCTCAAATATGTACTTTGGTAAATACTAAACAGCATTTAGTCATCAGTCTCTGTTAAAGTTTTAAATCTATGTTGAGGAGTAGTGTGTGTTGGCATAAACCGTATTCAAAGGCATAACATTCACTGCATACTGATAAAGAAAAGTCCTTGGAATGGATTTTCCAAGTTAAGTTTCCCAGCTACAAGTTTTGTCAAACACTGGCTAGAAAAACTACTTGGAAATAGTGTCTCACAGTTTAGAAATATTAAAAGCTAAAGTAGCACCTTATACAAAAATTAACCTAAAGTTGATCTAAATGTAGAACATAAAATTATAAAATGTTTAGATCAAAATGTAGGAGAAAATCCTTGGGACTAAGGCTTAGGCAAACGAATCTCCGACATGACATCAAAGACACAATCCATAAGATTTTTAAAATATCAAGAAACTAAACTTCATCAAAAAGTAAAATTTTGGTTCTGTGAAAGACCCAGTTATGAACCTAAAAAGACAAGCCACAGACTGGGAGAAAATATTTGTAAGTCACATAGCCAACAAAAAGACTTATATCCAGAATATAGACAGAGCTCTCGAAACGTGACAGTAAGAAAACAAAGAATCCAATCATAAAATGGGCAAAGGTTTGAACACTTTACCAAAGAGGATGTGAGAAAGAGGCACATGAAAAGATTCTCAACATTATTATCCATTTAGGGAAATGCAAATTAAAGCTATGATGAAATACCACTATGCACCTAAATTAAAAC
The DNA here is from genome assembly GCF_951394435.1 of Stenella coeruleoalba. Classification (NCBI taxonomy): domain Eukaryota; kingdom Metazoa; phylum Chordata; class Mammalia; order Artiodactyla; family Delphinidae; genus Stenella; species Stenella coeruleoalba. The sequence continues at coordinate 61,375,908 of NC_137151.1, forward strand.
TACTGAAACTATCAAGTACAGACAAGAATGTGGAGAAACTAGATCTCTCATAGGTGACTTGAACAAGGTGAGTGCAAAATGGCACAGCCACTTCGGGAAATGGTTTGGCAATGTAATATGAAGCTACATACTCATACCATATGACGCAGCAATCTATTCCTAGGCATTTACATGAGAGAAACAAAAACTTAGTTTGCATAAAACCTGTATGTCAATGTTTATTGCAGCTCTCCTCATAACATACCCAAACAGGGAACGGCCCAAATGTACTCCAACGTGAGAATGAATAAACAAACTGTGATGCATCCATACAATGGAATACTACTCAGCAATAAAAAAGCAAGCCTTGATACACTCAACATCTTGGATAATCTCAAGGGCATTATGCTGAGTGAAAAAGCCAGTCTCAAAAGGTTACATACCGTATGGTTCTATTTATGTGAGTCCCAAAGTGACAGACTTACGGTCATAGAAAACAGATCACTGGCTGCCAGGATTGGAGGCAAGGTGTAACTATTAAGAGTAACATAAGGGGGCTTCCCTGGTGGTGCAGTGGTTAAGAACCTGCCTGCCAATGCAGGGGACACGGGTTCGAGCCCTGGTCCCGGAAGATCCCACATGCCATGGAGCAACTAAGCCCATGCGTCACAACTACTGAGCCTGCGCTCCAGAGCCCGTGAGCCACAACTACTGAGCCCGCGTGCCACAACTACTGAAGCCCTCGCGCCTAGAGCCCATGCTCCGCATCAAGAAAAGCCACTGCAATGAGAAGCCCATGCACCACAACGAAGAGGAGCCCCCGCTCGCCGCAACTAGAGAAAGCCCACGCGCAGCAGTGAAGACCCAACACAGCCAAAAATAAAATAAATATATTTTTTTAAAAAAAAAGAGTAACATGAGGGAGTTCCTTTATGGTGATGCAACAGTTCTGTATTCTGATTGTGGAATGTCATGCGAATCTACACATGTAATAAAATTTCATAGAATTATAAATCAAGACAAATTTTTAAAAATAATAAAGAATGCATGTAAAAGCTGATGAAATCTAAATAAGGTCTGTACCTAAGTTAACAGTATTGTACCAAAGTCACTTCCCTGGTTTTGATAATGTACTATGGTTATGTAAGACATTATTATTGGGGAAAGCTTGGAGGAAGGCACAGGTAAACCTCTGCACTATTTCTGCAATTTCTTCCAAGTCAAACTATTTAAAAGTAAAACACAATAAAAATATTTCTAAGGTAGTGATTCTCAAAATTCAATGAGCATTAGAATCAGCTATGGAACTTGTTTCTAATACAGATCTGCTTGGGTGGCTCCATGTTGTACCTTTTTAAATAGAATCTGCATATGGGGTCCAGGTGATATATACTAGTGGTCCAGCACATTACAGTTTGAGACCCACTGGACTAAAATAAAGGCAAAGGTATTAGAATGATGATCTCCACCAATGATTTCCATCAATATGTACTGTTCTATTTAATGGCTAATAATAAAGAAGTCCTACCTACACAGAACCTCATTCACAGACTATCTTACTGAGCCAAGAGGTTCTCATTTATAGACTCAGTGAAAGACATACAAATGATCTATTTTAAAAATACAAATACCATTATTCATAACACAAATCTGTTATATCAATACAGAAGTGAAAATGCTGATATTTTAAAAAAAACATGTTATTAAAACAAAGTCATGTAGGGAAAACATATTCTCAATAAGAAAAAAGGTCACATTTTTAAATGTCTATAAAAGGTCCTTACCTATGCTTCTAGGTAAAATCACTACTGTTGGCAAACTACACACACATATATAAGCATTAAGGCATTTGATCTAAAAGTTTCTTTTGTTGGAAAATAAAGCATTAAAAGATCAACCTAGACATTACTTCATATACAACAAAATAAGAATTAAAACCCAAGAATTCTGCCAAGACTTCCTTCAATTATTCCCTCACTAAGTGGCACAACTTTCAAACCCCGGACCCATGGTTTTTGCTTTTACGTTGGGGGGGGGTTCTTTGTGCCAACCACCTGTTAGGCCCCTTTCACCTTTCCTCAGGGAGAATGATTCACAGTTTCCCACTGTCTTCCATCCATCTTATTACCAGGAGAAATGTAGCAATATAACAGAATAAATCAAGTCTTAGAACACCTAAGGCTGCTAATTTCTGAAAGACTGCGGATTTCTATCTTAAACAATTGCTACAGGCTCCTAAATGCTAGCTTACTTGCTCTCAGCTCTGTGGAAAATTAATTCTTTTGGATGAAGAATTAGTCATTTTCTGATTATGCTCAAATAGTTCAACTGTTTAATAATTACCAAACATAATAATTAGCAAAATCTAGAATGTGGATAGTCTACAATCCAGTTTCTCTAACAAATTGAAAATGTGGGGAAAAAGATGGGGGCGGGGGTAAGAACTGATATAGAATGAGAGATTTAAGTGACAAAACCACCAAAGTAATGTGTGAAACTCAATCCAATTTGGACAAAGAGACTGTTAGAGAAATTTAAATAAAAACTGGGTGTTGGATGACATGCAAAAGGAACTATTAATTCTGTTAGGTACAATAATGGCACAGAAGATATATTTAAAAACAAAAGTCCTTATTACTTCTTCCACTCTACTATTCCTAGTAAGTGCTTCAGGTACGCAAAGATCATCATTTTTCTTTCTAATATCTTTGCCCTCACTCTAACCCATCTCAAGCCCTAGGCAATCACTAATCAACTTTCTGTCTCTATATAGTTGCCTTTTTGGATACTTCATATAAATGGAATCATACAATATGTGTCCTTTTGTGTCTGACTTCTTTCACTGACTATAATTCTTTTGAGGTTCATTCATGTTGTACCATGTATCTGTACTTTGTTACTTCTTGTTACCCAACAGAATTCCATTGTATGAATATATAACATTTTACTTCTCCATTCACCAATTGATGGACATTGGGTTGTTTCTACTTTTTGGCTATTGTAAATAATGCTGCTATGAACATTTACAGGCAAGTCTATACACACCCCTTCTTGGTACATCATTCATGTGAAGACTTCACAACAAAACCAATATAGCCTCTCCCTAGTACTCAGTGTAACAATTCCTCCCAATTCCCACCAGGCACAAGAAAATAGTTTAAAGCCATGATTCCTCAAAGTTATTTGAAGTCACTGGCATTTAAAATGATCACATATTCAGGAAAGACCAATAGATATTCAAGAATTATAAGCCACATGTAGACTGTACCAAACAGAGCTTCAGACACAAATTGATTATCCAAGAAACATTTTGATTATAATTAAAACAGCTCAAGGACCATAAGATTCTGCTTTTCCATTAAGCCATTCTTCTTTCAACTACAGGTCAATGGGTTAGTATAAATATTAAATATACAATAAATATAATGAATAATATAATTAAATATATTTAAGACAAGATACAAAGTAACAATCATTGAATAGACTAACATATCTAACAAAGGAAGAGGTAGTTGGTGTAATGGAAACACAGCATAACTGCATTTAACTTATACACTAGCTTCCTACCTAAACCCAGAAAAGATAAGATTCCCCCATAAGTATCGCTTATACAACAAAGTGTAGTTCCAAACTGTACTTTTAAACTCACACATAAAACTGCATAAATGTATTCTGTATTCTTATATATTTAAAATTTTCACTTGGAGAAAAAAAATCTATCGAGTTTTTAAATATATAAATAGAATAGATATTAATGTTATCTTACAGAAAACAGTTTGAGAATAGATATTTAGGAAAATGATAAAAAAGGAATGCAAATATAACAAAAATCCTTTAACATTTCTAATCAGTAGGTTACTTTAAAAACCACTTAAAGTGGGAAATCAAAGTTCAAGTAAACCTTAGTCATTTTAACTTAAAATACACAGATAAATTATTCATTGATGTCGAGTGAAATGTTTGTATTTGCAGCTGTGCCCACTGACTAAATTTTCACCTTGTACTTCTTGTATAATTAGCACATAAAGGCTTGCCTTCCGCTTCTAACTTTTTTAAGTAAGCCAAGGATTTCAAGACACCTGCAAGCAATTCGAATGCAAATTCCTTGATTTTAGCATTTTATTTCATTCTTTCAGTTGTCTCATTCACATATAATTCAATAGTACCTTTTGTTTGGAGGGGCAGGGTAGCTGGCTCACCAGATTCTTTCTGAAGTATTTAACTTCGCTTTTATAGGACAACTCTCTTAATGAATTCAAATCATGTGTTTATAACATTCAGGTTAATTACATTATTACAATAAGTAACTGGAAAAACAGGCCTTAACAGGTTAGGAAACAGTCAAAACAAGTTTTTGATAAAACAGAACACGAGGCATGTACAGGCAATCTAGAAAGTAGCTTAGTGCTTTGGGGGTTCATGGTGCCAGGACAGCCATTCGGCATGTTTTACTAAGGGAATCGAAATCTTACCTGACCCAGTGACTGAGCTGACTAAAATTGAAGAGCTTCTACAGTATTACTAGACGTAAGATTCCTGGAAAACTCTGATCCATTCAGTGACAAATCTTTTAAGAAACTGTGACCCAAAACTCAATTTAGTTAGTTCATCCAAACACCTGCAGTCCAAGCAAAAATCACACCAGCTGTCTCTTAATTTCCGCTGAATTTTATAAGACAGATAGTAAAAAATTATAACACTATGGGTCAGATCAAACATGTCAGAAATGGTACTAATTTTTCTCTCAATAGAATAATAATCTAAACAGTAGTGAGATATAAACACATAAGTATAACTCTCCAGAAACTATCATTTTTAACCTTCTGTAGAAATAATCCCTTTGATCCAAGGAAGAATTACCTAAAACAATTTATTTCTCCTTCCACCCCCGCTTTCTTATTGAAGTGTAGTTGACCCACAGTGCTTCAGGTGTACAGCAAAGTGACTCAGCCATACACACCACACACAGGTCATTCTTCAGATTCCCCTCCACTACAGGCCACCACAAGACACTGAATATTGTTCTCTGTGCTACACAGCAGGTCCCTGCAGTCCATCTATTTTATACAGAGCAGTATGTATCTGTTAATCCCAAATTCCCAATTTATCCCTCCCCCAGAAACAATTCATTCCTATTAATTAAATGCTTTCATGACTATTTTCAATCCCCAAGTAAATAAAATAATTTAGTAAAGGGAAGTAAAAAATCTATTAAAAATCTTATTTGTGCCATCATAACTAAAAAATCACAACGAAACTGAAAACCAAATAATATTTATTGACAAAGAATACTGACAGAGATAAAGATCTCTGTGAAAGAGCTGGCCTTCCTATTTCCTTAATCATCTTTAGGTATTTCTTTATTTACTGCAAGCACATAATGGTATACTGAGCAAAGAGATCCCAGTTTACATACTCTATACTTTTCATACAATGACAGTAATGTTCCAGTGGCTTACTTTAAATGGTCACAATTCTGACTAGTGATTAGTTCAGATTAGTGAATTCTGATTAGTGAATGAAAGCTCACTGAGTCCAGGCACTTTTACTCTCTGGTTTAGTGCTATATCCTGAAGGATCTAGAATATTTTGGGCACAAAGAAGGTGCTTAATAAAATATTGTTGAATGAATGAATTCTCTCTTTCAGATAGATACACACACACACACATAGAGTCAGGTCCTCAAATGTTTTCCCAATTAAAAAAAAAAACCTTATTTCTTAGAAACACACTAGGATAGGACATTTGATATATTTGGTATGAAATGACAGTTTCCTTTCACCATTTGACCCTGATTCTCAGAAAACAAGGAAAACTTGTACAAGGACTAAATTATTCCCAATCGTACTAAAATCTGATTGTCTTTAAAGCAATGTATAAAAATAATCTAACAGGGCTTCCCTGGTGGCGCAGTGGTTGAGAGTCCGCCTGCCAATGGAGGGGACACGGGTTCGTGCCCCAGTTCGGGAAGATCCCACATGCCGCGGAGCGGCTGGGCCTGTGAGCCATGGCCGCTGAGCCTGCGCGTCCGGAGCCTGTGCTCCACAACCAGAGAGGCCACGACAGTGAGAGGCCCGCGTACCACCAAAAAAAAAAAATCAAACAACCACTAGGATTCCTAACATCTATAGCCCTTTAAAACAGTTTTCTCTTCCTCCTCCTGTCTAACATAAAGTCATTTACCTTTTACTAATATTTTCTTACATTGTTAGTCAACTCTTCCAAAGAAATTATTTTATATATATTCTCCTGCAATCATCGGCAAGTAAGAATGTACTTTATATCTCAGTTTGTGAAAAAGGTGAAATTATAGATTAATTAAAATGAGCTCCCTTAATGGAGTAATCATACAGAGTTAAAGGTTATGATACATGAGAAAGAACTCTGCACCAGGAGGTAAAGAAACACTAGTTTCCCACACACACACTCTCATACAACAAGCATTTATTCAGCACCTACACTAGCTTTGGGTACAGAAAAAAATACATCAGTTCCTGTACTCAAAAAATTAATAGTTTATTATTGTCCCATTTTACTCAACTACACATAAAACGTCCCAAATGTTACCTTGTTCTTCCTTTCTCGTTAGGTGTCTTTAGTTTGATCAATCAATGAGCACTGGTAAAGCACCCATTAATAACATCAGCAGTGCAATCTATTAAGATACAATGGGCGGGAAGCTATGTATGCATTACGGTTAATTCTTAACAACAACCTTGTGAGTAGCTGTTATCTGTATTTTACAGCATGAGGAACAAATCCCCAAGAGGAGAATTGACTTGTCCTCAGTCACAGTGAGTGAACTGCAGATCTAGGTTTAACCCAGGGTAGTTCATTTCCAAGCCCATCTCCTTTCTCCCATGCCATTCTGTTGCTCAGTCTCCTACTGTGTGCATCCAGCTCTGATGAAACAACAATCAGAGATCTTAAAGTTCTATTTGGAGTGACAGATTGGAAAGAAAAAAACCAACATTGTGTGAACCTATCCAATAAATACAATTTATTGTTACTTTCTTGGGGACAACATCTGAAAGAAGCACTGACTCACCTGAAGAAAACCATGAGACGTGTATGCTAAAGACTAATTCATCAGAACCATGCCTTTGTGCTGGATAAAACCACAGTCCTTTCAAATAAAGGAAATCACCCACATTCTAAAAAGTAAATTTTGTGTCATCTGCCTGATTTAAGCAACCCAGAATACTATTCCAGGCCCTCAAAACTACCATATGTTTCATTTCCACAGAAAGGTAGCTAATGTAGTGTAGAAATACTGTAAAATCCATTGCAACTCTTCCTCCTGAGAAACAACAGAAGGAAATGACAAAGAAATATACAGTAGTCTCATTTATATAAACTTTCCCTGAGGAAATAGGTGGAACTAGAAACAAAGGCATATATAACATGCCAAGTACTGGTGGTCAATACAGCACAAAGTCTTAGCAAACATTTTGTTCAAAAATAGCTTTTAGAATATCAAAGCCATTAACAACTTTTTTTTAACACAAGAATTCTGGTATAATAGGTGTGGTCCTGTTATTATAAATGCCAAGATAAAAGAGCTAAAATAATAACAACACATTCACTTTTTGATCCTAAAATAAAAACTAATTGGATATATTTATTGCAGTGATCTCACAAAAAGACCATTACATTCTCCTTTTTGTCCCCCAAATTTCTTAAGCACCATTCCCATGTTATTTTTACATTTAGGAAAACTATAAAAGTAAAAAAAAATAAAAACTAGAAAAGATAAAGAATGTTATTTATATTTTATCTCAAAAGCAAAACGACATCCTTTTTCTATTTCTCTTTGATAGACTATTGCATATTTTCATGAATTAGATGAGATCTCTTTCAATGTATTGATATCTGCCCTTCAAGAAATGACAGGTAACTTTGACCAACAACCTTTTTTCCAATTCACTATGAAAACTGGTAAATCATCTTTATGTGATTCCACAAGAGTAATTCTCAAACAAAAAAACCAAGAAACCCTCAATCAAATGTAACCAGTCATCAATTTAATACTCCATCCAATTTTTTTGTTTGTTTAAACAACAGTTTTACATTGTTTTCCAAACAGTTTCTCTTTGGGGGCGGGGGGGGAAAAGAAGAGCTTCGGTAGGTACATTTTTTACAAAGTGAAAACTGTTAACAAACAAGTTACCCTGACAAATAGAATTACCAGGGACTTTCCATATGACTTGAGCGTTCAATGACATAATTAACAATAGGCTGAATTTCAAAAAAAAAAAAAAGGAAAGGGGGGAAAAGAGAGTCATTACCAGGGACAGCACTGTGGGAAGGTTGAAACTGTGGGGTTTAGAAAAAATGAGTTTCTAGTTGTACATCTCCATATATATATATATAGACTAACCACTGCAATGTGTCTTTGTACAAATAACTCTCCTCTTTCTTTTGACAAGGTTAATGAGTGATAAGAAGGCATCCACACAATCCATTTAAAGTCATAACTATATAACTCCAAGATTCTGCAGAAAATACCCAAATTTAATTCTAAAGATTAATGCATAATCATTTCAAACATGAACATGGAATATAATTATGCTCTTAATGTTGAATGTATAATGACTTTGTGTTAAATAATTCTATTACTCACCTTAGTTTTTCCTATTCCATCTGATTCAGTAATTTGCTTTCTAAAGAACATATGCTTAGTGGGAGTAAACAAGACACTGGAGAAGTACATTCTCCTCTTCCTTATTAATGGCATCATTAAATCTGCTTATTTATAGACTCAACTATCTGACCTCATGGCCTACATGGATAAATGGATTTGTTCAGTTTTTAATCCTCAGTGTGTGTTTAGCAGCAGTTAACCAGAGGGAGATAATAACAATAACAAACAAGGGAGATAAAATATGATATTGCATTTTTTGTTATTTTGACTTATGTGAACCTTAAGTATGATAAGGTTTCTTTGTGAGTGAAATTGGAAAAATATAAATCTCATGTATTTATTTCCATGGGAAAACTAAATTTGAATTATGCAAGTCAGATTTCTACAAGGTATTTAGAAACATAGCACTTGTTAAAAAAAAAATATATATATATATAAACACTTTGATTCTGTCACACAAATTATTTTCCAGATTTAAGATATATTTTATAATAGCAAGTTGATTTATAATTTGAAACATGTAAAATTTTTCCTAGGTACAAATAATTGTTACTTCTTCTCTACTCTCTAAGGTGTTTATAATCTTATCATTTCTAAGAAGACTTCTTTAAATATTAAACATCTATGTTATAAGTAATACTTTTATGCACTGTTGGTGGAAAGGTAAATTGGTGCAGCCACTATGGAAAACAGTATGGATCTTCCTCAGAAAATTCAAAACAGAACTATCATATGATCTAGCATACGACTTCCGGGTATATATCCAAAGGAAATAAAAAGAGGATATCAAAGAAATATCTGCACTTGCATGTTCATTTAAACATTATTCACAATAGCTAAGATATGGAAACAACCTAAATGTCTATCAGTGGATGAATGGATAAAGAAGATGTGACACAGATAGATATAGATATAGATATATTTATAGATATAACCTATTACATATATATAACAGAATACAGTTCAGCTAGGAGAAAAAGGGAAATCCTGTCATTTGTGGCTACATGACTGGACCTTGAGGGCATTATGCTAAGTGAAATAAATCAGACAGAGAAAGACAAATACTGTATGATACCATTTACATGTGGAATCTAAAACAGCTGAACTCAAAGAAACAGACACTAAATGGTGTTACCCATGGCTAAAGACTAGAGAAAATAGGAGATGTTGGTCAAAGAGTACAAACTTCCTGTTATAAGATGAATAAGTTCTGGAAATCTAACGTACAACATGGTGACTATAGCCAATAATAATCTATTACATACTTGAAAGGTTTTAAGAGAGTAGATCTTAAATGTTCTCACCATAAAGAAATGGTAATGGTGTTAGTTAAAGCTACGGTGCTAATCGTTTCGCAATAAATAAGTGTATCAAATCAACATGCTGTACACCTTAAACTTACACAATGTTATATGTCAATTATATCTCAATAAAGCAAGAAAAAAAATAGTTTCCACCACAAGACAATGCTAGCTCACATTTTTCATCTTATTTTTTTAAGTCACCAAATCTCCACAGATATTCTACCCCCAAATTTTATCATATACAAAAAGACTCATTTTCACATTTCATCTAAGATTATATAATGCCAGGCTCTATTTAAGGGATGAGGTTAGTATGGCCCTTATTTTATTTTTATTTTTTTAACATCTTTATCGGGGTTAGTATGGCCTTTAAAAAGAGAATAAATATTTTCAAAGGAAAATATTAGACCATTTTTAAAAGCAGATGATTAGAAAATGTGAAATTATTTTAAAAGTTTTACAAATCATATTTTCACATTTTTACAAAAGAAGTACAGTACTCTAAGTGAAGTGATGAGTCAAGCCGTGTTCTTTGGTTAGTTAAGCAAGCAAGGTTATATGTAATCAAGGACCAGCTAAGTCAGAATTTCCACTAGCAACTTTCTTATTCCCATTACATGCTGACAGAGTTAATATTACATTCAGGGTCTGCTCTAAGAGTAATGTGTTAACCATTGGGTTTTTTGCGTGCGTTTTTTTTTAATTCAGGTAAATTTTACTAAATGCTGTTTTTACTCACTACCTAAAGGGGTGTTAATACAGAGAGGTCCCATGCCAGGACGGTATAAGGGAAAGAGCCCAAATCTAGGGATCAAAATGCTTCATTCTAGTTTGAATTTCTCTGTTAAGTAACTTCACACCTCTGAATCTCAGCTTTCTTGTTTACTGATGTTGAATGAAGAAAACATCCAAAGTCTGCTTTACAGGGTTCTTGTGAGTATTAAAAAAGAAAGTGATTAGTACTTTGTAAAAGTGAAAACCCTAGATAAGTATAATTATCATACTGCTTATTGAAATGTTCATGACAATTTGAAGAAATTTTACCACATCTTAAAGCTCGAAAGTTATCAAGAACAGAAATGAACAGCAGTAATTAATTTTATATATACATGGAGTTTAATGAATTATTATATAATTTTTTTCTTCTCAAACAAGCATAAGTCACATCATTGCCCATACATTTAAATGTGTCAAGGAAAAGAAATCAGGTAATTTAGTCTCCAAAACATCAATTCAAAAACCCAAAAAATCTTCAGCCTTTTCTATAAAAATTCTGATGGTTCTCACACACGTTAAAAATTTTTGAGTAATAATAGTTCAAAGGAAAATATTAGACCATTTTTAAAAGCAGATGATTAGAAAATGTGAAATTACTATAAAAGTTTTACAAATCATATATACTTACAATTCTTTCAGAAAGTCTCTATGAAACAGTACTGCTCCTTTGACTATTTACACTTCGAGAATGTTAAACCGACTTTCCTGTCCTGTTACTGACTCTTCTGTTTATCATGTGTGTTAAGTGCCAGGCACTCCTTACCTCTGGCAAATATGTAAAAGAAGGAATTCACTGGTCTTACAAAATCATTCCGGGAATGATCGTGTAACATTTTCACAGGTCCTTTTTCTGAAGAGAATGTGTTTTGCACGGTAGTTTTAAAAGTAACTCCTTACCAAGCAATTTTAAAACCGGAGAACTCAATGTTTTTGTCTCCTTTATAAAGTTATAAATACTTGCAGATTCTCAACATAGGCAATTTTTTAAAAAATTTAAGCAACAACTTACTAGATAATTTAATCATTAGATGGTAGTGTTAAGAAACACATCCATATAATAGTAATGAAAAAATTATTTGTAGATAGTGTGAAGAAATCAGATTCAAGAAAAGATCAGTCATTTAATTTTGTAAAAAGGAAAAAGAAACAGGTAAATTCCCTGCAGATGCTCCAGTTGGTTCAAGACAAGCACCATTTTCTACATGGAAACCCCGATACATTCAATGGAAGCTGATACTTGAGTTACACGGCTTCACCCCACTAATCCAGAACGATATGAGCCCTGATGTGAATCAAGTGTAATCTGAAAGGGTAAGTTTTATAGTCAGTCCTTTTTTAAATCAAAGTTCATCTTTGCAACAATTCAGATCTTTCTAGGATATTCAAAATCAAATACAGATTATTCAAATAAAAACAAAAGAAACTTTGATCCAAAATTACATGTCCCATTATTTTCACTAATAGAAGCATTATTTTCACTAATAGAAGCATTAGTTCTTCTTCCATATGTGCAATATTGAATCTCACGCAGCTGTAGCCTAAAATAAAACTGAGAACTTCCACTGGGAAGTTCTGGGACTTCCTTTCGGGTTTTGATGAGACTCAGTGTTCTGAGTCTCTAGATATTTTTCGCCAACATCCCTGGCCACAACAAAACCTCTTTAAAAGAGTAACTGTAGTTTCCATCTCTATTTTCTTACCTTGTATCCACTCAGAAGTCCACACCCATCTGGCTGCCACCCCCTAACCCCACTAAGATAAGGCTGTCCTATGCTTTTATCATCACGAGTGATGCTCGTTATTTTGGTGGATATTGAAGAAGAGGCCTCTTCTCCATTCTTATCTCCCTTGACTTCTTCGTAGTATTCTAAACATCTGATACTGTCAGTCCTGAAATCTTTGCCTGGAAGCAGATTCCTACATGTCATACATTCCACTTTGCCAAGACAGTCCCGATTTGCCTTTGCTGTCCCAGCTTTAGTATTTAAAATCCAAATCCCACTCCACCCTCCTTTCACTCTCAAAGGTGTCCCCGGCTGCACAATTGCATGGTCACCCTACCTGGGTACTGCTACCCATTTTCTTTACATCTCCCAGTCGCTATCTAATTAGGCATCCTAAACTTGACAATGCCAAAAGTGAAATCTTTGTCTCTCCTCCCTGAGTCTTTCCCATCTCAATAAACAGCCCCACTCAAGCCAAAAACCTAAGAATTAAACTCGAGTCCTCTCTTTCCCTCATTGCCCACATTTAGTCCGAAATAGATGCTGCATCCATATACTCAATCTCCACTACAACCATCCCAGGTCCACCCACCACCCCCTCCCACCGGCAACGCCACTACAATCTCCCTGCCTCTGCGCTCACGCCACAATCCAATCTCTTCCAAAAACTTCCACAGTGATCATTTTAAAACATAAACTATCAATTCATTCCCTGTTTTAAATCCTCCAAAGGCTTCCTACGGCTCTAAGAATGAATCCCAAAAGCCTCATCCTTGAATGAAGCCCAACAAGACTGGCCCTCTCAGGCCCTTACAGCGCTTTCATAGCCCCCTGTGCCCCAGCAGGCTTGGCTTTCTTGTAGGCCTATTATCCATAAGCCTTCCCAGTCTTAACAGCCTTGCCTTTGCTGTTCCCAAGACCTGGGATGCTTTTCCCTTTGAACTTTCCTCATCACTGAGATCTCAGCTTGTTGTAGACTTTCAAGGATCTCATCTACAGTAGCAAAGCAGTTGCTGTCACATCACCCTATTTTAATTCTCTTCAAAACACATATCACTGTTATTTTTCTTTGTATGTTTTGTTGGTCTGGCTGTCCCCCGCAAAACCAGCTCCCTTCAGAATCTAAATTCTGACAAGAGATACCTTGTCAGTCTTTTCACTGCAGGACATCTCCCAGCCTCCCACCGACACTCAGGCCCAGGCAGGGCTGTGTCCTCAGAGCAGGAGGGTCCCCTGCGAGCACCTCTGCCAACAAGGCCCTTCAGCTCCTGCAACAGAGACCGTACACACCAGGGCTCCTCCACCAGTCACTGTCCCAGTAATTCAGTCTAGGAGGAAAGAAGAAGAGTTTTGGGGATTGAGCTCCACTAGTTTAGATGCAAAACTAAAAGCAAAGTAAGAGATGTGCAGGTGGGAAATGTGGGTCAGGCCTCCATCTGTGGAAAGTTCTCCTGTTGTACTGCTCCTGAGGTGTGAGGCCTGTTGAGAACAAAGCTTGCCTCATGCACTTTTCATATTTTATGGGGTAAAGTTATGATAACTTTTATTCCTTTTTTAGTTTAGGTACATATTTACAGCATCACTCCCCTGTCCTACAATCCAAGCAAAGTGCTACTTTTGCTAAATGTGGGGCAGTCTATCAAGATAGAGCTGACCACCTAGGCTGATTCCCAGCCTAGTCACTAAGTGGCTGTGTGATCCAGGACAAGTTACTTATCCTCACTCTATCTTAGGTCCTCATCTGTGAAATGGGGTGGTAGTAATGTGTACTCAGGAGTAATATAGAGAAAGTCCTCAGCACAGTGCCTGCAGCACTGAAATGGCAAACACTTATTGAGCTTTCTAATGCCCCAAAGAGAACATAAGCAGACCTTTGTAGTAAACAATTTAGAAAGTAATTCTATTCAACTCCCCCTTTAAAAAAGAGGTAAATCAGTTTAAAATTTTTTTAATTTATAAGTTAGTAGTCAATTTAAACTTAAAGATACACACACACACACACACACACACACACACACATATATATATATATATATATTTTTTTTTTTTTTTAAGGGATTCTGAGTGAGTCACATGGAAAACTTTTGAGATTTTTCATGAGGGCTTTTCCTAGACCAACTTTTTTAGTGTGGCTTCCTCTTGGAAAATAATTAATAATTAAACATTAGTTGAAGAATTAAATATTATTTTCCTTGACTGCCAGGATACTGGGTTATGAGCTCTACAAAGACATCATCACCACAAAGTATGGACAGGAGCTGCAGGACTCCTATTTATTTAGCAACCACTCCACTTTTGTGTATTTTCAGCTTTGTGCCTGATTTAGAAACCTAAATACTGTTTGCCCTGGGCGGTGCTGCCAGTGTCTCCGCCAGGCTAAGTGGAAATCCAAAGGCAGGGTAAGCAAAGACATAGTGGAGATGTTGTGTTTTCAAGAAGATACGTTGTCACCTTGTGAGGTCTCTGGGCAAGGGGTAAATATAATTTCCAGTTCATAATGTGTTCTTCCACTTCGTCAAACTCTAGAACAGACACCCTTTAAGAATACCTTGCCTGTGATGTGCATATTTTCCCCTTGGTGTTTCTTTCATCTTGGGAGAATTTTAAATACACATACACCCCTCCAGAATTTCACCAGCGGTGAGTAGTAATATGTTCTCCTCTGTAATATTCTGAACTGCACAATGTTGCATTTTAATTGCAAAAGTAATTTTCACGACTTTAAAATCAGAAACATGAAAACAAGATTCAACACCTTATACGTAGATCACAATGAATAATGCATAGAAAATAGCCATTTACCTACTTTGTGTTAAATGATTAGACTTTTTTTTAATCAGAAAGTCTTATTTTTTAGGTGCCTCATATCTATATGACAAAAACATCACAATAACGGCCCATGTCCAAAGAAAAAAAGTATGTGGATACTTAAGGAGAGGGGTTGGAACAGTTTTGTGAAAGGGTGCTGAAAATAAAGTTGCTCCTAATGAGTTGTACAAATGTTGGACTAACATTTTAATTTTTAGATAAAGAATGCTTTGACATCATCATGGGGCTAAGGACTGGCTCACATCCACTGGACACTTACTGCACAGCAGGTTCTTTGTACAATGCTCCTCAGGCCCCGTTTCACTCTCCTCACAACAACCCACAAACAGGCACTCTGCCTGTTTGCAAGATACTTAAGGATAAGAACTACTTAGAGAGTCTTGTCAATGAAGTAGTACAACTGAGGGGCAAGATTTGAACCCAAGCAGTCTGACTCTAGACCTATGCTCTTGCCCGCTAAATTTAAAGTCAAATTTAATTCCAAATGTGCTCCAAATTAAATCTTCCCACCTGATTTTGTTTCAAAGGGCTTCACTGTGAAAGAGTGTATCTATAAGCACTCTGTGCTCAAAACGTTTTTTTTTTTTAGAAGGCATAAAGGAACTACACGCACAGAGAAAACCAATAAAACAGATACTTTTCAACAGATATCAAGAGCATAACTAGGTATTCAAATGTCACTACTGCTTTTTAAGGAAAAAGTAAAAATGCTTTTCTAAATAAATTGATAATATCATGTATTATCAATGCATATAATTTTTAAACCTGAACAAACTCATATATTATTTTATAATGGTATTTTTTCTTTAGCCTCAGAGAAGACTATACAGTAGAGAAAAAGGGAATTTTTATCCTTGTAATTTAGGACATTTTTTCATTTAGATGATACTTTTAATTCATCTGTTACTCTGCATTGCCTTTTACTTTTTTTTTTTTTTTTTTTTTTTTTTTGCGGTACGCGGGCCTCTCACTGCTGTGGCCTCTCCCACTACGGAGCACAGGCTCCGGTCACGCAGGCCCAGTGGCCATGGCTCACGGGCCCAGCCACTCCGCAGCATGTGGGATCTTCCCGGACCGGGGCACGAACCCGTGTCCCCTGCATCGGCAGGCGGACTCTCAACCACTGCGCCACCAGGGAAGCCCTGCATTGCCTTTTACTTTTATGTTTTACAGTTTTAGATTTCCACAGATTACAAAAGTGTGAATAACCTTGATGGCTAGCACAGTTATAGCCGTTCATTCTCAGTATTATAAAAGTTTAAGAAAATGCCTGACCTACTTATTTCCAATTCTGTGAGGTTGTTTTACTCCATTAATAGAATTACTTATGTTTTAATATTAAAGAAAATTTCTAAAATAGAGCTGCTTATCCTTAAATAAACTCTCTATGATGGTTAATGTTTTTTGGGTTTTGGTGTTTTTTGGTTTTGTGGGGTTTTTTGGCTGTGCCGCATGGCTTGTGGGATCTTAGTTCCCCGACCAGGGATCAAACCCGCGCCCTCGGCAATGAAAGTATGGAGTCCTAACCACTGGACCACCAGGGAATTCCCGTTAATATATTTTTTTAAAAAATACTCACCTGATCAGAAAATCAGTCTAACAAACTGAAAAGTTTTATTATACCACTATATAAACTGAGCAATAAGGATCAAACCAGAGTACTTCCATTATTTTGCAAGCTATGACATCGAAGTATATACATCAAAAACCAAACAGAAAACAGATTAGTGGTTGCCGGGAGCTGGGGAGGGAGGATGTGGAGTGACTGCTTAATGGGTATGGGTTTCCTTTTGGGGGTGATGATGAATGTTCTGGAACTGGATAGTTGTGGTTGCACACCACTGTACATGTATTAAATGCTACTACATTATACAGATTAAAATAGTTAAAATGGTAAATTTTATGTTATGTGTATTCTATCACAATTAAAAAAAACAGCCAGATATTTTAAGACTGCTATTAACATAACAAGTAGATTTCTGATGAAAGATTTACACCTCATAACAGCAATTAGGATATAAAGGTAACATGTCTATTAATATACCACTTAATCATAATGTTTAACAAAAGTTGAACATATTAGAATGTTTGAAATAGTAAGAAAATCTATTGCAAGTATAAGTTTTATCTCCTAGAAAATTATAACTTCCCAAAGAAAGTTATATATAAAATAAAATGGCTAGGTTTAAAATGTTATCGATAGTTGGGCTTCCCTGGTGGCGCAGTGGTTGAGAATCTGCCTGCCAATGCAGGGGACACGGGTTCGATCCCTGGTCCGGGAAGATCCCACAAGCCACGGAGCAACTAAGCTCGTGCACCACAACTACTGAGCCTGTGCTCTAGAACCCGCACTCCGCAACAAGAGAAGCCACCGCAATGAGACGCCCGTGCACCGCAATGAAGAGTAGCCCCCACTCACCCCAACTAGAGAAAGCCGGCACACAGTAACGAAGACCCAATGCAGCCAAAACTAAAGTAAATAAAATAAATAAATTTGTTTTAAAAAAGTTAGCAATAGTTCAGTAAACTGTCACTTTCCAACATTTTTTTCTTATATTATACAAAGGTAAGATTAGTATGTGAGTATGACGACTATGTATTTTTGGACTTCCACAGCAATAATCCAACAATAGATGCCAACATTCCACAGGTCTCTCAGAAAGGCAGGGTGCATACCTCTCAGGTTGTGGGCCGTGGCCCTGAAAAAGGCCATCCAGTTAATCAGTGTCAGAAACACGTGCCCTGGCTGGGCTGGCCAGAACCAAACACTAAAATCTCTTCCTCCATCTCAGACATTCCAAACACATCAAAGATTAAGAGATAATGGCATCAGACATTCTAATCTTGCAGCAAGAGGTAAGAATGAAGTTCAAACCATCAAACACTACTGATGGGAGTGGATATTGTTACACTCTTTCTAGGCGCCAAACTAGGCCATGAAGAAGAGAAGCAGCAGGTCCAAGTGGACCACTGTAACCTTCTCAGGATTCTTTTCTCTCCTCAACTCATGATGGTTTCTCTCATTTCATAGTGTTCACAGCACTGATCTCTAATTTCATTCATATTAATTTTATGGACTGACTAAAATGCTAAAGTTTCATTTATGTGTGTTTTATATTCCCAAATACACTTTAAGACCCTTGAAGAAGGGAGTGCTATCCCCACAGGCACAGATGCAGAAGTCACACCATAAACACTTGACAATACTTATAATCCTAGATTGTCTTACTGTTCTATTTTCAGGTCTGTATTTTGTATCTCTAACTAAATTTTAAGTTCCATTCTTTCAAAATAATTCATAGATATCTCTTTAGTCCTCCCAAGTTCCTTACACACTGCTAAAGCATATAGAAGGTGTTCACATATATAATTATTTTGCATGGCTGCTTCCATGAATTCCTTTGGTGATGTGGGCACATCCATTGTCCAAAGCACTCCTTCTAAAAGGCCAGTTCTTTTTTTTTTTTTTTGCCACATCGTGCAGCATGCAGGATCTTAGTTCCCTGACCAGGGATGGAACTCATACCCCCTGCAGTGGAAGTGTGGGGTCTTAACCACTGGACCGCCAGGGAAGTCCCTAACAAGCCAGTTCTAATGTTAATCCCTCTGAGAAGACATCCCTAACCCATCCCCCTTCCTCCCAGTGGAACATTCTAGCCCCCTGCCCTGTGTTCACTAAGCCCTTAGCAGAGGCCATTCACAAGTAATCAGAGTGCAAAAGCTCTATATGATACTTATGAAGCATTTATCTGTTTCCCTTCCTACACTGTGGATTCCTTTAGGGCAGGAAATTTGTCGTTTTCATTTTTCAATTTCATTGGTACCAGAAGGGTCAATAAATGATTTTTAAAATGATGAATATAAAAAGTAAACGGATATAAAAATAAGGGTATTTAGACATTCATGAGAAAACTTCTAGAGACCCTCATGAATGAATTGAAGTAGTCAAAGATTTAGAGTTGGGTTTTTTTGTTTGTGTTTTTGTTTGTTTTGTTTTCTTAAAGGAAAAAAAACAATAGCTCTTTATGATGAAACAGGGAGAGCCACAACTTCCAGCAGGGGAAGTTACATCAAATGTTTTCCTGTGTGCTAGGAGATCCAAAAGTGAGAGGCAATGCAATTGCTAGTAGTTGCTATGGTAGCAAAAATAAACCTTGTACAGAATTTCCAGTCATCGTTTAACTATGCTATCTACTCGCTGGGGTGTTTTCAGTGGTGTTTGAGCCCAAGAAAGGAAAAATAACATCTGAGGCTTATTCTCCAGGAAGAAAATAGGAAGCTGATATATGGGCAACAGCTGAGGTCTTCCTCAATTAAAACATAGCTAGAGGGGCTTCCCTGGTGGCGCAGTGGTTGAGAGTCCGCCTGCCGATGCAAGGCACACGGGTTCGTGCCCCAATCCGGGAAGATCCCACATGCCACGGAGCAGCTGGGCCCGTAAGCCATGGCCGCTGAGCCTGCGCGTCCGGAGCCTGTGCTCCGCGATGGGAGAGGCCGCAGCGGTGAGAGGCCCATGTACCGCAAAAAAAACAATAATAAAAAATAAATAAAAACATAACTAGAGGAAATCCTAACCCCCTCTCCCCAAAAGGCGGACTTTTTACACCAGCCATGTATAAAATAGGAAGCTAATGGTAATAAAGGGACTGAAATGAAGCAGTGACATTTAAAAGATAATACATCTAACTTTTCAGATGAATATTATGTCTTAAGTTCAATTTACAGTTTTCCTAAGTATAAAAATAATTCTAGTTAACAAAGTTGTCCTTGCTGCATGGAGAAATAAATCAAGAGTATTTGAACACATGGGCTTCCCTGGTGGTGCAGTGGTTAAGAATCCACCTACCAATGCAGGGAGCACGGGTTTGAGCCACGGTCCGGGAAGATACTACATGCCGCGGAGCAACTAAGCCGCTGTGCCACAACTACTGAGCCTGCGCTCTACAGCCCGTGAGCCACAGCTACTGAGCCCGAGTGCCACAACTACTGAAGCCCGTGCGCCTAGAGCCTGTGCTCTGCAACAAGAGAAGCCACCTAATGAGAAGCCCACGCACCGCAACAAAGAGTAGCTCCCGCTCGCCGCAACTAGAAAAAGCCCGCGCGCAGCAACAAAGACCCAAGGCAGCCAAAAATAAAAATAAATAAATTAAAAAAAAAAACTTTCCCTAGACCCATATGAGGCTTCTGGAGAAAGTAAACCCCACAAAATTGCTCTATTATTGATTTCAGATGTTCCTCTCTTATGATTTGGTCTTAATTTCTGTAACAAAATCTGAAATAAACTATTAGAATTTGAAAGTGTAAGAAGCCCTTTTGTTATAGGGAATAAAAATAACAGCCACCGTAATAGACTCTTGTCAGTTGCTTCCTCAATATCTATTTCGTACTTCTTGTACAGTTTAGCAGTTCTGGTGACTAGGGAAGATTGATTTCCATAAGCTAGCCACATAAGTGGGCCCTAATGGCCTAAAATAAGCGGCAAAAATCTCACAACCTTACTACTGTGATTGACAATAATTCAAGCCCAAACCAATTGGAGGCTGGCATTACTCTGGTCATAGGAATTGCTATGAAGACCATGGCTTAAAGCTGACCCAGAGTGAAGCCCAGGAGTCTTTTTTGACAATCAGGGGAAGAGAGACTTTCTTCCCCAAGAAAGATTGATGTGCAGACGTGACATTTGGAACTACTGCATCTATTGAACTATCGTGCATCAGAAGGCCTGGATTCAAATCAACTTGGCATCTTCTTCTTCTTCTTTTTTTCTTTTTTTTTTAAATGTAGAAAAAGATGATAACAGTAACTTCCATGGAGGTTCAGAAAATTACATGAGATATATGCAGAGAATCTGCCACCAGGTTATCCAGGCCCACTTTCTCCCTCCAGTAGCACCCACTAGCTGGAGGACTGAAAAGGGGGATATTATAATTTCGGCTGATTCAGGTTTACAGTTGGTGGCATGTTGAGCCAAAGTTTGTCTAGGGAGAAAAGAAAACTTGAAACTGAGCTGGCTGTTGAAGGCAGTTTAAATGACTGACCTGGGAGGTTAGACAGAACAAAGAAATAAATGCATAAGAAGCCAGATAACTAAAAACATATAAGAAGAGATGTAAAGAGTAGTAGAATGGGTTTAGTAGGAAAGAGAGGATAAGACTCTGTAGAGGACTTCCCTGGTGGCGCAGTGGTTAAGAATCCGCCTGTCGGGCTTCCCTGGTGGCGCAGTGGTTAAGAATCCGCCTGTCGGGCTTCCCTGGTGGTGCAGTGGTTAAGAATCCGCCTGCCGGGCTTCCCTGGTGGCGCAGTGGTTGAGAGTCCGCCTGCTGATGCAGGAGACGCGGGTTCGTGCCCCGGTGTGGGAAGATCCCACATGCCGCGGAGCGGCTGGGCCTGTGAGCCATGGCTGCGAAGCCTGCGTGTCCAGAGCCTGTGCTCCGCAGCGGTAGAGGCCACGACAGTGAGGGGCCCACGTACCGCAAAAAAAAAAAAAAAAAAAAGAATCCGCCTGCCAATGCAGGGGACACGGGTTCGAGCCCTGGTCCAGGAAGATCCCACATGCCGCGGAGCAACTAAGCCCATGTGCCACAGCTACCGAGCCTGAGCTCTAGAGCCCGCAAGCCACAACTACTGAGCCTGCGAGCCACAACTACTGAAGCCCACGCACCTAGAGCCCATGCTCCACAACAACAGAGAAGCCACTGCAGTGAGAGGCCCACACACCACAACGAAGGGTAGCCCCCGCTCACCACAACTAGAGAAAGCTCGTTCGCAGCAATGAAGACCCAATGCAGCCAAAAATAAATAAACAAATGAATAAAAATTTAAAAAGAAAAAAAAGAATCTGTAGAGTGAGTGAAATTTCTGATTTTATCATTTCAGAGGTATGCTAATTCCAGTAGCAACAAGGGAGATAGCTGGCAGGACCACAAGAGAGGGGGCTTTTGTTTTTGTTTTTAAAATTAAAAAAAAAAACACACACACACAAAACATTAAGATAGAATACTCCATCTTAATAGAGACCATGATGACAGTTTAGAGCGACTGAGAAAAAACTGGCAGGGGAAGGGCAGCTATTTTTCTGTTAACTTATAAACTGGTATCTTATTATTTTACTAACTAAGCATAAAAACTTTTAAGAAGATAAGTAAAGAAAAAAGATGGAAAGACTACACAAGGAACTCCAGAAAAGAAAACATGGTTTACATGGCCAAGAGTGTTTGGCCAGACAGTATCAATCTCCAAAGTAGTGAGAATTGGTATCAATCTCTAAGGCAGTAAGATTCTTGATTTTTTATATCCCCTCTGGCAAGAGTACAGAATATAAAGCAAAAACAGGGCACAGGGAAAAACTAGTATTGGTATTACCTCTGTGCTTAGGAGAATGACTATCTTCCAAAGGAAACACAATGTTCTTGAAGGGCATGAATAACGTGGACAAGCAGAGGGAGGTGTGTAATGTGTTTATCCCTGAGTAGAGAGGTTCAGAGGGTACAGCTGAATACTTAGCCAATCCCTTAATTCTCAAAAGTCTCTATATTTTTAGCATTGTATTATTTCTATTCAGATTTCAGAATAGGTGAGAAGATTAATTTAATTACTACTTAAATATCTACCTGAAAACCTATAATCAGCAAGCCTATTTCTCACATCAAAATCTAGATTGTAATTGCAGATATTCTCTCTGCAATTACCCCTTTTACAGGACGTTTTCCAAAATAAGTAATAATTGAGTGTAACTGGATAATGCTCAGCTAAGATTACTACTTACTTTCCTGCCCTTAAGTTGATGGACGTTTTATACATATTGGGCCAATTACATAACCATGAACACTTCCAAAACAGCCAGCTGGTTTTTTTAGCTTACCAGTTGTGCTTTTTTTTCTTTTTTTTTCTTATACTCAAATGCATTGAGAGGAAACAGATGAAGGTGATAAAAATACAAATATCAAGATAAAAATATGAATACAAATTCTCTATAATTAAACATGAACCAAAGACTCCTTCCTCAATTTTTTCTCTTAGCTTAGAAACTGGTATCTTATATTTGCTCACTAAGCATAAAAACTTTTAAGAAGATCAGTAAAGAAAAAACTGGAAAGACTACACAAGGAACTCCAGAAAAGGAAACATGGTTTACATAACACAGCAACGGTCACTGAGGGAAAGTTCTGGAGGACACTACTTCTCTCTAGAAGCCAATTCAGCTTTTGACAGTTTTAGGCACCTGAACTAAAAACAATGCCAAAAGACACAATTTTAGCTTAGAAATAACTTCCTTCCTTTCCACACTTTTGCATAACTTGAACTATTGCCTTATAATGTGCTCTCCAAAAGATAACTCCCATCAGAAATCTCCAGGAAAATCCACATCTAAATTACTTTCCATCCAGAAATAAGGTATATATAAATACAGAAGTTTATATTGTACACACACACTTTATTCTCTGCAGCTTACCTTTGAAAAAGTACTCTGCTGAATACTCTCCCAGAGTTATATCACTAACTACTTTTTTCCGGTACTTTGGGATGAAGAACTAGAGTTTAGCTCTAGCAACCCTTGCTCCATTTGCTATAATATCCAACCTCCTAAAAATGTTTTTTAAAAAAGTATAACTGCACATATTAATCAAATATTTATTTTAAAAGTATTTATTCACCAAAAACTTCCCGAATGGCATGGTTAAAAAAAAATCTTTGTGGTTACCAGAGGCAGGGGTGGGGAGGGGCAGAATAAAGGTGGTCAAAAGGTACAAACTTCCAGTTATATGATAAAAAGGTACTAGGGATGTGATGTACAGTATGATCAGTATAATTAAGACTGCTCTATGTTATATATGAAAGTTGAGATCAAATCCCAAGTGTTCTCACCACAAGGAAAAAAATGTTTTTTAAATGAGATTACTGGATGCTCACTAAACTTACGGTGCTCATCATTTCGTGATGTATGTGAGTCAAATCATTACGCTGTACACCTTAAACTTATAAAGTGCTACATGTCAACTGTATCTCAATAAAACTGGAAGGAAAAAAAATGAACACTCATCCTAACAGCAAACAGATTATATCTAGAAGCTGCTAACATATCATGATGGCAGTTTCTCAGAAATTAAATTATTGTTAGGAAAAAAAAAAATCTTGTCAACTATATATGTACTCCCTCAAAACACTGGAAAAATTGGAAAATCTTCCACAGGACATAGGACCAGAAAGCCCCAAGGTGATATTTTAATGAGGGTCAGAGGTGAGGAAGGTCAGGAAATGTGGTCATGGAAAACAAAGCCAGGTCTCCTCCATCGCCATGATTCTTTTTTAATGGTATTAATGGTAGGATGGACATAGTGGACTGGAGCTCAACCTCCATACCAATGTCCTTCCTGTGTACCTTCCTGTATGACAGAGGCCAAAACCCCACACGTTTCTTTTTCCAGGCTCCCTTGCAACCACGGGTCTACAAATTAGATATGCAGGCACGAGATTAGGAAGAAGAAAGTGAGCTAAGCAAGGTTGTGAGACGCTGGGTTTCGCTGCCACAGCACTCCTTTGTCCAGTAACTAATCTCATGGGTATAAAAAAGCAAAGCATGGATGGGACACTTTTTTTCTTTCTGCATCACAGTGATACTCTAAGGGCAGCTTCTCCACCTTCCTGACTGTAGCAGAAGCAGCAGTGCCCCTGCCAGGCCAGATAAAAGGCGTTAACACACCTAACAGCCTAGCCTAGGTCCTGCTGCTCTTAACTGCCAACACTTTTATCAATATCATTCCCTTCTTTTCTATTTAAAACAGCTAGGTTTTCTTTTATGTTCTGAAACTGAAAACTGATACTACACATTTGTATTAAGATATTTAAAAAGATAAGTGCTATGCATGGGTTTGGATTTATGGCAGGCCCATCCCCCTGGGCCTCACATAGTGTCCCATGCTGGAGCAAACTGGCTCAGAACCATTGCCCGGCTTCTGCCTGTAGGCTGCAGGCACTGAAGCGGGTTGCACAGTGGGGAAAAAATATATATAAGTGCTCAATTATTTTATTTTGTTAATCCAAATCCTCCTTTGATAAACGCATAAGAGAGGCTACCTTAAGTAAGGAGTAGATCCACTTCCCAAACCAATTTCCCATTTGCTCCTGAAAGAAGAGTTAGGGTCTTGGTTATCTCATAACTGAAAATGGTCAGCTTTTTACAAAGCATTATGACTAAGAAACATATAACACAAGTTAATACCTAGGGCCTCAGGCTCCTTTACTCACTATGTGACCTTGGGCCTCAGTTTCCTCAATGTTCAAAGAGCTCAGTACCAACCACACAGAAACACTGCTAAACACTATGTATTAAAATTGCATATGTAAAGTAACTTAACAAGCACTAGATGCCATAAGGGGGGGAAAAATTCCATTTTCAAGTCACTTAAAAGTTCTTTTGGCTCAATAAGACTTCTAGGAATACTTAAAGTTTTGAAACATCCTTTTTTTTTTTTTTTTTTACTAATGCTGTGTATATGGAGACAACACTTTTAAGCACATACTCTTTATCTGTGAAGATCCTACCCTTCAAAAACTCCTGCCCGAAAATCAGTATTGGGGAAGATTAAGTGACCTACTGCTGCCCCACCCCAGGGTTAATCCCTTCCATGGCCTACAATACTCCAGACCTCTCCTTGGAGTGGACATTCCATGGGAAGACACACCCTGTAGTTCCCACCCATAAACATTCTTACCACGAAACTCCACTGAATTTCCAATCAGGGATCACTACTCAGCCTAGGGTAAAAAGAATCACCACCTTTATCTTGTGCCCCTTAATTCCAAAAGCAGTCCAGAGATAATATGCTCCTAGACGCGCCCCCCACCCCAGCAGCAAAGGGCAGAAACTCTTAAATTTACCCTTGTGAGCCAGACTTACCCCCAAGTAGATTATGATTCAGGTCTCTGAAATACCCAGTATATCCCTTTCTGGGGTGACTTGCACACTATTTATATTGTAGAAATAAACGGAAAATTTTTTTCAGCTGGAAGAAAACCCTGATACATGATAGTGGTTTATAAAAGAAAGGTTTTGGCCTTTTCTTTAAAATATAAAACTAAGAAAGAAGGGATTTATACCATCTTAGATTTCCAGCACTATCAAAACTGAATCTTTTACAAATGTGATATATTTTAGCTAACAAGACTTAATTTCAAGTATTTTTGCATGTAATTTTGACATACATTTTATTTTGCCAGAAAATTCTAGAGGAAAACAAATGAGAGACTTTTATGATAATGTTTTACCCTAATTAATCTTTGTTTTTGCATGGATCCTTACGACTCAAATCACTAGTGACCAGGAAACATGCTGTACTTTGAAAGATTTTTGTTTTTATAGCTTCCATGTTAAGTTCTATGTGAAATTCCCTTCCAATATTAATGGGTGTACATGTGATGAGAAATAAAAAGGAAAAAAGAATCCTAGTATTTCATAGAATAAGAAAGACATTTGTACGAGAAACCATTCAGCAATTCAAAACCAAGTACAGTGCCTATTTATAGCAGGCTGAGGTTAGTACCATTTTACTCATCAGAAAAATCAATAAGACCGTAAGTATTTTCCTTTATAAAGCACGAAGTATGAACATCATTAGGGTCATTCATTATAAAGGCAGTTTTCAATTACAAATTAAAGATTTGTGTGTGTGTGTGTGTTTTAAAATTCATATTATGAAAAGTTTTACATGATAGTTAAACAATTTTACATAAGTTATTTAATTACTCAATCATAGTTAGGCCCCCCAAATCATATGGTTTTCTATTTATAATCACCAGGTCACATATACTTAGAAGAGGAAGAATGAATTTGAAGGAAGTAACAGCAGAACTCTTTGTTAAGCAAAAGAATTGTCTGCCTTTTTAAGGTGCCAACTGCTTAAAAGGAAAAATCCAAACCTCAAAACTGAAGTTGAGCCACAGCCTTGTCATCTGTATCCTGGCAATAGCGGTACCTAAATCATTCCATAGATGTAAGATAAAAGAAAATTGCACTCATCTAAATGCTACGTATGAAGAGTAGAAGGAATGTCTTCGAGTTTGAGAGGCATCTTACACCTGGGGGCAGTCTTGGTAAGAATTTCCAGAAGTATACAGATACCAGTTCATTTCAGGTGATTTGGGGGAGGGCATGGGGTGAGGTGGGTAGGGAAGACAAAAATCAGGTGAGGGAAATGCAGACGTCCTTAAAAATCGTACAATGCCATACTTAGAATTCTGACATTTCAGTGACCCTTTACTTCAGGCACAGTGATGACCCAGCAAATTTCATACCATTTGGCAAATCCCATTGTTCAGTCAGGGGCACACCCCTGAACAATGCAGTCAGAGACGAAGGGAGGAGAAAGAATAGGACTAAGTGGGGCTCAGTACATACACGGCACAGGTACTTAAACTGCCCAGGAATCACAAGGGAACTTCATCTCCCTACACAAAGTGTGATGGTTCAAATACATCCCCTTGCACCCCACCCCTTTCTCCACCCTCCCTGCCTTGGGTTGCTCTAGTGTTTTCTTCTTAAGTCAATACCATTTATACATAAAAGCAAAAGACATTGTTAAACTCACAAATCCTTTCCCCACCCAACGAGTACTAGTATTTAAGACCTGGTATTGTTCAGAAAAGCCAAGAATATGAATTTTTGAGCCTCCTAAGTCAATGCCAACAGCAAGAGCCAATACAAACAAAAGTGAATTGTGAGAAATACTTATCACAGTTACCAGTCTTCACTAAGCCCACTTCCTTCTAGGACTCTTCTCATCTTCATCTCTAGGGAAAAGTTGCTTCCACATATCAAGTAATCAAATATGTTTATTTTGAAAGGGAAACTACCCTAGATGCTTCTTTTAAAGTTACTCCTTTATAACAGCATGCTAAAAGGAGAACTTTAATTTTTTTTTTAAAGTGACACAGTACTTTGAAGCACTCACAAGGCTAAAAGGATACACACCGAAAAGTCTTCAACAGGAGAGGAATATTATGCATATTATACACATACACAGAGAGAAAGAGAAAAAGAGGCAGACGGAGACAGAGAGAAGAAATTATAATAGAAAAAGGATATTTTTTACTTCTGATAAAAAATATGCAATTCCCTCAGGGTTTAGCAAATTAAAGAGAATTGAATGCCACTTAAATTTCTTCATGGTATTTTACTACTCATCATTTCCATTGACTCACTGTATTTTATTAAACTTACCATGCAAATACCTTCCAAACCCTTCTTGTACCTGGAGTGGATAAATTGCCCAATTACCACCTCCCAGTTAAATTAACTCTCTCTAGGTTTGCACTCTAAGAAAATTGAGGCTGAGCTTGTGCCTCCTAATGTGACATGTTATGAAATATATGATGCCATCTACAGTATATTCTAGTCAAACACCATTTAACTTCAGTCCATGTTGCCTAGATCTAACTGTTCCATATAGAGGGATTTAAGAACAAGCTAACACCACCACAAGGAAACAACAGAAAAATCCAGAAAATGCAATATTTTGTAGGACAAATGGCCTGGTCCTTTCAAAAGTCAGCGTCATGACTTGGGAAGTTTACAGGACATAACCAGATGCACAGCAAAGCCCCAGAGTAGATCCTAATTAGAACAAAGTACTTATAAATGTGTTAGAGCCAACTGAGCCAATGTGAGAATGGACTGGGTATTACATAAAATGAAAATCTATTGACATGGAAAGGTGAAGAGCATTAACAGAGCAAAAGAAAAAAAAAAAAAAGCAGTTGATAAACCAGCATGAACAGCATTTCATTTGGGTAAAACAAATGTGTGTGGGCATAAACAGATCTTGAATTCTACACCTTGAAGGGTAAATAAAGATAATCTCTGGGTAACAGAATGTCACTTTACCTTACTTTTGCTTATTAATATCTTCTAGCTTTCTAGAATGGATATTTCTAATAAAGTAATATTAACATAAACTTATTATAATTAATAAAAACCTTAAAAAGAGGTTGGGTGTCTGCCCAGGTAACCAATCTCATAAAATTTTACGGTGTGTGATGACAGATGGAGTGGCTGGCCTTCCAAAGAGAAGAGAAGGTGTTTAGTTAATAAAACTGTCTGACGGAAAAAAATTAATTGAAATCCTTTCACATCTAGAATTGCCCATAAACGTTCTAAAAGTCAATGCTATTCACAAGGCTAGAAGGAAAATGAGGCATTGCTTCTAGGAATTTTGCTGATGTCATCAGTCACAGGTAAAATATCAATGTAACTGAAAGTCCTTTCATGTGCAGGCATTACCAAGCTAGGCAATGCTGGGTCCCTGCGGGCTGAAATCTGCCAGGCAAGCTGGGAGAGGGGGTGATAAGGGGTATCAGAGAGGGAAAGATGGACCCGCAAACTTCTACCCTTAAACTACAGCCCGAAACACCCTCTACGAACAAGACAACCACGATTAACTTGAGACCAGCTGATGCAAACTAAACAGCTTCCTGAAGATTTAAGGGATGTTATGATCAAAGTTCAGCAAGTCTTTCATATACCATTGGTATGATTTCAGTTGTCGTAAGTTTTATAATTCATTCCTTCAGAAGATAGGAAATTGCATGCAAGGCCAAATGAGTACCCAAGTTCACATTCTGCATAATTTCTAGATTTGATATGTTGGCATAACCCCTCACAACAGATGCTGTGTCAGTTAACAGTTTACTGTCTCTCAGTTCCAAATGCTTCAATGCAGGCCTTGAGCTAAACAACGGAATTCCTTTACGCATCCCTCCTTTAAAGTAGGCATGATGTTAAGCTTTCGTATGGAGGGCACTGGGACATTGAAGAGGAAAGGGCTTCCTGGAATTCCTGGCCTGGGCTGGGGTGGGGGTGGGGGTTGGGGGAGTCCACAGGGAGAGACATCTGGTAGACCCTGCCCCAGCCAGGGGCACAGAACATCATCCCCCATGATCTTGCTGCCTCTTCCTGCAGCAAATTCTTATCAGTCTAAAACCTTCATGAGCTCACCTGAGAGACAAAAATGTCCAAATAAATCCTCGGTGGAATCTTTCTGATCCCGGAGTTTATGCTCTTTCATTTCATCATGACCATCTTCCCCTTCCTCCCTTCGGATGTCTATCCTTCATCAAAATGAAGCATTTTGTCAGCTTGTGTTTTCAAGACACTCTGATTATATTTTTTTGAACTAAGATACATTTTTCTTCCAAGAAAAACGGGAGGAAATATGGAGGACACTGTGCCCACTTTTGAAAAAGCCAGTGAGTACCTTCTTCCTCTACGAAAGAAGTGACCTTTTTGTTTGTTTGTTTTTGTTTTTTGCGGTGCGCGGGCCTCTCACTGTTGTGGCCTCTCCCGTTGCGGAGCACAGGCTCCGGACGCGCAGGCTCAGCGGCCATGGCCCACGGGCCCAGCCGCTCCGCGGCATGTGGGATCTTCCCGGACCGGGGCACGAACACGTGTTCCCTGCATCGGCAGGCAGACTCTCAACGACTGCGCCACCAGGGAAGCCCGTGACCTCTCTTTTGTTACCTTTTTCGCCAAGCAAGAGGTCTTCTAACAGATACAAATGTTACTAAATAGTTTCAATTTCCAGGGAAACCAGATTGAAACTGAAACTACATAATTTTACTACTAAATGATTATGCTTGGCTACAGAATTATTAAAATTTACATTGAAAGGATCAGTTATTACTGGAGATAAGGTCAGAAATCTATGGGTATATTGGCTTGTGCTTAGTATACCTAAAGCAAACTTTAAACACGGAAGTGGTCAACAAATTTAAAAGAAAATGTATTTGCCCTAATTTCAAGACAAAAATTGTCAAGGTTCTCACTACTGAATTTCTCAGTGGATAAATCAGCAGTGAATAAAAAAACAAAATCTGAGACTCCTAGGCAAATTAAGGAAGTTTATTCCCTCTTTAAAATACCCACCTCTACATCTCATCATCATCTGTATAAAATTTTTAAATGTGTAACAGATTTCCCACAATTTGTTTCATACACACAGATTTGTTTTTTAAATAGCAATTCTCCAATCCTCTCTACAGTTTGCCAAGGCTGGCAGCAGAATCAGTCTTAAATAGCTCAAACATAATTTTTCATGACTTCTCTTCTTTAAGGAAAATTGTCATAAATGTTACTCTGACATCACATATTCAACTCCAATTACTCAAACCAAAAATTATTATTTTCCTTTAATAAATACTTTAAGATTATAAATAGGAGTTGGGTATTCAGAGTTGAGAAAAGAGTTGTACTGTAATTTTCCTGACAGGGAGTAGACAGGGAGAAATGTTACAAGATCTCAACACATATGTGGATTGCCTGATAATAACAAACAAAATTTTTAAAATAAATTTCTATCCTTTTTAAAAATTTTATTTTATTTATTTTTGGCTGCATTGGGTCTTCATTGCTGCACGTGGGCTTTCTCTAGTTGTAGTGAGCGGGAGCTACTCTTAGTTATGGTGTGCGGGCTTCTCATTGCGATGGCTTCTCTTGTTGCAGAGCATGGGCTCTAGGAGCACAGGCTTCAGTAGTTGTGGCACTTGGGCTTAGTTGCTCCACGGCATGTGGGATCTTCCCGGCCAGGGCTCGAACCCATGTCCCCTGCATTGGCAGGTGGATTCTTAACCACTGTGCCACCAGGGAAGCCCAACAAACAAAATTTGATATGTGATTAGAAAGACTTAGTTACAGTCACTGCAAAAGAGATTGTTCTTGGTTCTAGGTGCAGGAAAGATGAGGTAAGCACACACTACCCTGTCTCTCGAATAGAATACAGATATAAAGCTTAGATGGAATGCATGAAGCAACAATTTGAGGACCCAGAGTAAACTGGAGCAAGTGGACTGAAGAAGACCAAAATTCAAAGTACCACTGAACTGGTGATGAATTAACCATTTTTTTCCCTTCAGTATACCCCAGCCAGGACTCAAGGCAGCCCAAAACTCAGAAGCAGACAACAGATGCAAAGAGAAGCCCAGTAGTTCAGAGTCAAGGAGCAGGAAAGTGGTCTCTTAATGCACAGAAATAAAAAGTAAAATAACTTTTAAAATTTCCTTTCATAGAGAAAAACAAATACCGTATGCTAACACACATATATGAAATCTAAAAAAAAAAAAGGTCATGAAGAACCTACGGGCAAGACGGGAATAAAGTAAAGACACAGACCTACTAGAGAATGGACTTGAGGATATGGGGAGGGGGAAGGGTAAGCTGTAAGAAAGTGAGAGAGTGGCATGGACATATATACACTACCAAACGTAAAATAGATAGCTAGTGGGAAGCAGCTGCATAGCACAGGGAGATCAGCTTGGTGCTTTGTGACCACCTAGAGGGGTGGGATAGGGAGGGTGGGAGGGAGGGAGACGCAAGAGGAAAGAAATATGGGCATATATGTATATGTATAACTGATTCAGTTTGTTATAAAGCAGAAACTAACACACCATTGTGAAGCGATTATACTCCAATAAAGTTGTTAAAAAAATTTCCTCTCATAAAAATCAAAAATATTTCTACATAATAGCCAAGAAAAAATTTTAAATACCACAAAAATGAACTATGTGGATATAACTTCATCAAAATGTATACAGAATCTATATTCTGAAACCTACATGACACTGATAAAAGAAATCAGAGAAGACCTAACTAAATGGAGAGGCATACAATGTTCATGGATTAGAAGACTCAACACAGTGAAAAGGTCCATTCTTCCCAAATTGATCTATATATTTAACACAATTCCAGTCAAAACTCCAGCAGATTGGCAATATACACTAATATGTATAAAATGGATAACTAATAAGAACCTGCTATATAAGAAAATAAATAAAATTCAAAAAAAGAAAAAACCTCCAGCAGAATTTTTGCAGCTATAGACAAGCTGATTGTAAAATACATAGTAAGGCAAAGGACTGAGAATAGAAACAATTTGAAAAAGAAGAGAAAGCTAGAGAACCCACACTACTCGATTTCAATCTTACTATAAAGCTAATCAAAACAGTGTGGTATTGACAAATGGATAGACACATAGATTAACAAAACACAATAGAGAGCCTAGAAAGAAAGTCACACAAATATAAAGAACTTATTTTTGACATAGGTTAAAATTCAATAGACAGAGGATAGTCTTTTCAACAAATGATGTTTGAATAATTGGACATATGTATGCTAAAAAACAAACAAACAAAAAACTCTATACCTTTAACAAAACTTAACTCAGGGTAAATAATAGCTCTAATTACAAAGGAAAGCTGTAAGGCTTACAAAACACACAAAACATACACAGGAGAATATCTTCATGATCTGGGGTTAGGCAACAACTTCTTAGATAAGACACCAAGGAACAATCCATAAAAGAAAAAAATTGACAAATTGGACTTTATTGAAATAAGAAACTTTTGACCTATAAAATACACCCTTAAGAGAATGAAAGGACAAACTATAGTCAGGGAGAAAATATCTGCAACTCATATTAGACAAAGAATTTATATCCAGAATATATAAATAACTGAATATTCAACAATAAGAAAACAAATAAGCCTGTTTAAAAAATCAACAAAGGGCTTAAACAGACAGTTCACTAAAGAGGATCAACAAAAGGCAAATAAGTACACCAGAAGGTCTACCAACACCTAGCACCACTAGGGAAATGTAGATTAAAAACAAAATGAGGGCTTCCCTGGTGGCACAGTGGTTGAGAGTCCGCCTGCCGATGCAGGGGACACGGGTTTGTGTCCCGGTCCGGGAAGATCCCACATGCCACGGAGCGGCTGGGCCAGTGAGCCATGGCTGCTGAGCCTGTGTGTCCGGAGCCTGTGCTCCACAACGGGAGAGGCCACAACAGTGAGAGGCCCACATATTGCAAAAAAAAAAAAAAAAAAAAAATATGAGATCACTACACACCTATTAGACTGGCTAAAATAGATATGGATAATACCAAGTGTTGATGAGGATGCAGAGCAAACAAAACTGATGCATTGTTGGTAGAATGCAAAATGGTAGAGTCACTCTGGAAAATGGTTTGGAAGTTTCTCGTGAAGTTAAACACACACTTACCGCATAACCCAGCGATCACTTTCTTAGACACAGAGAAATGAAAACTTAGTGCTTACACAAAAACCTGTACGTGAATGTTCTACTCATAATGACTCATAACTGGAAGCAACCCAAATGGCATTCAATGGGTGAATGGATAAACACACTGTAGTACATCCATACTATGTAATACTACACTAAGTAATAAAAAAAGAACTACTGATACACATAGTGAATGAATCTCAAAGGCAGTATGTTAAGTGAAAGCAGATGGTCTCAAAAGTTTATGATTCCATTTTTATGACATTCTTAAAAAGTCAAACTATAGCGAAAGACAGATCAGTGGTCACCAAGGGTCAGTGATGGGGGAGGATGTAACTACAAAGAAGAGTTTCTCTGGAAGGACAGAACTGTTCTGTGTCCTGACTGTGGCAGAGTTTTCATGAATCTGTGCATAAGCCAAAATTCCTGGAACTGTACACCCAATTAATGTGAAGTTTACCTATGTTAATCAAAAAAAATGTTAGAGAATGGACATTTATTTCCAGACGGCCACATAATTTTTGACTTATTCCTTTCTCCATGCCATTTTAAAGTAAAAATATCCATGACAGGAGAAGGAAATTGCACAAGTAAATAACACATTTATTTCCATTATCTGTGAACACGCAATACATTTCTAACAAAAAAATGGGCTCTAGAGGCTGAAGGGAGATCGGGCTACAGTATAAACTCCCACAGACACTGCTAGTCATCTGAACCACATTTTGTTTCTTGAGCATTCAAAAGGAAAAATAAAAAGAACATAATAATAATGTATTTTCCTGATTCTTTGTAGTTACACTTGAAGTAAGTGTGAAAGTTCATTTGAGCTTAGAATCTAGCAATACAGAGTTTAGCAACTAAATAACAGGAGATTAACATTCACAAATGGATGCCATTAACCATCCAATCAGAAAAGAAAAGCATATCTGTGGGGAAATTAAAGTTAAGAATCGAAAAAAAAAAAAGTAAAAGACTTGTATTTTTGTAGACCTCACAGTGCTCAGCACAGTACCTGGCATGTGAGGAACACTCATCATAATTCCATAAAGTATCATCTAATAAAAAGGAATATCCAACATAAATCCCACAGACCAAACATGTACCTCTACATCGAAGGCTAAGCTCTAACAATTCACGCATGGAAACATGTGGGAGCATCTGCCAGTAATAAACGTGGGGGCTGGGAATGATTTAAATGTGGAAAGACTGAGTTCACTTGGGTCAGCACAGCAGGAAAAGGCAAGGGATGGGGGTTATTGAAGTCAAGGGGAGGGTGTATGCTCAGCTTCCTCTGCACCATTCACCCGACAACACTGACTTACTTTCCAAGTAAGGTCCGTTAGATGACATGAGGGAGGGCGTTAGAGCATGAATATGTTCAGGGATGTAGGCTATGGGAAACTTGCAACAAATCAAAGTAAAATTCTGAAATAGTTTTAATACTAACAGGTTTCATTCTCGAAATACCAGTATTTTGATATATAAGTATTTTGAAAAGTCTCTACAATTCTCTTGAGAAACATCCAGTTACATTTACCATCAACAAGTTGGGAATAACATTTAAAAATCAAACTCAAACTTAAGAGAGTCAGGAAGGAAAGGAGAAAGGGAAGCAAACAGAGAAATGATTAAGGGAAGATATGATAGATGTTGTCCAAAATCAAACAATAATCAGACAATATAATAGTGCTAAATGATCCATCCCTTTCTGAAGAACAGAAATCGCCACTTC
The DNA here is from genome assembly GCF_951394435.1 of Stenella coeruleoalba. Classification (NCBI taxonomy): domain Eukaryota; kingdom Metazoa; phylum Chordata; class Mammalia; order Artiodactyla; family Delphinidae; genus Stenella; species Stenella coeruleoalba. The sequence continues at coordinate 61,411,966 of NC_137151.1, forward strand.
AATCAATGACTAAAGGTTGCAATATTGTAGGGAGGGGGATTCGTTCCCCATGATAAACTTTATCTTGAAGAAGGGAGGAAAGGGCTTCCCTGGTGGCGCAGTGGTTGAGAGCCCGCCTGCCGATGCAGGGGACACGGGTTCGTGCCCAGGTCCGGGAAGATCCCACGTGCCGCGGAACGGCTGGGCCCGTGAGCCATGGCCGCTGAGCCTGCGTGTCCGGAGCCTGTGCTCCGCAACGGGAGAGGCCACAACAGTTAGAGGCCCGCGTACCGCAAAAAAAAAAAAAAAAAAAAAAAAAAAGAAGAAGGGAGTTAGGGTAATATCCAAAGGATCAGGAGACATGCACCATGATCACTAAAACTGAAAAGTAATCGCATGGAAAGCGATCCCCAAACAATTAAAAAACTATCGCCACGCCTCCCCACCCCACATACTACTGGGATCCTGACCTCTACTAATATTTAGTTTTATGAGCAAACAGATTTCTAACTGAGGCAGCAGAAACTCAACTCCACAGTCCAAGTGTCCTCAACGAATGGAATTAAAGAAGCTCCTACTGCTGCAAGTTTCTGCCAAGAGCTCCAAGAAGCACCAGGCACAAAAACACAGGATCTTAAGTTAGGCCCCACTTCCATACCCAAGAGTGCTTTCCTGAAAAGATCAAGGTATGGAAAAGGGGTTTGGAAAAGAGGGAGAAACGTCCACCTCTTTGTCCATTTGTCTGTCCCTCTTTGTAGAACCCAGAAAATAACCTGCCCTCCAAAACCCCATACTTAAATTGCAATATGAAAGGTAATAACCACATGAGGCTGGCAAGGTGGCCCCCAGCTCAGCGAGCGCAACCTCTCTTCCCACAGCATGACTCCAACACCACACACAGAGTCTCTGACCCACAAACTGAGTGTTGTCCTCAGTGCCTATCCACGTTTTAAATACCAATAAAAATTAACTTCTGTTTCTTTTAAAATTACATATTAACAATGTTCTAATACTTTCTTTCTCACACCAGTGAGTCATTTCCTACTCCCCCCTCCTCCGGAGATTCCACTGATTTGGAAGATGATGATGCACTAAAATGGCTAAGAGGCAAAGATGCAGATTTTTCCATATTAAATTTTTTAATAAAGACTTTTATAAAGAACAATTTTAGGTTTATAGAAATATTGATCAGACAGGTCAAAGAGTTCTCATATATGCTGTGCCCCTCCCCTCTCCCATATTCCCATTATTTACATCTTGCATTAGTGTGGTACAGTTGTTACAACTGATGAACCAATACTGATAATTATTAATTAAAGTCTGTAGTTTACTTTAGGGTTCACTCTTTGTGTTGTACAGTTCAATGGGTTTCAAAAAATTTAATGACATGTTTCCATCATTACTACATCATACAGAATAGTTTCACTGCCCTGAAAATCCCATGTTCCACTTATTTGTTCCTTCTTCCCCCATCCCTGACATCTAGCAACTGATTTTTTTTTTTCTGTCTCCATTGTTTTGCCTTCTTCAGAATGTTGTGTAGTTGGAATAATACAGTGTGTATTTTCAGGCTGGCTTCTCTCACTTAGCAATTTACATTTAAGTTTTCTCCATGTCTGTTCATGGCTTGATAACTCATTTATTTTCATCCTTGAATAAAGTTTCATTGTATGGGTATACCAGTTTGTTTATCCATTCACCTGTTGAAAGAAATCTTGTTTGCTTCCAAGTTTTGGCATTTATGAATAAAGCTGATATGAACAATCAATGTGAATGTTTTTGTGTAGATATAAGGTTTCAATTCATTTTGAAACTTATATATACCAAGGAGTGTGATGACTGGATTGTATAGTTAAGAATGTTTCGTTTTGTAAGAAACTGCCCACCTGTCTTCCAAAGTGGCTGTACTATTTTGCATTCCCACCAGCAATGAATGAGAGTTCCTATTGCTCTATATCCTTGCCAGCATTTGGTGCTGTCAGTGTTTTGAATTTTAATGGTTCTAACCGGTGTATGTATATTAACTTGCACATCCAGACAACTTTCTAAACCTTTTCATTGGTTTTAAATGTTTTCCCTTGATTATCTTAGGTGTTAGATAGCTTACTTACCAAAGGCGGGGGGGGGGGGGGGGTGGAGAAAGAAAAAAGGGAGGGGGAAAAAAGTACACTCCTTTGAAATTTGTATACCTCTCATATTCATATCTGATTTAATGGCACTATCTAGAACTTTCAGGGAAAAAGTTGATGATGTATATAGTATTGATGACGACAGGCATCTTTGACTCATTCTTGATTTCAGTGATAAAGCTAATATTTCATCATTAACTAGAACGTTTTCTATTAGCTTAACATACATATTGTTTAATCTATTTCCCTCCATTTCTAGGTTTCTAAGTTTTTAATTTTACATCATCTTTTGAGAAGAGCTATTCACAGTGGGGGAAGGGCCAGAGTCAATGCTTTATCTCTTTAGAGGACATAATTATATATAACTATATACATCTATAAAGCAGAAGTTATAAAGGCACACACTTCACTTCCATAAAGAATATTATTCTGTCTGAGCTGTCCAATTATACTATCTAATCTTTCCCAATATTTATTTTCTTTCAAGGTTTTCACCATATTAGTATAATATTAATGTTTTATTTATATATTTTACTCAATTTAACTTCTTTTATTTTAAGCAATAACATATCAAACTCATGAACTGATAGGTATTATTTTCTAATATAGAATAAAAATGACCATTAAAAGGAAAAAAATCACATCCTCTCAAAAACAGTTTGTTACAGTATGGAGAAGTACTGATAGACCAGGCACCTTTCCAGTCAGGAGCCCTCTTACTGACCTTCGTCCCCCTAGATTCTAACACAGTGGCTGGTCCTGAGCATGAGCTCAGTAAACATTCACAGGATGAATGGACAACCATGAGGTCAAGGACATTCACTGGCTCAGAAGGATGTGCACCTCTTGCCTTGGAGTTATTTTAGCATGAGAGAGAAGATAAAACTGGGAGACAAGGCAAGGGAGATGACCTCCAAGAAGTCTAAGATAAGCACTTTAGTTTGTAAGGAGAAATAAGAGTGAGTTCCCAGGGATGGGTAATGACCAGCTAACTTTTGCACCACAAAACTGAGTTTGACACGGAGGTCTGCCACTTATAAACTATGCAAACTTGAACATGATTTTCCCTTGATTTATTGGTGTGAGATATAGCTTTATACTAGTAAGCCATTTTTGAATTCCGATAATAATCATACTTAGTGACAGATAAATTTATCTTATTAAATATTATTTTATTTTGCATCTTTACAGCTATACTCATAAGAGAGGTTTCTTTCATTCTGTGGGATTTCTTTGTAAAATGTTAGTCGAGATGTGTTCACTACATAAAAATAAACTCAGAAACTTCATAGTTTTTTCTATGCTCTGTAAATCTTTAAAGACTGTTATCTCTTCCTTAAAAGACCAAATAAGCTTGCCTCCCTGACTAACCCCAGAGCCTTTTGGAGGATAGCCCTCTGATAACATTTTTCATATTTTTCTCTACAACAGTTTGATTCAACAGCTCTAATTCTTGATTAAAAATTTACATATTTTCTAGATAGTCATCCATTTCACCTGGAATTTCTAACCTACTACCATATCTATTATATGTAACTTTAAAACTCTTGGAATCTATTATAACATTTTTGTTCTTTTCATTAAATTTGCAGGAGAGCTGTGTCACCCTCCCCCCACACACACAAAAACCTACATAGTTTTTCAATTCTGTGTTTCTTAAATCATTAATTCCTACTTATTTATGCATTTACTTCCTCCTGCTTTCATTTGTTCTGTTTTAGCATCATGAGTTAAAGTTCTTACTTCATGTTCTCACATTTTCCAGTTTAATAATGAAAATACAGTATGAAAATACATATGTGTTTGCTTCTGAATATAGCTTACTATTATATTAGCATTGTTTTCTTAATAGTCTATAGCTGTTATTTTGATTTCTTCTTTGTTACCCTAAGAGCTTAGGAGAATTTTATTATTATTTCCATGTGGTTAAGCGGTCTTTGAGCTTTAAATAATATCTTTAGGTTGAAGAATGTCTCTGTACAGCTCATACTTATGGAAATAAACTAGGTTTTCCTTCTGGCCCAGTCTATAATTAGTTTTACAACCTTTTTAAATGTAAAAAGCACATTTTATAATACCTTAGTTTGATGCCTTATGGTCTCTCTTAACTTAGTAAATATTATTTTCGATGCTCTATGCTTCCTGGATTACATAACACTTTAGGGGCTTACCAATATGGATGGGTCCTCATAGTAAGGTCTGCAGAGTCCTTGAATCTAGTTCTAATAGTTTTTCTGCCTCTTTCTTTCAGTCATCACAACTTGCTGTCAGTGTGTCACACTTGTAGCAGTCTATCGCCACAATTCTAAATCACTACTTCTAGCATCTGCCTTTGCTTTTGAAATCAAATAGTACCATCTGCCCTTTGAGGAAAATGCCCGACCTTCGTGACATGCTTTAGTTACTCTGACCTTATGTTATTTACTTACTTCCTTGTTCTCAGTTTAGTTTTCCAGTTTAGTTTTCCAGTTTAGTTTTCAGATCTCTTCTTTCTGAAGAGATCTGAAAATTGAATTTGGGGTGGGGAGCAGTTAATGTTCCAAAAACGTAAGAATGTCATATATCATATTTCCAGAGCAAATATTTATCAGGAAAATTTGTTTTTAAAAAAGCTTGATTTCTAAAACTCCAAGTTATATCATCTAAAAGCAATTATGTAAAGAAGCATGTGCCATATAAGAGTTAAATAATGACACAGCAATGCAACTAAATATGATGTAGATATTAAAATTTTGATGAAGACTGTAGCAATATAGAAGTATTTATGACTGTCATAAAAATACAGAATCTAGAATTTTAAAGCAATTAAAGGAAACACCTAAAATCAAAATATTTGACTTTTTGGATGGTAACATTGAAGTTAATTTTTTATTGTTATCTATGCCATGAACAGATTTTAAAAATTAATAATTCTCCAAATCACCAAAGCTCAAAATTCTTATTGTTGAATTTTATTCAGGTCCCTAAATGGAATTCAGATATCAGCGATGTGGTGCACAGTGGGAGCTTTAAAAAAATAAAACTATCCTAAACAAAAGTTATTTGAAAAGAAATATAAAGAAAAATAAAGAAATATGTGAAAAGCATATACCAATTAAGTAAAATATAAAAGCATTCAATATATTGCTTATAATTATATAAGTATAAAAATTAGATCAGAAATACACACACCATTATGTGGTATTGGTCACTTCTAGAAGGTGACTAGAACAGGAGTGGTGGTTACAGGGGATTTTAGCTTTATCTGTAATGTCTTCTGTCTTAAAAAAAGATGATAAAATTTAAAAATGCTAAATGATTTCTGGGTGGTGAAAATTTGAATATGTTTTGTAACTTCTAAAGTTCATCTGTGCTTAACTATTCAAAACAAAATACAGAGAGCAAAACAACATAAAATCCTTTAAACATTTGAACAGTATTATGTTAAAGTCACTTATTGAATCCGGAAGCTGCCATGACTTGAGGAAGGAATTACCAAGTGTATATTTCATGTCAATGTCAAACTCATGGACTTTCCTGTCATACCACAACATTTACCTGCCGGGACCACAGATTTTCACAAGATGATAGAGACACTTAGAAGTCTCAAGAGTTATCAACCATACATTTTGGGACAATACGTTTAATTTCATACAAAGGAAGAAAGTGTGGAGAAAGGAGAATAATATTTTTTCAATTCTAAAAAAGAGAAGCAAATATGTCAAATTTTTATGCAAGTATTCATTAGTTGTAACAATTCTCTGAAGTTGGTATCATCATCATCCCATTTCTCAGATGAGCAAAAAATGAGACAGGGAATGCAAATAACTTCCAGAGTCACAGGTTTATAAGCACAGAACGAGAATGCAAACAACCCATCTGTCTGACCACCAAGCCAATACGTTTGCTACCACACCAACCTCCTGTTAGATCAAAACATCTCTCCCAGGGGTATTATGAAAAGATCTTCAAACTAGCAGATAGAAACCCAGTGCCTGGCTTCAGCTTTGCTCCCAAAGAGCTCTATGACCCTAAACTAATCATTGTGTACCTTAATTTCCTCACACATAAAAATGTGTAATGGTCGACATAAAACCCTATGTTGTCAATTCTAATCCACACTTTTTTTCACCTTTTAACCAGTGTGAACTGTAGTTGTGTCTTACACTAATTGGCATCTTAAACTTGCTGTTGGCCAGGTGACAGTCATGATGCAGGAACGTCCACATGTGGTTCCAGGTAGCCATGCTGCCATCAACCCCAGGGAATTATGTGCACTGCTGCGGCTACACATTTGGTACTGCCAAACAAGCAAAACAACAGGAGGAAAAGAAACTACCAAAGCTCTTGGAGAAGATGAAGATATTTGAAAGTAACAAACAGCTGATGAGACCAATGACTTAATGCATCCAACAAGACTAACATACAGTCTTCAAGCATCAATTTGTGAGAAAGTTCCTACTGACTTTGAACAGAAATTGCTTAACTTCCAGTGACAGTATACTCAATTGAGGAAAAAACAAAACCTAGAGTTAGTCAAATAAGAAAATGGTAGCTGTGGGGACTTCCCTGGTGGCACAGTGGTTAAGACTCCCCGCTCCCAAGGTGGGGGGGCCTGGGTTCAATCCCTTGTCAGGGAACTAGATCCCACATGCATGCCGCAACTAAGAGTTCACATGCCGCAAACAAGGAGCCCGCCTGCCTCAACTAAGACCCGGCACAACCAAATAAATAAATATTTTTAAAAAAAAAAAAAAAGAAAGAAAGAAAAAGAAAATGGTAGCCAAAACTTATGTAACAGACAATAATCAACTTGAAAGAAAATCCCAGGAGCAACAGTAGAACATATTTCCAGAAGTGCCGTATCATCTTCCATGCTCTTGATTGCAGAGGACAAGACTGAGTAAAATAATAGTCACTGACAAATCTGAGTCCAAAAGAAGAATCAGACTCAGAATATGAATAACTTTAAGAAAAAAATGTTTAATTCTTTTGTTTATATGTTCCTTTTTATGATTGCACAAAAATAATATAATTAAATGTGTCAAATTTAAAATCCCTTTCAACTTCAGTAAATATAATATAAAAACTAAGTAGTAATACATTGTGTAAGGAATTTTTCTATATTTCAGTTTTGATGGTGGTTGGGATGGTGTGTTATGACTGCCTTTGTTTGTCAAAACTTGCAGCACTAAACATTAAACTAAGTAAATTTTACCATACGTAAATTATGCCTCAATAAAAAAAATTTAAGAACAGTGTACTAGTTTAATTAGCAGTGTTTTTCTTTTAGTGGTACATAAAATAATGGTGAATCTAAAATCTGATGGCACCTTAGATTCAATGAAATACAATATATCTAAAGAATGACTATTAGAGGGCTAGAATCCATCATGTGTGACCACTGTCTATATCAGGTTAGACTTTCCCTACCTCTATGCAAATATGTGCACCAGTTTCTCTCTCAGTTTCCTTGCCTCTGTGATGACTGGTTTTAAAAAGATATTCTGAAAAAAATATATATATATATTCTAGAAAAAAATCAAAGTAATATTTTTTAAAAATCCTTATCTGAAAGACATTAAGGATGAAATCAACCAGAGGTAAGTTTAAAAAATGGCACAGACAAAAAGCAAGTCCAGGTTTCTGTCATCAAGTTAAGGCTAAGAATAAATCAAGAATCTGAACAAAAATTCAGGAAAAACTTTCTACAAAAGTTCAGGGAAAAAACAGGTTTCATTTATATCCTCCAAGTCAAACTCTAGACATCTACTCACAACTATTAATATAAATTTATAATCCTCTGTGGTAGCGTTTTTGTAAGACATCACAACTATCTAGAGGTATTTTGAGACTTATTTTCACCAGCACCCAGCACCACAAATGAAAGAGAATAAAACCATTATAATCTCTGACACTCGTTGCATTATATAAGAAACTAGATCAGTAATCAAGAACACCAAATGCCTTTATGGTGAATGCCTGTTTTACAGACAAAATTTAAATCATTATGCATGTATAATTTTTTTTCATATCACTATGCTACAAAAATGTATTTTAATTGATTGAATTTTAAAAATGAATTAACTGGCCTACTGTGTGCTAGGCATTTGTGATTTATGTAGGGAAGTAAGTAAGGCATACTTGTCCCTGTATTCCTAAAGTTTTGTAATCTACTTAGTTCACATCTACTATTTATTTATATTCTAGAATAAAATATTAATGATAAATTTCATTTACACAGGAAAAAAACCTTCATGAAAAGGGGAACACGGGCTTCCCTGGTGGCGCAGTGGTTGAGAGTCCGCCTGCCGATGCAGGGGACACCGGTTCGTGCCCTGGTCCAGGAAGATCCCACATGCTGTGCCTGCGCGTCCGGAGCCTGTGCTCCGCAACGGCAGAGGCCACAACAGTGAGAGGTCCGCATACCGTTAAAAAAAAAAAAAGAAAAGGGGGGGAATACGTTTGTAATACTAGAGAAGCCTAGGTAGACTAGTGGTTAAGTGAATGTGAGCAGGTCCACACTGCTGCTCCCACCACCTTCTAGGTCTTCAGCCTTGACAAGGTCTCACCTTTCTCTTCCTGAATTCCTCCAGCTGTTAAACAAGCATCTTAGCACTCATCTGTGAGATGCTACAAAAATAAAATATATGTTAAACTCTTGGTGCAATGCCTGGCTTATAGTAAGTAAGCACTTGATAACTGTTTGCTGGGTTCTATGTTCAAAAAAGTAGGCCCCTGATTTATTTTAATATAGGATGGACTTTATTTTTTTTTAAAGTCATTAAATTCTATTACGCAATTGCAACCCACTGAGTAACGAGATAGTCTTTTGTATTTTCCCCATAAATATGGCATAACCCAATAAAGTTCATTTATGCAAACTCAAATAAATTAGGGCCTGACTATTCACCTCACCAAAAATTTCACACTGATTCCTTTAAGTAACAACTTCTTTCAGTACATATAAGACCAAAAATTAAATTTCCAAAAAAAAAAAATTTTTTTAACTTTTCCAGAATTATATTTTAGAAAGTGACATATGCTTCTAGTTATGATTCATATAGGTATATTGTCAAATAGATTGATGTACATGGAAACATTAAATTAATACAGTATTACACATTTTCACTGTAGTCAGTTGGTACTTTAAATCTAGTTTTTCAGCACAGCTAAACGCAACAATACCTAAAGAAAATCCACACTGTCATATGACATCCTTGTTTAATCAACAACAAAGATTTTGTAGTCATGCATTTACTCTAACCACTGTATAAACAACCATGTAACCTTCAAAAGACCTCATGGGGGTAACCAAATGTTACGAAATTATAAAGTCAAACTGGGCACTCAAAAAGCTTATCTGTGAGGAAAGATTTTATCTAGAATCACCGTTGTTTAGTTCAGCTTAAGAGATAAAAACAGCATTATTCCCATTATATAACTGACTCCCATCATCCAAATGGAACATCGAGGGTGTGTTATTGCAGAGTTGGTAGCCCTTTCAAGTACCAACAGGTAGTAAAAGTCATCAGGTAATTATTAAATGAAAGCATTTCCACCCCTCTTAAAATAAGAAGTGGGCAACAAAGTAGCAAACTAAACACAGGACTTCCAATTTCGGGTCCAGTGTTTACTTTCCACCCTCAACTGAACTTACTAGGCTGCTGGAACTCCTCAAGTTGTTTGCAAGAAAACTGCAAGCTACAAAATTCAGTACTATCTTTTTTATACAGTTTCATGATTGTTTTGAGTCATTTTTTGGAAAAGTGAAAGAGAAAAAGGAATGGGAACTAAGATTTTAGGGTCCTACTACCATGTGCTTTACACACACATGAAAATGTGTTTTAATCCCCATTTTATGAGCAAGGGAACAGAGGCTCTGAGAGGTTAAGTAACTTGCCCAAGGTTACCCAATAAGAAAATGGCACATCTTCAATTCAGACCCAAGTCCATGTGACAAAGTCAGAACAGGTAGACGGAAAGTTTTTTTTTGTTTTTCTTTTTTTTTCTTTTTTTTTTTTTTGCGGTACGCGGGCCTCTCACTGCTGTGGCCTCCCCCGCTGCGGAGCACAGGATCCGGACGCGCAGGCTCAGCGGCCATGGCTCACGGGCCCAGCCACTCCGCGGCATATGTGGGATCCTCCCGGACCGGGGCACGAACACGCGTCCCTGCATTGGCAGGCGGACTCTCAACCACTGCGCCACCAGGGAAGCCCCGGAAAGTTATTTCTTAAGAAGGTTTGGGAAAGTAATCTCTAAAGAAAGTCTTTCACATGATACATACTAAAATCACATATACTTTGAATAGATGGATCAAAGCAATAAGGTACCAAGCATGATCTTGGAGAAGGTGCTTTCTCTCTCATTGTCTCAAGTTTTGTTTTGTTTTTTCACCTGATAAATAAGGACAAAGACAGTAGTATCTCTCACACAATGTTGTTTAAAAGACAAATACTCTAATATATTTAACATTCTTAACATAAGACCCAGCATCTAATAAGGTCTTAATAAATGTTGGTCAATTTTTGTACATTACTCTTGCTGTCATGTATAAAATTAAAGAGTCTTTACTCTCTGCTAGGTCATCAATTGTGAGGTCTCTGAAGAAGTCACTGGGTCTGTCCTATTCTCTGTCTTGAAAGAGGATCGAGTAAGTGCTCAACAGTCTCTGAATAAATAAATCTAATAATTTCCCATTCACTTTTATCTCAATGCATAATTATTGATTTAAACGCCTTGATTCAAACGTTCTCTGAGGGCAAATGATCCTTCATAGGAAGTCCTAGTTGCTTAAAAAGAAAAAACACAAACAAACCCAGAACCTCCATACATCATGTAAAGAAAAACTAGGCAGACATACATGCAAAAAAACGCCTCAATTCACAGCTTTTTCTTCTCCATTTGAAAGTAATCACCCCGAACTCTAGAAAAATATATAAATTCTCATCATCTTCTGAAGTCTTCTACCACCCTCTAACAGGATCTTATTACCAGTCCTCTAATCATACAGCAAGGAAAGAAGAGCTAAAAATCAATATTTTTATGTCTGTCCACTCGACTCTATATAAATGTTTTTGAATATTTACATTTTTAACTTGTTGTCTTTATAATTCTATCAGATAGGTTACTTTACCTGTTGACACCTTAAGCATCTACAAGTTGATAAGCACTAGTCTGGGGAAGGGCACACACTGAAATCACTTCTTCCACTGCCAGCTTATCTCAAAGGTGAACTAGATTGGATCTCTGCAGCAGGAAGGTGGGGTCAGAAATGTGTACTTTTCAAATGTTCAGGTAAAGGACAGCACAGTGATGAAGAACATAGGCTTTGGAATCAGACAGACCTGACATGAAAACCTGGTTCCATCCCTTCCTTAATCTCAGTTAAGAAAACTGTATGAGCCTCAGTATCCTTCTGTGTAAAAAGGGATGAAACATGAACTTCACAGGGTTGTTGGGAGGACCAGGGGAGCCAGTGTATATGCAAGTGCTGCCACAGTACTTGGTTTTAATAATATCAATGACCTATTTTCAAGCAACTTTCAAAGAAAGCATTACAATCACCTTAATTAGTTAAAGGTCCATGGGGAGTGTTCCTTCCCAAGCCATTCCTTTTACAGCCTCAAGCATTCACCCAGATTCCTCTATCTGACATGTATAAGAAGGAGAAAAGGCAAAGAACAGGCTAGAAGATAACAGCAACTATTGGAAAAACACAAATTCTTCCACCACATCCCTCTTTGCAAAAAAGTTTCTTAAACCAGCAAAATCCTAATGTGGACAAAGCAATAATTGAAAACTCACTGTGAACAAAATAATGTGAGCCAGTGCTACTGTGAATAAAAAGATGAATAAATCCAGGGGCTTCCCTGGTGGCGCAGTGGTTGAGAGTCCGCCTGCCGATGCAGGGGACACGGGTTCGTGCCCCGGTCCGGGAGGATCCCACATGCCGCGGAGCGGCTGGGCCCGTGAGCCATGGCCGCTGAGCCTGTGCGTCCGGAGCCTGTGCTCCACAATGGGAGAGGCCACAACAGTGAGAGGCCCGCGTACCGCAAAAAAAAAAAAAAAGATGAATAAATCTTGCTCTTAAGAAGCTTACAACTTAGTGAGAAACAAGTTATAAATAAAACAAAAATAAAAGACAGCCAGTAGTACATGCTCTGACAGAGTTAGTCAAAGTACCATGAAAGCAAAAGGGAAAAAGAAATATATCTGGTTCAAGGATCTATACAAGCTTCAAGGAGAAGGTGGAATTTGCAACTGGGCCTTGAAAAAATGCGTGGATTCCTCTGGGCAGTGAGATGGGCCAGTAGAATTCCACACTGGAAAACACTAGACAAAAGCAAGGAGGTTGAAACTTCCTAGTATTCAGGAGATGCCACAGTCTGTCTCTCAGGTCTGAAAAGAATGTGAATAGAAAGAGATTATGGGAGACAAAGCCAGAAAGGAAAGTTGGGACCAGGCATCCGTGCATTCCCAGTGCCTACTACAGTCTGGCCTTTACTGTTCAGGCAGCAAAGACCTTTTTGGGGAGAGCAAGGGAGCTTGATAAGAACCAACTCATGATTTGGAAATATTCCTATAATTACATTAAATCCTAAAAAATAAAAACTCAGAGCAAGAAGGGGCTATCAAAATAGCCCAGGCTTAAAGGAGGACATCAAGAAATGGAAATTAAAAAGGACATTATAAGAGTCCATAAGATTCAGCAATTTCTAATCCTTATAAGGTAGAAATACATTTCTTCCACTCAGGATAAAAGTTAATAGTGGGGGCTTTCCTGGTGGTGCAGTGGTTGAGAGTCCACCTGCTGATGCAGGGGACATAGGTTCGTGCCCCGGTCCGGGAAGATCCCACATGCCGCGGAGCAGCTAGGCCCGTGAGCCATGGCCGCTGAGCCTGCACGTTCGGAGTCTGTGCTCCACAACGGGAGAGGCCACAACAGTGAGAGGCCCGCGTACCGCAAAAAAAAAGTTAATAGTGGGCTAAGTGGAGCTGGGACAAGAGAGGCTGACCAGCATGTCAGAGCAAAAGTCAAAATAATCCCCCAAAGTTGCTAGCCATAGGTTCAGTATTGGTTATAAGGGGTGTCTATACTATAATAAAGGGGTATCAGTTGGTAGATGAAACAGAATAGCCAAGGTCTCAAGGCACTTTTGGTACGTGTAGAAGTCAGTCTGGGGATGTGGTCAAGGTTCTTGGTGGGTCTCTCTGGTTCACGGCAGGCTCACAGCTAGTTACTGAGGCCACAGAAATCCAGACCGCAAGAGGAAAAGACTAGCTAGCCAGGGAGTCAGGGCCCAGTCAAATGGCCTGTAGTTCAAGGCAGGACTCTAGTGAGGCATAAGAAACATCCAAAGGCTCAGTGGGGAAGCCCTGGGTATATGGATGTTGACAGCACACTTAACAGTGGAGCTTGAGGTAGCAGGAATAATTCTAGACCACACCCACGGGTGGAAGAGGCTTTGTCTGAATTAACTAATCAACTTTTGAACCCACAAGTTGAAAGTCTTTAATACTGAGAAAGGCCGAATAGGACCCAAACTAAGATTGCTGTATGAACATGAACTTGTAACACAAATGTTTTTCTGAACTCCTAACCTAAATTCCTTATGTGATATGAGTGTAATGGTATAGATTACCAAAACAGAAAAAGAAAAAGATTAAGACCTAGTACCCACTGAGATAAAATACATTTATCCAAAAACAAGACAAAGTATTAAAACAAAAAGTCTTTCAGTCCATCATAACCTTAGGAGAACTTGCACACCTGGGCCCAGCTTTGCCTGTAGCCTCACCTGTCCCTGCCCAGCCCATATGCTCTATTCACAATGGACTACACCACATTCTCCAATATTCAGGGCATTCTGGTGTTCGTATGCATCCATTTACAGTATCCATCTTCCTTTTCTGGCTTGGCAACTTGCATGCATCCTTTAAGTCACCTCCAATGTAAGAACTCTGGTACCATCAACCAGAACTAATCATTGGGTGATTTCTTACAGCATTTTCTACTGGAGTAGGATCTACTTGTCTTTCAAGATCAGCTCAAGAGTTATCTCTTCCAGGAAGCCTCAGGTCTCTCACAGCCATCCGCGTGTGCCTTATTCCTAGCCTTGCCACCAATAGTATCACATCAATTGGCTGTTTCTACCATCCAATTATGAATCATTCATAAGCTATATCTAAATTCTAATCACTATTTTATGTCCACCACCTAGCTGTTTCTGGCATAAAGTAATTCTTTCATATGTTGAATAAATTAACATTTTTTCCATTTTCCGAATAACTGATAAGGTTTCATGTATTTATTTACTTTTGTATCATATTAACCTTTACTCTTTGAATGAAGATATTAATCCTTACTTCACTTGTATATTCTAGTTATCCTTCCATCAATTTCTTAGAAATTTGCTACAATAGATTTTTTAAAACTAGAGAAATATGACAGAAGTTTTTATTTCATTTAATGTAACAGTTGAACTGTACTAATTTAATCCTACACATATTGTTAAGGTGGAATTCAGGGATGTCAATAATAGTAGGCTATTGTGTCTGCCCACTTAAAGGGCACCAACCCTGCATAAGACTGAAAGTGTTTATCCTCCCCACCCCACACCAGGAATTTTTATGCCCTTGCTGGCATCACCCATTATCTAGAACCCATCAAAACCAGTAACACCCCCTGCTTTCCAAACCTTTGCCTCCATTCCCCAAGACACCACCACAACTATCTAACACATATTGTGCACTAGAAAGCAATCTGATAACAATAATAGCTACTCAGCATCTATACCCTTTGCTTATGGATACATGTAATTCTCAAAGCAGCCCATATTACAGATGAGGATATGTAGACTTAAATATGTAAGTAATTTACTCAAAATTTCACTGGAGTAAAGGGCTAAAGTAGGAATTTATATTACAGTTGACCCTTGAACAACATGGGGGCGGGGGCACTGACCCTCCACAAAGTTGAAAATGTGAGTATAACTTTACAGCCGGCTCTCTGTAGCCTGGGTTCTGCAGCCATAGATTCAACCAGCAAGGATCCCGTGTTACTATAGTATCTACTTAATGAAAAATAACCACGTAAGTGGACCCACGCAGTTCAAACATGTGTTATTCAAGGGTCAACTGTATGACTCCAACACTATGCTTTATCCATTACAGGGTTCTCAACCTTTCCCTTCAGCTAGAATCACTGGGAGGGCTTATTAAAACAGACTGCTGGGCTCCACCCTCAGACTTTCTGATTAAGTAGGTCTGAGAATCCACATCTATCAGGTTTCCAGTTTACTGACACTGCTGATCGGGGACCACACTTTGAAAACCACTGCACTATACCATAATGATAAAGTTGATCGGGGACCACACTTTGAAAACCACTACATTATACCATAATGATAAAGTTAAGTTACTTAATTGTAGACATCTCGTTAATTCAGTAGCCCTCAAGATGATTTGCTCTTGACAGAGGGCACCTAAGAAGGCATACCTTCCCAACAATAAAATCTGCTGTTAACAAAGAGGTGAGACATCAGGGGAAGAAAACAGTGCTGGGGACATGTTCCCAAATGAGAAATTCAATATAGTAACAATACCAAGTCCCTAAAAATTTGTATGGAAACTAAATGCAAGTAATCAATTCTCATTCCCAATTCTAAATTCAACATGGAAAAACAAATGCCTGAGAGCAGCCAGGAGAATTTCTAAAAAGAAAACTGACCATTATGACTTACCATACCAGATCATTTAAACATACTAAAGAGACACTTAACACATTTAAGTAAAACATTTTAGGTTGACAGAAAGGCAGGAAAATCAACAGAGCTGAATAGAAAGCGCATTAACAAACACAGAAATAAAAATAAATTTAATATATAATAAAGGTGCCATTTCACATCAGTGGGAAAAGATCACTTGTTCAACAGATAATGTTGAGACAATTACTTCTTAAATTTAGACCCTATTTCATATGACAAAAGAATAAACTTCAGTTTGTTTCTGTCAAACATTTAATCTATCATACATTTAAGGGAATATTTTAAAGACATAATGCATTTCTAAGCAAGTACATGCATTTCTGAGTAAGACAAAACACATGAACTGTCTCTCAAATCATAAGAAACTAGAATGCTAAAAATGCTTCTATAAACAAAGCTGCATGATAAGTGATAAAACTGGGGAAATATTTAGAACATAAGAAATAAAAGGTCAATACTTTTTCCATATGAAGAGCAAAATACATATTAAGAGAAAGATAAATATAGAAAAGTAAATGAGATAAAGGGTATGAAGTAGATTTTTAAGAGAAAAATGAATGAAAATTAAACATTTTAAGAATTCCTCAATCACCACAAACGATCTAAGAAATACAAATTTATAATAATCATAATCATTTTCCCCTATTAGACTGGAAATCATTTTCCCCTACTAAATCAAACTGAAAAATGGAAAAAAAAAAAGAGTGAAGGCTCAGTGGTATCAGGAAGTATGCCAAATTGTCAACCACAGAGTGAATATTAAGTAGAGAAGGAAACAACTGCTCAGAAACTTGATATGTGTCTACTGTTTATAATCTTGAGGCCAGGTTTCCACTGACTCTCATTTAAAGTGTGCCCTTGACTCTAAAACATGAAGGATTTCTAAAGGTTTTTGTTTAGTTATTTCAGAAGGGGGGGTGGTGGAAAGGAACAGCTAGTTTTGTCCCTTGATTTTTTTTTGTTTATTAAAGTATAGTTGATTTACAATATTGTTAGTTTCAGGTGTACAACATAGTGATTCAATATCTTTATAGATTATACTCCATTTAAGTTGACTAGTTTTTTTTTTAACTTCATGAATTCTTTCTCTTTTTGGAATAGTTTAGTGCAAAGAATAAGATGCTGTTGTTTTCATAAAATATGTAAGTACCGTCAGGAAACTCAGTGACGCTTGACAAATCTTTAAGAATGCCTGCTTCTCTGGAATCGCAAACTAGTAATGTGTGACTAGTGTTCATACCATTCAAATAACAGCCAGTTTCAATAAGAATGCTTGCTTTTTTTTTTTTTTTTTTTTGCGGTACGCGGGCCTCTCACTGCTGTTGCCCCTCCCGCCGCGGACGCGCAGGCCCAGCGGCCACGGCTCAAGGGCCCGCTCCGCGGCATGCGGGGTCTCCCCAGACCAGGGCACGAACCACTGCACCACCAGGGAAGCCCAGAATGCTTGCATTTTTAAGAAAACATACCAGTTCAAAATGTGAACACACTATAGTGTGCTATCCTCTTCCATGATCATCCCTTCTTTCTTCATGACCTTCATGACCTAGAAAATTGGGTTCTCACCAATTTTCTACAGTTTATGACCAGTGGTAACCTGGTTGTGATACCTTAATGAGAAAAAAATGCAGCTGTTCACTTTATGACCAAAGTAATAATCTGCCTTCCTTCAGAAATGGCATTTGACAATTTTTAACTGAATGAGTATCCATGTGGAAATGAAACTGGCAGGACACGAAGATAGCACCAACAATCCCGATGAAAAAGAACACCTTCATGCAGATGTCACCTCATGCTCCACACCCAAAAGAATCTGTGCTGTCAAGAGAACTAACCTCATCAAGAATTTAGGAAGGAAACACATAACCCATTCAACCAAATCACTTCATTTAAAGACATGTATCATCAACAAACAATTCATAAGTGGTTCCCATCTTACATATCATTTTTAATGTAAAGGGATTATTTATAGTTTACAGATGTGGAAAGTATGTGACCACCATATAAGAGGTTCCCAGCCTGTATTCTGCTCCTGCAGCTTCCTGAAAAAAGGATGAAACCTGAGCAGTGGATATGGAAGGTCCAAAATAAAAATCTAGTCTTCTTATACATGAGAGAACCGTCTTGGAGTCTCAAAGATAAGCTCTTTTCCTTAGGAAACACTGTCAACAATAAAGCCCAGTGAAAGAACATATTTGGTTAGTTGGTTATTTTCTTTCTTAGAGGAAAAAGGAATAAAGGTTTACAATATACACATTGTGTGCTCACTATCTCCACATCTTACCAGGTAGAGGCTTTTCTAATGATTGTAACGAGCCAGAAAACCTGTTTACAGAGAATCGCATTCCATGAACTAATGAATTACAAGATAGCATGATATGTACTGGGGAAACGATGATCCTTAACCAAATATCAAATACTAATTTACTTATTAGAAACCAAGAGTCAGAAGCTTAAACCAATCTTGTGAACTTTTCATGTGGCTGATGTTCAAAAACTTTAATAATTTAGCTACAGAGATTTAATTGTGAAATTTAAATCATAGTCAATGAGTTTTATTACTCTGTCAATATTTCATGATTCCACATATGAATACTTCCAGTTAATCCCAGGCTTGAACCTATGAGACAGGTATCTTCATTTGCAGATAGAAAGAAGAAAAAAAGGAAGAAAACAGATGCAAAGAGGTGAGATAATTTGTCCAAAATTTCCTAACTGTTCAGTGGCTGAGCCAGGGTACAATAACAGGTCTCCCTGAAATGCCAAGACTATTCCCAGTGCTTCTTGACTGTCACTTCACATAGATAAGTCACAAGTTTAAGGCTACAAAGGTGGCTGCTGGAGTCCGGTCAGATGAAGAATAACCTCTATGTTGCCTGATGTCATACTGGCAGCTCTGCCCCTGTGCCTGCTGAGCTAGGGGCCCTGGGAGCCCCAGGAAGGGAAGGAACAGGCCACAGCCAACCACCTCTTGCTGCCATAGCAACGATCCTCAGGCCTCCTGGGCTGTTGGATATTCCCTTTAGGAATTTTCCCTTTGGCACCTCACTGGACCTTGCGATCCACTGCCCCAGTGCGGGCAGCATTCTCCAGTCTTGCCATCAACAATCCCAGGCTGAGAAAGACAGTTTTGATATTCAGTTCTGACTAAGAAAAGTCAATGCTAACAACTTCCCAGAGTTCGGTGAGAAGAACTAATCTCAGGGAGAAATTTCATGGAGGTAGGGAGAGGGCACATACACACTTACAAGTTCTATATTCAAGAAAAGGTTCATCTGAGGAACCAGACATAATGTTAACCAAGGCAAAAAAAAGTATTTGAAATTGCACAGTAACTGGCATTTCAGAGATTTGGACTTTCCTTATTTTAAAACAGAGAGAGTATTGTTTACACTGCCTTGGAGGTTGTTCAAAGATGTGTATTTTTAATAAGATTGAATCACATTTTCATTCCAGCCAAAGTAATTCTATTCCATGAATATAACTTCCATGTACTGCACATTTTCAATACAATTAGCTGCCAATGCCCAGCCCAATACCTGACACATAGTTAGCCTTCAATAAGTATCTGTTGAATGGAAAAAAAAAAAAAAAATCAGTGAACTGTTGATTCTTTCAGGGAGATTTCTTGTATTGTTGTTGTTAAAATGGGTTATCTATTAAGAAGCTTCAAACCCAAACCTCCCCAATTAATCCAAGTTTAAAACTACCCTTCTCAAAATCCAAGGGGTGGATTTTCGAAACTGGGGACCCAGTTTCGTCACCCCTCAGTAGAGCCTGAGACTCCCAGCCCTCTCACCCTCCTTGACCCAGCAAAGATTAATACCCCGAACTCCCCATGTGTCCTCCCCAGTACTGCTGGGAGGAGACCAAGCCTAGCCTGGGGACCACACAGGCTTCATAGGAAGCAATGCATTCTTCCAAACCAAGTGGATAATTACAGAGACACCTAACTTCCCAGCCCATTCTAATAACTGACTACTCCTATTTTCCCCCTAAGCATGTCCTTTCCTTGGCATGTCTCTCTCGGATGGCAAGTCACAGGGCCATCCCACACAGATTTCTCTGAAACTTGTAATGGCTTTCACAGTTTCTAGCTGAGCTGGTTTCCTCACTACTGAATACTTTGCAGTCTTTCAGTTCCGGAATCACATTTACTCAAATCTGAAACTCATACCCTATCAAGGTTAATGATTTCATTGGAAATGTTTAACAACAGATGAAAGATCTAAAAAAAAAGCAAACACACACACAGACCCATATATGGTTTGTTATACAACTATTTCAAAAGGCATTTTTAAAAGAGTTTTAAATAAATGAAATAACCTATAATACAATCCTGGAGAAAAGAAATATAAAAATAGCATTTGTAGTTAAAAGTCTAAATGCTTATTTAAAAGTCTAGAAGGATGCATTCTATCTAAACTATATCTGAAAGTACACTGGTTTCAAGATGCAAATACTGATACATATTTATTTATACATATTTATCAGTATTCTTCTGATAAATAAATTTGGAAAATATTGCTTTCCATATTTCCATTTTGGAAGCCCATTACACATATTAGCATATTAAAGTTTCCAAGAAGACCTTTAGGGAAGAAAACAGTTTAATTTTGTTTAAACCCAGACTTTCCCAAAATTATTTGACTATATAAGTTGTTTTTACAGAAAACATTAACTTGTGTCTTATTCAGAAAGCACCTTGGGAAATGCTAAAATATAAATCATGTTAACAGTGGTTATCTCCAGGTGGCCTAGATAATGTTTATTTTTCTTTACATATATTCCTATTGCTTTCAAACATTCTGTGATAAGCACGTCATTTAATAATCAGAATAAAATAAAATAAAATACAAAAAAAAATGTTTAGTCCCACTTTACGTCACTCCTACTATTAGTTATTATTTTGGCTTTGCCACCCCTGGCAGTTCTGGGGAGGGAGGGGAGAGAGAGGAGGTAGGAAGCAGAATGCAAAGTAGCTGTGAAATCAATGCGTCCCACTCTCAGAACTGCCACTGCATAGCCATGTGACCCTGGACAGGACGCTCAGCTTCCTCTTTTGCACAACCTGGATAACAACTACATCAACTTTATAGAATGGTTGTTGACTGTTAAATGCAGTAGCACGTGTCATGCATTTAACACAGAACCTGGTGAGTAGTCAGTGTTCCATTAATGCTTATTGGTTGTATGACCACAGTCACTCAAGCCATCATCCACTGTTCCTAAACAACTGTGATGCTGATCCTTTTAATTAGTAGAAATTTGAATGAATTTACAAAGCCTCTGAAGCAACTAAGACTCCATATGATTTTACATGCTATCTTGTAAAACACATTATTTAGAAGTTAATTTACAAGGAACTCGTTATTGCTCAAGAAACTTTCCAGGTGCAGTCTCTGCGTGGGTATAATTTATTCTGCCTGAAATTTTTCATTAAACTTACTAAGGAAAAGTGGATCTTAATTATGTTAAGAAATTTTGAATTAGTCTTTCCTCTTTGACATTAAAACTCACCTCCAAGAATATAGAAAATATTCCTATATTACGTAAAAAAGCAAATCCAGGAAAACAAGTAAATAAGGCTAATTTAACTGTATTTTCTCTACTACAGGCTTTCAGTCAAGGGTGTGCTGGGTTAATTTTCAGACTATGCCATCCTGCTGCCACCAGAACCTCAAGAGGTACAATTTTACACTAGCTGGACAAATGTGCCCACCCACCTCCTCTGTACTAAAGGATACAGTCACAGCATCCCTAAGGATGAAGGAGTCAGCAATTGGAGAGTCGTCTTCTCTTATCAATAACTAAAGTTAGTTTCTAGATTGCCACTTCATTCTACAGCATTTGTGGTAAAGAATAATGGCTCAATTTCTTGTTTATAGGAGGTGAAAGATCTTATTTTAATCTATGTGTAAAAAAAAGTTCTCTTCAGTATATGACAGCCTATGATTAGAATGGCGTCTCATGTCCCAACTCCCTCTTTTAAATAATGATGTTCTTGTGTATGATATTACAATTGAAAATTTTCAGTCACTGCATATCAGTCCTAACAAAATCAAAGAAATGCAGTTAGAGTTACTCTAATCTTATATCAGAGAAAAGTGAAATATTAAAAGGTAAGGCAATTCCCACAATAGTGAAGCGAGGAAACAGAATTACAATCACCTTGGTAGCATATTCCAAATCTCAGAGGGGGCATTTTTCTCCTTCAAAAGGGAGTGTGATTTTCATTAAGATTAGTACCCATTTTGTATTCAATGTTCCAAGAACAACTTCGCTGCATCTGGCATGGGGACCTTCACAGGGGACTCAGGAAGAAAACCAACCCCATCACCCACTTCCTGGGAGAGGAAAATAAGAACAGGGTCCACCTCCTCACTCCATGTTTTCCAATTAGTATAATAATGATGCCAGCATTACAAAAGGTTGTTTCCAACAAAGTAGGTAATATTTAAAATTAAAAAAAAAAAAAAAGAAATGCCTGGCATGCGCTGGTGTTACTTCCATACTTTCATTTTGTGCTATCATCTTCTTCCACCAGGGAGAAAACTGAGGGCCAGTGAAAGGAAAGAAAGTGCCTAAGCCAGTGAGTGGCAGAGCAGAGATTCGGTTTTCCATTCCAGGTCTTCTGCTTCCAACTCCCTTCTACAACAGCTGCCTGTCAAGTGCTTATTCTGACTTCTGACTGGACTAGTTTTATTTGAAACCAAAACCAAATGCTGTTAAATGCCAGAGAGCCAAAATAAATGTTAAATGTACTGGTTCGCTGCATCAGACAACAGTAAGGTAGGCTGCTGAGTTAAATGGAGAGTATCAGAGTCGCTTAAAATGTTTTATGGAATGCTCTATCACCTGCCCATGCATTAAATGATCACTTTTTAGAGTTTTTTTTCAGATGAATTCTGGTTTAGGATTTCATCCTATTTTGGAACAGTGTAAAATGCCAACTTGTTGCCAAAAGCATTCTTAGAAAAAAAAAATGGATGAACTTGTTTTCCACTATGATATTCACAGTTTTGGACCCATTTTGAAGTGTAACTCTCAAAAACACTGGGAGAAGGAGTACTCATACTGATTTTTCTTTCCTAGGTGCCTATTTGATGATGTAATTTCTTCCATTCATGATACCTCTAAATTCTCAGCCTCTTCGTTCATGAGCTGGAAGAATACACCCTGTATTTTTTTATCTTACTCTTCAGCTATTACTGTTCACGTCAAAAGGCTAATTTCTTCTACCGATAGAAGAACTGAATCAAAATAGCAAGGCTCTTGACAATTTAGATTTCAGTGTGTTGACACAAATAAGGAAAATTCTTATGTACTAATTAATCATATAATTAATGATTAATTGCTTTACTCCCAAAACCTGTAACTTATTCTATAAATCAAATGTCACTCAGCTATCATTATTCAAATAGGACTATTTAGGTTGCAAATAATAATACAGCACTTATGTCCTGTTATTCAATTCTACACACGAAGGCCAAAGTTTTTCTTTGCTGGAAGTTTGAGATGGAAGTGTCATTACTCAGAATTTTCACTTGAACTACTAAAAAAACACATATTTCTTTCATAAATACTACTGCAGGGATTAATGCTGAAAGAGAATCTCAAACCAAGAATAGAGTTTTATAGCAGAATACTGAGAGATTTACAAAAGCACTTTTAAGGGTGTAGCCATTTGATGGGGTCTTAGCAATAATTCATTGATTGATGGCTGCAAAAATGAATGTTAACTAGACTGTACACCTGTAACTTACATAATATTGTACATCAACTATATTTCAATTAAAAATATCATTGGAGGATTTCAAATAAAAGATGAATGTTAAGTACTCAGTTTTTGTGTAACTAAGCTTATACCACTCTAGTAGACAAATAATTTGCTGGTCTACATTCCCAACACTGACCTCTTGTTCAGGGTCTCACAAATAATTCAAATAATACCCATCCATCCAATAACTGATCATTATGTGTCTAGGTATGTTCATGCATTAAACCCAGCTGTACACCCAAGAACAATATTTAAGAATATGGTTTCACAAAGGAAACCATCTCCAAGACAAAAAGACAACCTACTGAATGGGAGAAAATATTTGCCAATGATATGACCAATAAGAGGTTAATATCCCACATGTATAAACAGTTCACACAACTCAACATCAAAAAAAAAAAAAACCCAAACAACACAATTTAAAAAATGGGCGGGAGACTTGAATAGACATTTTTCCAAAAAAGACATACAGATGGTCAACAGGCACATGAAAAGATGCTCAACATCATTAATCATCAGAGAAATGCAAATCAAAGCTGCAATGAGCTATCACCTCACACCTGCCAGAATGGCTATCATCAAAAAGACCATGAATAACAAACGTTTGTGAGGATGTGGAGAAAAGGGAACCCTTGTACACTGTTGGTGGGAATATAAATTGATGCAGCCACTGTGTAAAATAGTATGAAGTGTCCTTAAAACACTAAAAATAGAACTACCATATGATCCAGCAGTTCCACTCCTGGGTATGTAACAGAAGAAAATGAAAACATTAATTTGAAAAGATATATGCACCCCAGTGTTCATAGAAGCGTTATTTACAATTGCTAAGATATGGAAGCAACCCAAGTGTCCATCAACAGATGAATGGATAAAGATGTGGTGTATATTTATATGTATATATACACATACACACACACATACACACACACACACACACACACAATGGAATATTAGCCATTAAAAAAATGAAATTTTGCTATTTGCAAGAACATGGATGGACTTAGAAGCTACTATGCTTAGTGAAATAAGTCATATGGAGAAAGACAAATACTGTATGATATCACTTATGTGGAATCTAAAAAATAAAACTAGTGAATATAACAAAAAAAAAACAGACTCACAGATATAGAGAATAAACTAGTAGTTACCAGTGTGGAGAAGGAAGAGGGGGAGAGACAAGATAGGGGTAGGGGATTAAGAGGTACAAACTACTAAGCATAAAATAAATAAGGATATGTTGTACAGCACAGGGAATATAGCCAATATTTTATAATAACTATAAACGGAGTATAACCTTTAAAAATTGTGAATCACTAAGTTGTACACCTGAAACATATGATATTGTAAATCAACTATACCTCAATTTTTTAAAAAGGTTAAAAAAAGGGAAAAAAAGAGGCAAACCAAGAGGAAAAGGAAATGGATAAAGTGCTATATGTTTTATGTCACATATAAGAATAATAGCATCCGCAAGGAACTCTACTGTCCAATATTTTCAGTAAGATTGAAATAATGTCGCAGTACATGATTAGTTAATAATTTATCTTCAGTCATTTAGTGATCATCAAGTGTGTGCTAAGAACCACATGGAATTAAGAAGTGGGGGGGCGGGGGAGAGAGAGAGAGAGAGAGATGAGGTTAACTCCAAGTTACTCAACCAGAAGTGAATCTTTATGCCCATGAAAACACATGTACAAAATTGTTCATAGCAGCTTTGATCCTAAGAGCTAAAAACTGTAAAAGGCCTGAATGTCTATAAATATTATAATAAAAAATATACTTATATAATGGAATATTACACAGCAGTGAAAAAGAATGAACTACTGTTAACTTTTAAAAAATGGATGAATCTCACAAGTATAATGCTGAACAAAGGAAACTAGACATAAAAGAACGATTTGATTCCATTTATATGAAGTTTAAGTATAAGAACAACTAATCTATTGTGATGGAGGTCACAATAGTGATTACCTTTGGGAAGTACTGCTGAAGAGAGAGCAAGAGGGAGGACTCTAAGCTGCTAGAAGTATTCCATATTTTGATCTGATTGGTGATTACATGTTTACATATGTATTAATACAAATTCATTGAGCTGTTTGATTTCTGTACTTTATGGTATCCAATTTTTTTAGTCCTATAAAATTTTTAAAAAATAATATGATCTCCACTTTTTAGGGTTTCACAATCTAGTTAATTTGATCAAACATATCGGGAATGAGTATTAGTACAATAGATTGTACACTGCTTAAAGGATACTAAAATGCCCACGCACATATGGTCACCTTCTCTTTGATAAAGGAGACAGGAATGTACAGTGGAGAAAGGACAGCCTCTTCAATAAGTGGTGCTGGGAAAATTGGACAGGTACATGTGAAAGTATGAGATTAGATCACTCCCTAACACCATACACAAAAATAAGCTCAAAATGGATTAAAGACCTAAATGTAAGGCCAGAAACTATCAAACTCTTAGAGGAAAACCTAGGCAGAACACTCTATGACATAAATCACAGCAAGATCCTTTTTGACCCACCTCCTAGAGAAATGGAAACAAAAACAAAAATAAACAAATGGGACCTAATGAAACTTCAAAGCTTTTGCACAGCAAAGGAAACCATAAACAAGACCAAAAGACAACCCTCAGAATGGGAGAAAATATTTGCAAATGAAGCAACTGACAAAGGATTAATCTCCAAACTTTATAAGCAGCTCATGCCGCTCAATAACAAAAAAACAAACAACCCAATCCAAAAATGGGCAGAAGACATAAACAGACATTTCTCCAAAGAAGATATACAGACTGCCAACAAACACATGAAAGAATGCTCAACATCATTAATCATTAGAGAAATGCAAATCAAAACTACAATGAGATATCATCTCACACCAGTCAGAATGGCCATCATCAAAAAAATCTAAAAACAATAAATGCTAGTGAGGGTGTGGAGAAAAGCGAACCCTCTTGCACTGCTGGTGGGAATGTGAATTGGTACAGCCACTATGAAGAACAGTATGGAGGTTACTTAAAACACTACAAATAGAACTACCATATGACCCAGCAATCCCACTACTGGGCATATACCCTGAGAAAACCATAATTCAAAAAGAGTCATGTACCAAAAAGTTCATTGCAGCTCTATTTACAATAGCCCGGAGATGGAAACAACCTAAGTGTCCATCATCGGCTGAATGGATAAAGAAGATGTGGCACATATATACAATGGAATATTACTCAGCCATAAAAAGAAACGAAATTGAGCTATTTGTAATGAGGTGGATAGACCTAGAGTCTGTCATACAGAGTGAAGTAAGTCAGAAAGATAAAGACAAATACCGTATGCTAACACATATATACGGAATTTAAAAAAAAAAAATGTCATGAAGAACCTAGGGGTAAGACAGGAATAAAGACACAGACCTACTAGAGAATGGACTTGAGGATATGAGGAGGGGGAAGGGTAAGCTGTGACAAAGCGAGAGAGAGGCATGGACATATATACACTACCAAACGTAAGGTAGATAGCTAGTGGGAAGCAGCCGCATAGCACAGGGAGATCAGCTAGGTGGTTTGTGACCACCTAGAGGGGTGGGATAGGGAGGGTGGGAGGGAGGGAGACACAAGAGGGAAGAGATATGGGAACATATGTATATGTCTAACTGATTCAGTTTGTTATAAAGCAGAAACTAACACACCACTGTAAAGCAATTATACTCCAATAAAAAAAAAGAAAAAGGATACTAAAATGATCACTTAATAACAGCAAAGGGGAAGGAGAGGGAGAAATAAATCCAAGTATCCATCAATAAGGGACTGGTTATATAAATTATGTTCATCCCTACAAAGACGTAATACACAGCTATGAGGGAAAAATAGAGCCCATTATGTAGTAAAATGGAATAAAAACCAAGTTATATTATTAAGGGAGAAACAAGGTACAAAGTACCACCAACTGTGTATAAAAGAGTAAGAAGCAATATGCATCCACACACCCATTTGCTCCTGACTGTAAGGAGATACTCTGTCCAGTGGAGTAGCCACCAGCCACATGAGGCTTCTCAGCACTGGAGATGTGGCTGATGTGACTCAGAAAATAAAATTTAAATTTTACACAATTTATTTAAATTTCAAATCTGACAGTGGAAAATATTTTTGCTGGTAAAGACAACTTCATCTTTTTGTAGAATTATAAGCATGTTAACCACTGCATCATATATCATATAAACTGAATTTTTTTTCTTTTTTTTTTTTTTTTTTTGCGGTACGCGGGCTTCTCACTGTTGTGGCCTCTCCCGTTGCGGAGCACAGGCTCCGGACGCGCAGGCTCAGCGGCCATGGCTCACGGGCCCAGCCGCTCCGCGGCATGTGGGATCTTCCCAGACCTGGGCACGAACCCGTGTCCCCTGCGTCGGCAGGCGGACTCTCAACCACTGCGCCATCAGGGAAGCCCTTAAATTGAATTTTTAAATCTAGCTCCTAGAAAATTTAAAATTACATTTGTGGCTCACATTATATTTCCATTAGACAGCAGTGGTACAGGGTATCCTATAAGGATTTGTAAGGACCGTAACATTGATTGCCTCTGGGGAGAAAACCTGGTGAATAGAAAGCAAGGGGTATAGGGGGGAGATCTCTCACTATTTTGTCATTTTTCTCTTTTGAATTCTGTGCCATTTGAATATATTGCCTATTAGAAAAATAATGAATAAAATGATGTGACCTATAAGGAGAATAACTGTCATTGGCATAACTATCAATTCACTTGGGATGGAATCTCTCCCCTCAAAAAACATACGTGGTACTTTTGAAGAGGTTATTATACAGTTTGGGGCACAAAATGCTTTCTAATAACCTAAGATCACAGAAGTGCTTCACAAACTAATGGTACCAGAGTTACCAACTGAACATAAGAGATAAAGACTTCAAACCTCAAACTGCTAGTTTAGTGCCAGCACAGTCCAGCAATTTTGCACCACTGCCTCTTCTTCTGCAATCAGAGACTGTTCGTTCTGCTTTTCATTTTTCCATCATTGAATATATTTTGCCTGTTTTCCTGTTCCTTTCTTCACCTACATCCCCAAATAATAAAATTGTAATTATCTCTACATTTCCATTTAACTCAGCATGCATCTACTTGGCTAACCAAAGAAGGAAAAATGCCAGGAAAATTCTCCCCTTCACACCCATGAAATTTCATTTTTTTCCATAAAACAATAGTGTAAAAACATAAGCAGATCACAAAGGGCTCAAGGAGAGGGAGTAATGAGTATTATATACACAACTGAGATACACTTAATGTATTTAAATATAAAATTAAAAAATCCAAATTGCATACAAGATATTACCATTTCTCCCAAATTTTCCCATTTTATTTTAAAAATAAACACTTTGAACATTTTTTCTGCATTGACATAGCCAATTTTAGAACTTTAAATGCATATGGCAATGAAAACTGTCTCGTTAGCAGTGTTCATTTTAAGCTGGTTGGTTCTCTAGGATTCAAGGAAGAAAAAAGCCTCCATTCTCAACTCCTAAAGGCTCCCCTCCTTTTCTCACATGCTCTCCTTCCACTTCCACAAGAATGTCTGACACAGGGCTGCATTGGTGAGTATCATTCTGAGGAAATGCTCCCAGGGTCACAGAGATAATGTGTGCAACGCTCAGGCCCTGAGACAGGCCCTCACCAGTCACACAAATCACGTGCCGGAATGAACAATGATCACCAAAAACAGGGGCTTTGACTAGGTTTGAGAGCATGGCATTCTAGATAACCTTTAACTAGTAAAACAAAATGGCTAAGTGCCAGAATTTTTAAAAATTGTTTATTAAAAAAAAAAAAATTGTTTCTTGACCGGAAATCTTATGATATCCCCTGTGAAGAACGGTAAGGGGTAAACATGTCGACAATGAAATTAAATAGCTACCACTGTACTACTCCCTGCCTCCTACACTGTGTGGGCCTTCAGCCATAGCCCATCACTTCTGAGTGCTCCAAGGCTGCTCCTTTAAAACCAATGGTACTTGGTATATTTTTGTGTTCAAACCATTACAATTATCTGTGGAGTTCCAGAAACTTGGTCTCTACCTTGCCTAGGTTTTACAGTGATACAAGGAAACTGGGAATACCCCAAATCCATGATATTCAAATATCCAATACTGCCAACTTCAACTTTTTTTTTTTTTTTTTTTTTGGTTTTTGGTTTTTGATTGTGGTACGTGGGCCTCTCACTGTTGTGGCCTCTCCCGCTGCGGAGCACAGGCTCTGGACGCACAGGCTCAGCGGCCATGGCTCACGGGCCCAGCCACTCCGCAGCATGTGGGATCCTCCCAGACCGGGGCACGAACCCGTGTCCCCCGCATCGGCAGGCAGACTCTCAACCACTGCGCCACCAGGGAAGCCCCAACTTCAACTTTTGATGTGCTTAATACCTGGAAGAATACGAAAATGATAGCAAATATTCATTCAACACCTTCAGGTAACTTTTAGAACTGCCACTAAATCGAGCTTGCATAATCTGCTTAGTGTCTGAATTATGAGTTAACTTAGTAACTATGAGTCACACAAAAATAAAAGTCCCAGAGTGTTGCACACCAAATATATGTGTATATATATATGTATACATATATATATGTATATATACATATGAAATGCTGAATTTGATTAGGAAACTCTAAAAATGCCTGTAAGTGTGTACATTATGGGCTATACTGCTTATAAGCACTAAATTAGTTGGAAACACGTTCCTAGGCTTCACAAAGTTACCACCATAAACTTCGGGACTACATTTTCTTAGCATCATCTAAGAGTGAATTTCCTATGTATTTCTACATACATACAGGATCACAAACAGATGAACAGATGATATGAACTACTCTTAGACATTACTCCTTTCAGACCAGACTGTATTTCAAAAATAATATATGGTAAACTAGAGTAAATTACAGGTTGGAATAGGTTCTAGATACAAAATTTGTCCTATTTAAATGTAAGGGAAAAATCAGTATTATTTCCCCTTTCAGATCACTAGTGTTAAATATTTTTTATTGAAACGAAGTCACACCTAACTTTCCTAGGTGGGGGGAAGTTCATAGGTAATAAACTAACACAGTCAAACTTATCATCTTTTAGAGGAAGAGAAACTGAAGAAAGAAGACTGGTAGCCTAGGATCACAACCCAAAGTGTAAAAATTAGTTTCTTTCCACATGCCAACATTCTTTGCCACTTTCAGCTTTGCTCTCCTGAAGCAGAGCAAAAACAATTTTTGCTTTAAATTGAAGCATCTAATTGCTCTCTGGGAATGGGCACCTTATGTAGAAACAAAAGATAGGAAGAAATCACTCTCATAACCTGGTAGGACACTTCCCTCAGTAGTTTTGCGGCCAATGACTAACCGAATCATGAACACCTGAGAATAATGAAACTGCCTCAGACCACGAAACACAGATGCTGTCCTGTAAGACAGGGGCCCTGTCTCTTTCCTAATTCTCCTAGAGCAGGGATACCTGACTATCAGGCATAAAAAGAAGAGACAAAGAAAGGGTTGCTCCTCTCTCTGCCACTTCTACTTTGTGTATAACATGCATCCACTTTAGCACAAAGAAGATAAATCAATTCAATGGCTCTTATAATTATCTTGACTGTGGACTCAATTGGTCTAGAAACTACAGCACATCCATCAGACATGGGAATGGCAAGGTGGCAGCCACTTTCAGATTTAGCAACTCAATTTCCTGTCCTTCCAGCACAACTGAACGGATACATGACTGTAGCAGCTGTTAAAACTGGCTATTCCCCTTGGGGTTATCTAATACTCTTCACTTCCGTTTTTCCAGGGACAACAGCATGTGTGAATGTGCATGTAATAGCAGGTGTGCAGGTTAGAGAGACGAAAGTCCTCAAGGACTGGTGATAAATGGCCCACCTAGATTTGAGCATCTTAACTCTATTTCCTTACAAATATATATTGGTGTAAGAACAGATGCTGCAATGGTAGGCTCAAAAGTGAAATGGGGGCTTCCCTGGTGGCACAGCGGATAAGAATCCGCCTGCCAATGCAGGGGACACGGGTTCGAGCCCTGGTGGGGGAAGATCCCACATGCCGCAGGGCAACTAAGCCCGTGCGCCGCAACTGCTGAGCCTGCGCTCTAGAGCCTGTGAGCCACAACTACTGAAGACCACGTGCCTAGAGCCCGAGCTCTGCAACAAGAGAAGCCACCGCAATGAGAAGCCCGCGCACCGCAGCGAAGAGTGGCCCCCGCTCGCCGCAACTAGAGAAAGCTGCGTGCAGCAACAAACACCCAACACAGCCAAAAAAAGAAATAATAATAAAAAAATTAAAAAGTGAAATGGTGTATTTAATTTTTAAAAATACAACAACATGTTGGGCTTCCCTGGTGGCGCAGTGGTTGAGAGTCCGCCTGCCGATGCAAGGGACACGGGTTCGTGCCCCAGTCCAGGAAGATCCTACATGCCGCGGAGCGGCTGGGCCCATGAGCCATTGCTGCTGAGCCTGCGCGTCCGGAGCCTGTGGTCCGCAGCCTGTGCTCCACAGCGGGAGAGGCCACAACACTGAGAGGCCCGCGTACCGCAAAAAACAAAAACAAAAAAAAAACATGCACACAAAGTAGTTTTAATCTCTCAAATTAATTACAATGAGAAACAATGCACTTTTTCCAATATATTATCGTTTAAAAAACATATTCTGATTCCTTTGGCATTCAATCCTATTTAAAATCAAGCTACAGCCCACACAAGAAAATCAGAATCATTATTTTAAAAGCACAACCACATTTTGGACCCAAACTATTGTATCTCAGGTTCTTTTTCAACCCCACTTCAGAGGCTTGCCTTTGAACCACTTTGGTTATTTTGCAAAATCAAATCCCACCAAATATAGATGGCATTTTCACTCTTTTAATTCCATCCAAAGTAATTTTCTACAAGCCTGAGGCAATTACAAAGGAAAACTTCTGTCCTATTAACCCATACTCTCTTTTATAAAGTGATTATTTATATTATCTCTAAAGTTCTGCTTTCAATGGAGGAGGGCATTCAATATGAAGGGAACAAGAGTACCTAAAGGAAATGAAAATGAGGCATTCAGAGGTCATTCTTTTTTTTTTTTAAAAGAAGATGTTGGGGGTAGGAGTTTATTAATTAATTAATTTATTTTTGCTGTGTTGTGTCTTCGTTTCTGTGCGAGGGCTTTCTCTAGTTGTGGCAAGTGGAGGCCACTGTTCATCACGGTGCGCGGGCCTCTCACTATGGCGGCCTCTCTTGTTGCGGAGCACAGGCTCCAGACGCGCAGGCTCAGTAGTTGTGGCTCACAGGCCTAGTTGCTCTGCGGCATGTGGGATCCTCCCAGACCAGGGCTCAAACCCGTGTCCCCTGCATTAGCAGACAAGATTCTCAACCACTGCGCCACCAGGGAAGCCCCAGAGGTCATTCTTCTTATTCTTCTTCCTGCTCACCTAGCACCTCCATCCTCACTACCTCACAACCACAAACCTGAAAGTTCTGATGGGGCTACATTTTTTTCCTAGAGAGTAGAGGTTAAGAAAACAACTCAGTTCTGTAGTGTACTGTGCTTCCCACCAAATTCCTGAAGGCCTGCCTCTGAACTGTAAGCCTGAGCTGAGCTATACAGCATGAAAAGGCACAGATATAATCAGGATATTGCCCAATACAGGGCACCACACATACAGGAAACCCAAATATCTTCATTTATTCCCTATGAAACTTGGAAATTATGAACTTTGTAAAGATGTATAACTATTTAAAATATGGTAAAAGTTACAAATAAGCTTTCTATGTGTTGAGCTTAAACTACTTCTCTTGCCATTGCATTCTTTGCTGTCGTAATGAGATGACCATCTCAATTAAAGCACTTTCTTTGTCAAACTACTCCACAATTCAACTACGCAGGTTTTTTTAATGTACAAAGTCAATAAATAGTTTTAACTTACTTAAATTTATAAACAGCAATGTGAACTTAAAGTATACGGGGGACAAAAACAAGCTCACTCTAGCATTTTTCTAAAGACTAGTCAGTCTTTGAGAGTCTTTTCTAAGGGATTCATTCCTCAGATATGAAGTTTGTATGCAAAACTGAAGACATTTGGCCCTTTATAAATAGTCATGGGAAACTTCTTTCTCCCATACTTTTAGTTTGTTTTTACTGTAACAGATGGGAAAAAAATTTAGCAAAGTCATAAAAAAAAAGGTCTTCTAATAACTGTCACCCTAATGTTAGAGCACTAAAAGCTTAAGGATATGAAATATCTTTAAGAGAAACAACAAAAACTCTTGCTGAAAATTATAAAGACAGTTTGCTTAACTCATCAAATAGGTATAGGCTGGAAAAAACTAGATAGAAATTCCTTCTACCTTTGGTCCAGCTTCTCCTAGGCACATTTAGTTCTAAACACCTTAATCATATAATGACCAAATGACCAAAAATGACCTCAGTCATTTTTCATGAAAGTGTCTCCAGCACAAGCTTAGAACTTCTCTTTAAAATATATTCTGGGGGGTTCCCTGGTGGCACAGTGGTTGAGAGTCCGCCTGCCGATGCAGGGGACACGGGTTCGTGCCCTGGTCTGGGAAGATCCCACATGCCGCGGAGCGGCTGGGCCCGTGAGCCATGGCCTCTGAGCCTGCGCATCTGGAGCCTGTGCTCCGCAACGGGAGAGGCCACAACAGTGAGAGGTCCGCGTACCGCAAAAAATAAATAAATAAATAAATAAAATATATTCTGATATCAAATCAATGTTAAAAGTCTACACGGCTTGCCAACAAGCCAAGCCTAAGTCTTCACCTGGGGAATAAAAAACGACCACTAATCAGCATTCTGCAAAATCTCTTGCTATAAGAAATATCTTGCTTTATGCAAACAAAATATCATTTTGTTCTAATTTATATTGAAGTTCAATACTTATATGCCCCACCCCCTGCAGTAAATAGATTTTGAGTTAAATAATCACTACTTCATTTACGAATTTCCTAAGTTGGCCCATGGGATCAGCAAACTTGTATATGGACAGAGGGCAAATATTTTTAGCTTACAGGCCATAATATCTCTGCCTGGACTACTCAACTATAATATGAAAGCAGCCATAAACAATATGCAAATGAGTGGGTATGGCTGTGTGCCAATAAAACCCTTTACAAAGACAGGTAGAGGATAAGGGGTTAATATCCAGAATATGAAGAAAATTCCTAAAACTCAACAACCAAAAAAAGCAAACCCAATTGAAACATAGGGAAAGGACTTGAATGGACATTTCTCAAAAGAAGATATATAAATGGCCAATAAGCACATGATCTGATGCTCAACATCACTAATCATTAGGGAAATGCAAATCAAAACTACAATGAGATACCACCTCACACATATTAGGATGGCTGCGGTCAAAAAAAATAAAATAACAAGTGTTGGCACAGATGTGGAGAAACCAGAAGCCTTGTGCACTGTTTTGGGGAATGTAAAATGGTACAGCTGCTATGGAAAACAGTATGGCAGTCCTCAAAAAAATTAAAAATAGGATGACCATATGATCCAGCAATTCTACTTCAAAAGAATTGAAAGCAGGGTCCCAAAGAGATATGTGAACACCCATGTTCCTAGCAGCATTATTCACAACAGCTCAAATACAGGAAGCAACCTGTGTCCATTAACAGATAAATGGATAAGCAAAATGTGGAATGCTACTCAGCCTCAAAGAGGAAGTAAATTCTGATATATGATACAACATGGATGAACTTTGTGGATATTATAATAAATGAAATAATCCAGTCACAAAAAGACAAACACTGTTTGATTCCACTTATATGAGGTAACCAGAGTGGTCAAAAATCATACAGATCAAAAGTAGAACAGTGGATGCCCGGGGCTGGAGGGAAAGGAGAATGGGGAGTTAGTGTTCAATGAGTACAGAGTTTCAGTTACACAAGATGAAAAGAGTTCTGGAGACGGATGGTGATGACAGTTGCACAACAATGTTAATGTACTTAATACCACTGAACTATACACTTAAAAATGGTTAGCATGTTAAATTTTATGTAAATTATACCACAATTTAAAAAATTGGAGAAAAGAATAAAAGACAAACAGGTAGAGGGTCAATTTCAACCTTCTGGACATAGTTTGCTCAGCCTAAGTTTGCTGACCAATGAGCTAGGATACTGCATTTTAAGTCCTAAGCATATCCATAATATGCTTTTAAAGTTAATACCAAAGTACCACTTCTACACTAACAGCACCTTCCCTCCTTTTTCTTCCTGCATAGTTACAGATAGTTTTTTAAAATAAAGCTCTTAAGATCAGAATTTCTAGGCAATCTCCCAGTGCCTAGAAAAACGTGTTTTATATAAAATAAGGGCTCACAAGTTTTGACTAATTAATTACATAAGAGCAGTTGTCTCAGTAACATAAAGCTTGGCATTTATTATTATATAAATACAATTGGCACTTCAATAATAAGGTTAGGTGATAATGTTATTAAATTATCCTCTAACACATTCAAAGGACATTAGACTTTGAACAGAATATCTAGCACTGTCTTAATAAACAATTTCATTTTTCTTATTTGGTCAAAAATCCTACTTTTGAAATTAAGCTATAATAAATTTAATAGCTGCCTAAGAGCAAAAATAAGTACAGCTATGTCATAATGTCATCTGACAAAATGGCTGTCAGTTTACTATGTTAAATTAAATCAACCTAAACACATGAAAATGTTAATTATGACTTTAAAGAAATAATTAAGTTCCTTTTAAATGCTAGGCATTGGGGTTTTTTTATATGCATTTGATTTTGTACGAGTTTTTTTTAATACACTATAAATATAATTTTAAGAAGAATCAAGACAATGCATCTATAAAGCCTCTTTAAATAATCCATTCAGTATAATCCATGGTAGCAAACATCCTGGGTAACAGGCCTAGTGATGAAGAGCACAGGTTTGGGTATCAGACCTTGTTTCTATTATTCTTGCATCCCTTAGTGTTGTATGGCCTTGAGTGTGTTAATTAAGCTCTCTGAGCCTCAGTTCCAAAATCATAAAATGGAGTTAACATACTTCCTCAAAAAGGAGTAAAAAAAAAAAAAATTTTTTTTAAACAGTACCGTAGAGCACCTAAATGGAATCTTTCAAAAGGCAAAATAAAGCTGAAAGTTAGTCTTGAGTTTCCTAAAAATGTTAAATAGCAGCCTCCATTCCATTTATGGCTTCATCTCCTTCTCAGCTGGTGATACCGACTTAATCAATGGTTCCCAGATCTGGCTGCATATGAGAATCACCTAGCAGCATTTTAAAATTCTCCATGCCCTTGTCCCCTACCAGGCCAATTAAAATTAGAATAGGTAGGAGTGTGAGAGCATGGGTATTTGTTTTAAAAGATACTCAGGTGATTATGTTAAAACCTCAGCTAAGGCATTCAACTTCTAAGTAGCCAGTAAATGTTAGCTAACAAGAACTCAGTTTATACAATCAGTACAACTTTAGAACCAATAATGTATCCAAATAAAAGCTTAAGAAAGCAGCTGCTAAATCATTTCTTAATTTTTACTATGCCTTCAATTAACTCCATAGTTACAATTCTGCAAAATTATAAAGAAATAGGCTTTTATACCTGAACCATGCCTGATAATTTGTTTCAGAATCAAAACACTAAGGTGCCTCAAAGCAAGGTCAACTACACTTTTGACATTTAAATTTCAAAGAGTTAAAAATATACATCTCGGGACTTCCCTGATGGCTCAGTGGTTAAGAATCCACCTGCCAATGCAGGGGACACGTTTGATCCCTGGTCGGGAAGACCCCACATGCCCCGGAGCAACTAAGCCCATGTGCCACAACTACTGAAGCCCGCACGCCCTAGATCCCATGCTCTGCAACGAGAAGCCACCGCAATGAGAAGCCCGTGCACCTCAATGAACAGGAGCCCCATTTCGCCGCAACTAGAGAAAGCCTGCGCGAAGCAACAAAGACCCAACGCGGCCAAAAAAAAAAAATTCTACCATTAAAAAAATATATGTGTGCGTGTGTTTTGGCAAGTAAAAACACCAGCACTAGTAGTTCTAAAGATAATGTACTCAGCTGAAATTTATCATATTGTGGTCTGGAAAAGATTAAAAGCAATTAGTGCAATGAACTCGGCAACTAACATCCTGGGTTTTCCTTCAGGTTTTGCCACTAATTTGCTCTGGGCCTTCTGTAAAAATCACTGTGTCTGTGCTTCAGATTCTCATTTGTAAAATAAGGAGTTGCACTAAATTTCTTTAAAATGACATGTGACAAGGATGTAAAACTTGGAAAATTACATACAGACGGGTTCTTTAGAGCAGTAATATCCAAGGATAAGGTCTAAAGTAGGCCTCATAGGCTATTAATGAGTCATGATTTAATTAGTTTTATAGTAAAGAATTGACTTTCCAAACCTAACATTTTATTATAACATATTGATTGGGACTGCTCCCTGCCACCTCCCAAAACCTTATATCTAGGATAATTCTTGTTTCCCACAATTAAAACCTTTTTAATGTTCTGGGGTTTTGAGAAAAAGAACAACAGTAATGTTGAATAATGAATATTCAACAAATATAATAGGCACTTGGGATATGCCAAAGGGACAAGACAGACAAGTGAAAGAAGACAAAGTAGAGAAGTAATTTTTTATGTTTATACCTTTCAGATATTGTTAACGTCTCTGAATAATGCAAAGTAAAATGATACGGGGGGGTTATTTCAGATAAGATGTTGAAGCATTTTTCCACGTCTCTCCTTAAATTTGGAGAGGGAAGAGCAAATTTCTAAAAAGTATTTTCCTCATATTTGAGAAATTAGATAAAGCAGTTTTGTACATTCTTTTGAAGCAAAGAATTTCGGTTTAACCTTTAAATCCTCAAAAGTAAAATCCAAAGCGTCTTACTATAGTTGTGCTTATCACTAGAAAGCTCTTTCCGTTTCCTTCATGTCAGAGCCATCTGTTCTCACCTATTTTACTCACAAGTATTATATGATTTCTAAACACTCAAGTGTATTCGTGTATTTTGTGTATGTGCATATGCTGGGTTCTTTTTCTTTTCTTTTCAAATAGTACCTAATCTAATCCATTTTTAAATCCACCAGTCTAATACTATCTTATTTGGGGGTACCTGAGTACATTTCAGTATTCCTGCAGCTCCATTTAGAGGTCCATGCTTTTATAATTAATATCTTCCTGCCAATGTATTTCTTTCCTCATACATCCTAATGTGATAATATATGAAAGAATATATGATAATATCTAAGTAATGAAAAAACTGGGGAAAGAATAGAAACGGAAGTCAACAGAAATATGGCTATTTGCAGAGGGGAGAAGATAACTAACTGGAACAAAATGAAAGAATTAATTCATACACTACGTGTTTCCTCTACGTAAGCATTATACTAAATATCTTTTATATTAGTCATGTTGCTTTGAGACTTTTCCATGTTTCCTCTAGACATCTGCCAATGTTCGCATGGTCTCTGATGAATAAACATGCTGTGACTTGCTTCTAAGGAAACGTGTGTCATGTTCCAGGGAAAAATGACTTCTCTACTCTCAAATCAGGAAGACTGTACAAATCTCATTCATTAGCTACAAAGTCGGTTTTTCCTTAACGTTTCTTTTCTGAAATGTTCATATTCTCTTGAGTGCATTTCTGTGCTTGGATTAACTATCAGAAAAGAAACTGAGTTGGGGGAACACTTGTAGGAAAAAGTTACACTTCACCAAAGGGTTTTCCCACTTCAGGAGCTCAACTAGCGCCCATGTTAAGCCTTCACTGTTTACCAAGACGAAGGTTATTTTCAGGTTCTTCCCATCTCTTGCAGAACTACCTGTTCTCATTACTATTTACCCAAACGCTTAGCAAGGTGATTATTAGCATATCTGGCAGGAAGACGTGCTCCATTTAATATTAACTCACCATGTGACAGCCCCTTCCACTCCAATCTCACCTAAACATGTGAGGATACGAAGAAAGTAATCGTGTGTTGGCGGTCTGACTCTGCACTAGGCTTTGGCACTAGCAATTGGCCACAGACAATCAGAGGCGCGCACCCGGCCGTGTCCCGGAACTGTCATGCGGGCTGACAGCTGGCACACGTTCCTGTCGCCCTCCACCCTCTCGCAGAAAGCCCCTTCCTTACATTCACCTTGACACTCCACCTGCTGGGCCTCATCCACCGGCCAAGAAAACTGTTTTCCCCTTCCCAGGAGCTCACTAACAGGTATCGTCCCGCCGCTCGCCCAGAGCCCCAACAAGGGGCCCTTTGTTACCATTTTTGCTCCCGGACTCCTTACCCAATTCCTGGCATTCAGCTGCCCTTGAGCAACTCAGAGCAGCCCCGGTAGGAAAGCAATCAAAAACTACCCGAGCCCCCATCCCGGGCGGCCTCCTAGGAGGCCGGGAGGAAGCAGCCTCGTCGTCCGCGTGTTCTGCAGCGGGTGAATCTGGCCGCCGGCGGGGTGGCGACCTGCCAGCCAGGTGACCGGGTGGAGGCCCGGCTGCCCTCGCCCTCGCCCTCCCCAGTGAGCGTCGGTGGAGTGGCGCTCGAGGCTTACCCTGCGGGGGTCGCCGGCGGGAGCGCCGCCGGGACGTCCTGCGCGCGCTGGTCTCGGCCGTCCATCGCCCTGCGGGGCGCTGCGCGGGCTCCGGCTCCTAGGCGGCGCGTCACTGCTGGAGTGGGAGAGGCCGGCGGGTCAGGGCGGGACGCACGCTTTCCCGAGGCCTGAACGGGGCTGGCCGCGCGTCAAGAGCCCGCCCGAGCCGTCCCTAGCCCTGGACCAACCCGCCCGCCTCCCGGGTGCGCTTCCACCTGCGGGCCCGGCTCCCAGCCCGCGGGCAGCGCCGCCGGAGGGTCTACCGGCTGCCGGCAGCCGCGGCGGCTGGAGGCGGCGCTGCAGCCCCCGCCCCGTGGGGTTACTGGGTAGCCATTTGGCGCCTCTTGGGGAGGGAGCGGAGCTACCCAGGCTGGAAGGAGGAGGAGCGGGGCGAGGGGCGAGGCGCACAGGCACAGCCGCCAAGGCGGCAGCGCGATCCCGAGCTTCTCAAACAAAACGCCCTGGGAAAACTTTTCGCAAAGAAAAGTCGGGAGGGCTCCTTTCTCTTTTCCCACCCAGGGCTCCTACTTTCTTTTCAAAAGGAAACAGTGGCTGCCTGTTCTCTCCCGCGGCTTCCTCTCCCACTCTTCCCTCCCCCGGCCCGCGCGCTCGCATTCGGCTCTCAAGCCGGGACTGGGAGGAAGGGGAAAGCGGCAGCCTCTCCGCGAGCTCAGCCCAGCGCCTACCCTACCCCGCGGGCGGGTGCCGGGCGCGATGGAGCCTCTCCCCGGGCCGGCTGACTCACCCTGCCCCATTTCCCTCCCCGGAGCCCGGGAGCTCGCAGCTGTCTCCGCCGGACCTCCACCCAGAAGTGGCGACGGGGCTCGGCGGCATCGGAGCGAGACAGGCAGCGAGCCGGAGAGAGAAACGGGGCGGGGGTGGGCGAGTGGTAATTTCCTTCCCCCGGGGCTTCGGGGCTTTGGGGTCTAGCTGGGGAAGCCGAACGGAAAGGAGGCTCCCGCGCAGCGTGTTCCCATTCCCACCGCTAGGGCGTCGCTTCGGGAAGCCCGGCGCTCCCCAGCCGTACAGGTGGGGAGGAAGGGAGGGTACCTGCCCTGCGAGGAGCGGAGAGGAGGACCCGGGCTCCGCGGAAGTGCCGGGAGAAACTGGCGGAACAGGGCCTGCAGCTTGCCCTCCCTGCAGTCTGACTTTCCCCGTCCAGGGTGCTTCCCCTCCCCCAACCTGACCTCTAAGGTTGCTATTCTGCTAAAAGCACACCTGTGACACTGTGATCTTTCTAATTGGTGGCAGGTTTAAGGTTGCCCTGTCTTCAGACGTATATGTCTGTCTTTCTTTCTTTGTTTTAAGCCTGTAACAGCTGTGACCGGACAATATTATGTCTGATGACAATCTGTAAACTAGGAATCGAATGATAGGTTTTATACACCTCTTGAAAGTTTTACGGGAAGAAAGGAATCCCTTAGACAACCGTGTACTTGTTTATACATTTTAGTTCCCACGTGCATGCTCTTTACGTGATTCTTTACACCTGACAAACAGGTATATTTGCATACCTTTATGTTATACGTGCCAATTGTTGTAAGGTGCAAGACATTTTTGACGGGTCTAAAAGCTTGCGTTCAGAAAAAATAACGTGAAATTAATTAAGAAATTAACTTTACGGTTTAAAAATTAAAATATTTCAATAAACTGTAGTAGAGAGGTTAAGTGAAAGAGCGTCCTAAAAGAGGCTCTACTGTGGTATTAGCATCATGTAACACATCTGTGTTAGCCCCTTCAACCAGTTGATAGAATAATATTTGGTAGGTGGTAAAAATTAAATTGTTACTTAGGACCAATGCTTGACTAAATGCTCTTTAAGGTATATATCCATTGTAACAACCAAAAAGATTGCTGAAACGAAGTAACATACTAAATACTTAGTAATATGCCGTTTGTCTCTTATGGACAGACATCAGTATTTATTCCTTCCTGTGCATAATATATGCCTTTCAGTGTATCTCTACATATGAAAAGAAAAAACAAGTAGCTTATTTGGATTACAATATCAGAACCATATATGAAAAAGTTGCTTTTTAATATTTTACTTAATATTAATCAAATCAGTTCATTTAAATCCATCTGGATTTTAGTCTAAACACAGTTTAAACAATTTCATGAATCAGTTATGCCTCTGAATGACTAGCTTTTACAGTTGCTCACACAGACAATAATGTAAACATTGAGTAATAGTGAAACTACTTAAAGTCTGTAGCTTTCAATCACCAGATGAAGATTAAACTTTAGTTTCAGCCTTAATTTATGGCATGCTAGTAATTTTATTAACTCCATTAGTCTAATCTGACCATAAAACCCTAGCATAACATTTCATAACTGCTGAAGGCTTTTGGAGTGTTTACCCATTTTTTTCTGTCCTCTTTCTGGTTTTAGGTGTAGGGGAGGATTATACCCTCCACCCCACTGAAATTAGGTATCATGATGTAAATTTGCTTTAGTAAGTAAATGTGAGCAGACATGAAATGTTTCATTTCCTGGTAGAATCACTTAAGGGCCAGTGCTGGATTTTCTATGCTCTCTTCCCTTGCTGCTGCAATCATGGAAGTTTATATTAAGATGGAGGTGGCACAGGACTGAAGGATCCTGGCATGCTGTACAATCCTGAGCACAGCTGTCCTGGAGAGCCCAGAACCTACAACAGAATCTGCATAAAGCAAGAAATAAACTTGTGTTGGGGTAAGCTTCTAAAATATTGCAGTGATTTGTTGTCCAGCATTACTTAGCCTACCTTAGATATAATTATATTTGACAACTTTCAGAATCCCTAATAGGCTAGGCTTGATGTTCTCATACGGAAGACACTAAACTATCCCCCCTGTAGTCTGCTGGTTACATAGTTCATTAGCAAAGTTAATGTAATCAAAGTTGCTATAAATCTTTGTACGTGATAGTGGAAAACTATCCCCCCCCCCGACATCCGTCCTTCCCTCTCCTTGTGATGACCTATTGCAAAACTGTCCAAGTTTCCAAGATGCTGCTCAATTTCTCTCTATTCGGAAATCTCCCTTGCCCACTCCATCAAATCATTTTTAATTCATGTGCTTAAGTGTTATATCCTCTGGAAGACTTTCTGGACTGCACATGGAGAATTAGCCCTTCCCTTTCTTAGCCCCCTTTAGATTCTGCCAGGTGGGACCAGGCCCCATGACACTTTGTTTCAGTTACTCATTTACACAAGCAAAGAGTTGGAGTGCTTAAGGGGCCACATTTGATCCTTTGTGTCCTGCAAGGACAGCGCAGAATACAGGAAGCTCTCCGCATATATATGTGGAATGAATTACGGAGTAAGGGAATCCTTAAGGATTCCACTCCTAGGGTACTTGTAAGAGGTGAGTGGGACCTCAAGTCGCAGAAAGACTTTTCAATTCAGAGGGACCAGTAGACCATTGTAAACAGAACAGATAAAAGTTGAGTTTGTTCTAGTAGGGA
Source organism: Stenella coeruleoalba (assembly GCF_951394435.1). Lineage (NCBI taxonomy): Eukaryota > Metazoa > Chordata > Mammalia > Artiodactyla > Delphinidae > Stenella > Stenella coeruleoalba. The sequence goes on from NC_137151.1 coordinate 61,455,680, forward strand.
GAGAAGACTTATTTTCCACAAGGTAACCTGATGGAGTTAGTTTCAAAATCACTACTGTCTATAAAGTAAAAATATAAATTACACTTTTCATGGCTCTATGTTTGGATTTATAATTGTATTATCAAGTTATACCTTTTATTTTTATAATCAAACATTCTAGAGATTAAAAGTACAGAAATAGTGCTTTCTGGTCAATTTCAATGAGCTTTAAACTCATCAGATTTTATACTTTGAAACTTGGACAATCATTGAACTTTTTTTCATAACAGACTTTTCAAGTAGATTATATATTTATGAATTAAATTTTATTTCAATAAAGGGAATATTTATTGAATGTCTGCAATACAAAACATTGTGCTAGGGAAACAAAAGATGGCAAAGATATTGCCTCTGCCCTGGAGGGGCTCACAGACCACTGGGATCATCAGTAATATTTTTGTGGCACTCAACCAAATGAAAGTTAAAGGAAACTGGTCAATAACCTGTAGGAGTCTCTACTTCTCTCCCAAAGGATAAAGTTAAATGTATTTTCAGTCCTACTTATCAAAAGAAGAAATGCCTGAGTTTAATATGCTATGTCTCTTATAAATGGCACTATATTTCTATATCATCATATACATTTCTAGGCAAAGGCTCTCTTATTAACATGCATACTTTCCAGGATAAAGGTAAGGCCTGGAGAAACGTGCACAGGCATGCAGATGTGTAAAATATTTAGTACAATGGGCATGCAGGAGGGCCAAGTTTTCAGTGCCCATCCAAGTTCTAAGCTGCAGATTCAGATATGTCAGCACCAAGTTGTCTAAAACCCACTTTCTCCTTCCCTCTTTTTTTTTTTTTTTTTTTGCGGTACGCGGGCCTCTCACTGTTGTGGCCTCTCCCGTTGCAGAGCACAGGCTCCGGACGTGCAGGCTCAGCGGCCATGGCTCACGGGCCCAGCCACTCCGCGGCATGTGGGATCTTCCCAGACCGGGCCACAAACCCGTGTCCCCTGCATCGGCAGGCGGGCTCTCAACCACTGCGCCAGCAGGGAAGCCCTCCTTCCCTCTTTAAGATGTCCTTTTGTCAAAGTGAATTTCTATTACTAGATTATGTAATCTGTTACTGGTTGGCAGTAAATTTCTTACTCATTGGAAGAGGATAAGCCTTTTTATGTCATTAAAGTATCAGTGCCGTTAAAAATACCCTCGTGATTTAAAATTTAAACACCATTCAAATAATGGATATTTCCTCTCTTTGAAAAAAAAGGCTAAGGAGGAAAAATCAATTCAAATATGTATCTATTTGACATAATACAATTAACAAACTCTTGGTGTTTAGCATTTTAATATTGTCCATTAAATTATCACTGTAACTGGGAACTACGTCTCTCCTTTTATAAGTCTTGAGCTTGGTAAACTTAATTGCTTGTCAGTTTCCATGTATCAAAATGTACAATTTTGAGCCAGGCAGCCACTGACTCTGGCTTTCCAGGCATAAAATCTAACAAGTCTCAGCACATTTCCTTCTGGCAAGGCTTGCCACCCCCTCGCCTGCCTTTTCTCTTGGGAGGCTGAGCATGTGTGTGATTAACTAAGTACCACAGTGGTTAAGAGCTCAGCCTCTGGAGCCAGGCAGATTTGAGTTCACATCCCTGGCTTGGCTACTTAGTATCTGGGTGACATGAGGAGAGTTTCTGTTCCTGGTAAAGAAAAAAACACCAGTGCAGATAAAATCAGTGTCCAGGGAGGGTAATGGAGATCCTTTTCTTAAGAATGTTACAAATGGGAGCCACCTGTGTCTTGGTTAAGGCTCCGTTTATGAAGCAGAATTCTTCCTGCTCCAAGCTGAGAGTTCTGGCTTTTTGTGCTTTTGATGATCTTGATCACGTGACTCAACTAGGGCATCTTCAATTTCCTTATCACTATAACGAGTCTATAAATATTCCATGGTCTTTGAGCTCTTTTTGTCTTTATGCTGAGTAATCAAGTTCACTGTGTCAAAAACTATTGAATTTTTATATGTGGATGATTAATAACAAGACTTCGCATTGTAACACCTGAAAAACGCTTTCCTTTACTGACTCTACCTTGAGCCTTTCAGGAGCTTGCAGAGTCAGTCCTATCCCTACTTTACAGTTCTGAGAACTGAAGCAAGTGACTTGCCCGAAGCTGCAATACTAGTGAAGTAGCAAAACTAGGATCAAAAATTACTTCTTCTGGTTTCTATTTTTAAATTTTTTAGTGACACTAAAGCTACCTTGCTGCAAGGATAGCACTTAAAAAAAAAAATGTTATACCACAGCAAATTAATGTTATTATGTAAACAACATGTTGAACATCTTTTCCCATCTCTGAACTCTAGGTCAGCTTTGAAGGTACTGGCTACCTAAACCTGCCTTGTCCCAAAGGACCCATTTTAGTCTGGGGAGACTTTGAGGTTGTGGATGTTTCCAGTTTCATCCAAGGAATATGAAGGTCTGGGACGAAAACACAAAAATTCAAGGATGATCAGAAATTCAGATGCATTCTGGAGTGAGCTACGCTTGACCAAACAAAGAACAAAGTTGCTATAAAATCTAGTTATTAATAATCCATGTTCTCCTGTCGGATCACAGAACCACTCAAGACACTCTGAAAACTGTACAAAACGGGAGTAAGTTGAAATAGATCCCTCCGTGTTCTTATCAAAAGCCATCCTGTGAAAGATTTTCAGCTAAATTAATTATACTATGTATTTTCCTCCACTTACAAGAAAAAAAAAATCTATCTGGAAACATGAAAGGCAGCCAGACAAGGAAAATAAATCACAAAATGTATATTTAGGATACTGATATTATGATAGAAAACACTCACTACCAAAGTCCATCTCGTGTATAGAGATTATCACACATATCAGGTATGTTTTTTTAAATTTCTTTGAACATTAATTATTGGCTATTTTAGCTATTTCACCCTGGTGACTGAAATAGAAGTGGAAAGATGATAGGAAAGCAGAAAAGGATGGAGTTATAAACTGTATGTATGTGAGTGTGTCAACTTTGAGTCTTTTTTTTAAGCTTATTTAGTAAATGGAAAAAATACCTATTTCATTAACAGACTTAGCAGAATGTCTGGCATATAGAGGGCACGCAGAAGCAGCTCTAGCCATACTAGTCTAAGTCTGCAATTTAAAAAGGTACTAGAAGGAGCTTTGCAAATCACTGTTGACTGAAATAAAAAATTTTCTCCTGGGCTTATAGTAATATCAGACATCACAAGACAAGTAGGTAGAAGATAAGACTACTTGAATAAAGTGATTTTCTTATTCGGTATGTTTTTATATGATGACATATTTACAGGGATAATAATATATATTTTCTAGATCTTTACAATTTTTTGTTGTAATAAATAAAGTGGATGACTTTGGTCAGAAAGGAACAAATATTCTCATACAGAGATCTAGGAATGTTCTAAGTAAAAAAAGAGTTATTTTTGGAATGAAAAAACGTAAAAGTGGGTTAAGATATTCTTTCTGAGGATGCTAATGTACAAATCATTTTTAACATCTTAATTCTCTGATACATAGGAACTATTTATTATAATCAGTGGCCTTTTCTTTGGAATATTACTAAAACATAGTTTTACATCTGGCAAATGTAAGTCTACTTTTCTCTATATATATTTTGATTTAAATTAAGTGTTGCCTCAATAGCTCTGGGCATGATTCTTACGCATGTTATAAATTTTGCAATCTGTTAATGCATAGAACAAGATGAGCTATTGCTAACACTACTATTTCAACACCTAAGAGCTTCCTTCCAATTCTTTCTGAAATATCTCACCTTTTTTTTTTTTCCCTAACGTTAGAGGAGGTTAAGGAATTTACAAGTTGGTAGAACATGGTAATGGTAGTTTTGGAATACGATCCTTCCATTTAAACTTTAAAGTCAAGTCAATTCAGTGAAGCTAGTAATTTTATAATTATCATAGTTTTATTAGTGGGGGTTCATAATCCCATATCTGAAGAAAAATTTAGAAAATAATTTTGTAATTTTTAGCTTGTCCGTCAGTAAGATGGTGATAAATTAGTATGATATTCTATGTTACAAGGTTTGAATTATGAATAAATATTTTTTAAAAGTCTAACTGTAATAGATAGGGATCATACAATGTTAAATCTGAGAAAGACTTTAGAGATTGTCCACTCAAGCCACCCATTACATTTATTAGAAAACTGAGACATAAATAGGGCTGTCAGATTTTGCAGGATGCCCAGTTAAATTTGAATTTCAGATAAACAATAGATAATTTTTGGCATAAGTATGTCCTATGCAATATTTAATTATACTAAATAATTATTTGTTGTCCATTTGAAATTCCAATTTAACTGGGTATCCTGTGTTTTATCCAGCAACCGTACCCACAGAAGTGTCATAATTCTTTTCTTTTTTTTGGCCATGCCACACAGCATTCAGGATCTTAGTTCCCTGACCAGGGATTAAACCTGTGCCCCGTGCAGTGGAGTCCTAACCACTGGACCACCAGGGAATTCTATAATTCTTTTCAAAGGGTATACAGTTAACTATACACTGATGAAGGATTAGAATCTGAACAATTAAGGGGTTTACAGAAAACTCTTACAAAGGATTAAGTTCTATAGTAGAATGTTTTAGAAAAGCAAAATAACCTTATGTCATAACCATAATTTTATAGGAAACTGAAAACAATCGAATCATTTAAAATGGAAACCTTCTAATCTATTGACTCTATCAAGTTCTAAATTGCTTTATTCTCTTAGAATTTGAAAAGTGCTTACATTTAAAAATCAGAGTTTCTTTTTTTTAATTTTCCCTAAGACAAGAGTAGCTTAACTGGTCCTCACTGTTAACCAGAACTGAATACCACTTATTCCTCTAAGCATGCTTTCTGAATTTGTCTAGTCAATGATTAAAGTAAATTTTAAGTGTCATGAAAGTTATGAAAAACTAAGAATTAGAATAATTTAGTATCTTATAGCTCTAGTCTGATCTAAACTTGACGTTTTAGATTGTTATCCCTTATTTTATAATACATTTTTATCATCACAAGCTACCTTTATTCATTTTTGCGGGTAATTTATAACAAATCCAAGACTTAAATAGCACTGACATGCTGTATATTAACCAGCGTCAGCTACAGAGAGGTAGACAGGAGTGTCGCATGGGGGCTTCCTGGAAACTGAGGCAGGACTCTTGAGTTGCCTTATGTAGTGAGGGCATGTGCCCCAAAGTTCTTACTTAGGCTTCTCCATTTCTCCTTGAGTAAATTTATCCTTTTCATATAGATCTCTAATCATCTCACATAAGTTTTCAAAATTATCAACATAAAGTTGATAATATCCTATTTGTTTAGTCTTGAAAAAAACTGTAGTTAAGTTGCATTTTTTTCATTCCAGATGTGTTTATTTGTCTTCCCTCTTTTATTCTTGTTAATCTTGACAGAGGTATGTCAGTTTTATAAGACTTCTAAAATAATCAACTTTTGGCTTTGTTGATCCCCATTGCATATTTACTTCCAATTTTTTTTTTCCAAAATTTTTAAATGTAATGCATGGCTCTGTGAAGTGGTTCCTGGGAAAAGGTCAAATTGGGGTTAGAAGTCACTTTATCAGGCATGTTATAGAGATGATACCTGCCCTGAGTGGGAAGTTGGACCAATGTTTTAGATACCCTCCAAATGTAAGAATCTTTGTTTTTGAGAGCTGTGTTATTTAGCAAGAGTAGCAGTTGTAGCTAACTCCAAATTATAATTCTTTTAAATAAAAGTATTCCTTAGAAATATGAAATAAGAAAACATGGTAAAAAAATAAAAGATTTTATAGAGAACAAACTAGTGGTTACTGGTGGGGAGAGGGGGGAGGGGCAGGGGCAATATAAGAGTAGGGGAGTAAGAGGTAAAAACTATTATGTATAAAATAAGCTACAAGAATATATTGTAGAACATGGGGAATATAGCCAGTATTTTATAATAACTCTAAATGGAGTATAATCTTTAAAAATTGTGAATCACTATATTGTACACCTGTAATTACATAATATTGTACAGCAACTATACTTAAAAAAATAATAAATAAAAATAACTGGTCCTAAAATTCTACAAAAGATTTTATTAAGAATGCACACTACAACACATGGTACCTTTTAGCAAGCCATAAAGAAAGAAAATCTCGTGCTAATATTATAATAATAATACATTTGATATTTGTTATACTTATTTATAAGGTGGTAAAGAGCTCTATATATTTTAAAGATATAATTAATTCTTGCAACATGCTTATAAGGCAAAGAGAAGGCATAATTATTCTTGTTTTAAAGATGAAAAAATGCAGCTCAAGTTTATTGTAGGATTACCTTGCGGCCACAGAAATTAGTGGAAGAGTAGTGCTTGAGTCTCCACATTTCAGTAAAGAACACAGAACATTAATGTATCTTAATACCAGGAACTATTTTTAAATTACTTGTGGAATATAACATTCTTTTCAGTTATTTTAACATTAGATTAAGGTTATTGTAATTAATAATAATAATATTAGAATCATTGTAAAAATGATAAAATAGAGTAAAAAATGGATTTGAATGTCTTTCAAATTTCTTTTATAAAAGTAATCAGTCATCGGACTCCCCTGGTGGAGCAGTGGTTAAGAATCCGCCTGCTGGGCTTCCCTGGTGGCGCAGTGGTTGAGAGTCCGCCTGCCGAGCAGGCGACACGGGTTCGTGGCCCAGTCTGGGAAGATCCCGCATGCCGCGGAGCGGCTGGGCCCGTGAGCCATGGCCGCTGAGCCTGCGCGTCCAGAGCCTGTGCTCCGCAATGGGAGAGACCACAATAGTGAGAGGCCCGCGTAACGCAAAAAAAAAAAAATTGAATCCGCCTGCCAATGCAGGGCACACAGGTCCGCTCCCTGGTCCAGGAAGATCCCACATGCCAGCCCATGAGCCACAACTACTGAGCCTGTGCTCTACAGCCTGCAAGCCACAACTACTGAGCCCTCGTACCACAACTACTGAAGCCCGTGTGCCCAAAGCCAGTGCTCTGCAACAAGAGAAGCCACTGCAATGAGAAGCATATGCACCGCAACAAAGAGTAGCCCCTGCTCGCTGCAGCTAGAGAAAGTCCGCGCACAGCAATGAAGACCCAACACAGCCAAAAATAAATAAATACATAAATTTATTTTTTAAAAACAAGTAATCAGTCATACCAGGATGGCATTATCCAAAAGTACTATTTTATAATAAAAGTATAATATACAGATACAGTGTTTTAAACCTTAAAATAGATCTCAAAATCAACTAGATATTTTCAAATCCTTGAAGAAAGGATTCTTCTTTAGAAAAGAATTCATCAAAATGCTGTTCACTTTTGTCATATAGTCTACATAAGTAGATAGCACATTTAGATGAACAATATTTTTCTATAATTATTTTAACTCGTTTACTAAAGCTATCTTTATCGGGTAAAAGCTCCTAGGAGATGATATTAAGTATATAGTACTTCTGGGGGATTTGGTTACTAAATGTGGATAGATTGAGAAGCTGTTAAAACAACAGCTGTATAGTGAATGGGAATATTTGCAGAGTCTGGTAATTATTTTTTTGTTATTTATAATATATACTTATTTAGTATTATAAATTTTGTTTAATTTATACATTTCATGTTATTTATACCTTTAAGTATTATAGTAGTAGTATACATTTACTATTTAGCATTATACATTTACTGTTTACTTACATTTATTTATACTTATTTATTTACATTTACTATTTAGGTATTTAATAAAACTATATTAATGAAAATTAATATCCAGACCTAAACAAAATATACTATGTGGTATTTGATAAAAGCCTACTATAGTGATTTACATCAATAAATAATATCAAGATTCACATATAATCTTGACAAAAATCCTAAAGGATTTCCTTTAGTCTTATCCCCATTTTGACTCTCCAAGAGGTTAAGATTCCATGCCCAAACTCCCAGTTTAAGGGGCAGAGCCAATATTTAAATATAAATTCAAAATGTTTAATTTATCATTGGCTGCTAATTATGTTAATAAAATCCTGCTCAAAGCAGAGGTTAAAGAAGTATATAGATAAAGCAAAATTATGGAGTTCAATAATTGTGACATTTCTAGGATCTGATCTTTATTAATGGCAGAGAATTTTTTACTGGCTGAGCTGCATAATCATTTGTTTTACATGTTACAAATATTGATTCCTAGCCTTCTGATCCTCTCCCACCCTGCCCTTCCAGCCCAACTATAAAATATACCTCAAAATATGAGAACCTTTGAGGTGAGCCAGTAATAAAAAAGAAAAAAAAAAAACACCTTTTGTTGCCGTTCATTTGTCTCTACTGAGACAAGAATCAGGGGGTATATTGAGTACTTGTGAGATTCCTGACTATACATAGAAATTCTTAAGGATGTCAGTATCCCCAGTGCTTAGCCCAGAGTTTGGTGTGCATCAGGTCCATCATACATTTACTGAATTGATAAAGTGAAAAAATAATAATAATAAAACCAGGTTCCTGCCTTCTAGCAGCTTGCTCCCTTTCCTGGGTGTGGATACACATATACACATGAAGCCACAGCAGTACACAAATATATCCCTGTATGCAAACAGGTGACTCAGAAAGCAAGTGCTTCAGAAGTTCTGAGTTGGAAGAAACCTGTGGAAGGCTTTGTTAAAGAGAGAAACTGGATAGATGTAAATTTGGATAGATAAAATATAGATGCAAAAGTATTCCTCACTGTGGAAGCAGCTTGGCCTCATGTGTGGCAACTGGAATAAACTCCCAATTTGAGGGACTTCCCTGGCGGTCCAGCAGTTAAGACTCCGTGCTTCTAATGCAGGTGGGTGCGGGTTCGATGCCTGGTCGGGGAAATAAGATCCCACATGCCGCGCGGAGTGGCAAAAAAAACACCTCTCAATTTGAGAGACAATATGGACCCCATCTAGAAGGGCATTTGCTGTTAGAAAACTAAAGAACAGAGAACAGAGTGTTGTCAAAACTAAGAACTTTCAATTCAGTGGTAGGTTGTGTATATCACATAAAAGGCCAACTTCCTTTGATAAGTGATAATTTTAAAAATGTGTAACTGAGCGAATATTCAGGAGACAGTCTGAAGAGTTTTATACATAACCAAGAGAGGACAAAGGGAAATTGCTGGCTTCCCAAAGAAGGCTTTTGGGGAGAGAGTAAAATGATGTTGTCCTTTTTATCTGTGTCCACTAATGTTTAGAAGTGGTGAGACAAAATTCAAAATTTTGTCATTTCTAATGAGTTTTCATTGCTATGAAAGTCTTGGTTGAAATGAAAAGAAAGTACTCTTTTTTTTTTTTTTTTTTTTTGCGGTACGCGGGGCTCTAGCTGTTGTGGCCTCTCCCGTTGCGGAGCACAGGCTCCGGACGCACAGGCTCAGCGGCCATGGCTCACAGGCCCAGCCGCTCTGCGGCATGTGGGAACTTCGCGGACCGGGGCACGAACCCGTGTCCCCTGCATCGGTAGGCAGACTCTCAACCAATGTGCCACCAGGGAAGCCCAGAAAGTACTTTTTAAAGTGCCTTAAAATAGAAATTGATGTGCTCCATAGTGTTTTTGAACCTCACACTCTCTGGGTCTTTCCTCATCTCAATGTCTCTGCGAGTGATAACATTTGCCGTTTTATTTCTCATCTCTGGATCGCCATTGACCACTACCTAAGCGAACTACTCCATAAGATGACCCTCAGAAGGCACAAATTCACATTTTCTTTACCAAAAGATATTAAAAACTAGCCATGTAGACTCTGCAAAGATTTTCTCTCTTGAAATTGAAATGAACTTGAGGTTAAGACAGGCATCAGCCTGCCTATATTAGTTTCTGACTCAGGTTGTACAATGATTCCCAGGGGGAAAAGTTTAAGGAAAGAAAGCAAACCCATTTTCACAAAAATCTTTACTTCGTGGCTAGCACTGTCTTATATTTGAAAACCTGGAAAAAATAATGGAGAATTTTCACTTAAGACATTTCTATTTAACTAATTTTGTAAGTCACAGCTGTGATTCTATTAAAGAACACAGACTTGTCCTCCTTGGCCAGCTCTGTGCTCAAGAATTGTGGCTGCCCTCAGAGAACTCTGGTTCGGCACTTGAAAGAGTTGCTTGTAGAAACACACAGCTCTGATGCAACCCTGAACAATACGAATGCATAATGAATTGTAATAGATAGTGCCAGCCAGCACTGGGGAGGACAGAACTCTAAAAAGATTATTTAAATCTTCCAAGTTGGCTTCTTTGCAGTCACTTTTTAATCAGTCTTTTGGATTTCTTCAAACAAACAATCTCAAGTAGTGTATCTTCTACAGAGACGCCAAGAAAACAATAGCAACTAATTACCATATATTTGACTTTCCAGATTCCAGACACTGTATTAAGCACTTAGTAGACATTATTTAAGAGTCTTAAAAACACAGTGTGGTTAATATTATTACCTTCTTTTTGCTGATGAGAAAATTCATAATTATCATTGCAAAAAAGCACTTCACAATATTATAGTATAATAAGGACGAGCCCCTAGTATCTTTTTCACAAATGTAATGTGGGTAGCACAGCACTATAATAGGCTCTTATGAGATGATGCTATTGATTTTCTATATAAATAGTAATATTGACTCAGAGCATTTCACATCCAAGAGAAGAAGGCCATGGCCCATGACAGACAAATAAAGGACAGGTCCTTCAGTAGTCTTTTTCATCTCTGTCTCACACTCATTCAAACGTATTTTTATCAAATATCCATGATTGCCTTTACATAAGATATTTAAATAAAGGAAGCATTTTCAAAAAAAAAGGAAATGAATGACATTTGTTCTTTTCCACCTTCTTTTTAAATTAAATATGTAATTGAACTTTTATTGTGTAATTCTGGGCTTAGAGCCCTCAGGTAAATTTCTAGCTGTCTAATTTTTACTGGACATACCCCACACTTTTACCGTAGGGTAAGTTTAAAGATTGTCAAAGAAAAATATCTGAGAGGTCTTATTTGCATTGATTTATTACTCAAACTGTTGATCTTTATTAGAGAAAGGCCTAGTCTTTTTAAACTACCATGTAAGATAGGGGTTTATTGGACTTCTATTACCAAGATTTGTCTCTTTCATTCACTGGTCTCAATACTGGACCCATACAATTATAGGAAATTATGTCCTTTTATTTTGCAGTTATATTCATAGATTTCTCCCTAACACAAACAAAAAGCCATGTAGATACCTTCTTTTTTAGTTGTAAGTTTTATTTTTCTTTTAATTGTTATTTTCATTAACGAAATGAGTAATATTAATCATTCTTCTCATTAAAAAAAGTAACATTCACTCAAGAAAAAAAATGCATAAACGACTATACTTGTACAATCATTTCATAAACATATGAGACAGGAGTTTTCCTTCTTTGAGAGAGATTATAATAACTTTTCTCTACGTTGTACTGCAGCACATGAGGTATTTATCTACTATCTACTTTAGAGAACAAAGTTGTATAACTATTGTTTTATATTTACTGTTGTATACTTAGTAAATGAGCAAAAGTGTCTAGCTCCCAAGATTAGTCATAAAACTAAGAATAAAATTAAGTTAGTGATAAATTCAGGTAGACGCTTCTGACTAAAGTTTAATACCCTGTACTTCTGCCAACTGCAATATTTCCCTCCACCAAAAGATTCTTGCTGGATGCAGGGTACACGTTAAAATGGATCACAGTCATGCCACTGCTGATTTGTACCTGCCAATTTATGATTACTGGTATTTAACGTAATTATGAATAATCATGATTCAGAATATGAAAAGTCACGCAAGGAAAATAGGCCAATTGTGATATGTATCATACGTAACCAAGACAACCAGTCTTGTTTGCCTTCTGGTTATAAAAATGTTTACTCCATAAATGACTCTCATACAACCAAAAGCTAGCCCTTGGATAACTTTAACTGTAGTTTGGGATAATACTCTCCCCATCACAATTATCAACATTGTTTAGTTATTAACTTACTTCTTGCGGGAATAAAACTGGAGATTCCATTCGGCCAAAACCAGGCAACTAACTTATACCATATATGTTTATAATATATTTACATATAGACTACATATGGCATATAAGCATATACCTGCAACTTTTAGGTCCTTTATCCTGGTTTAAACTCAATTTTTAATTCTATCTTGTAACAACAAGAACAACAAACAGCATGAGAAGGTGACTTACAGTCGGATAACTGCTATCTCTTAGGACTGGTGACTATGTAACTGTGCTGTTACATATAAAGATGAAGTAATCAACAAACAATGAAGCAAAAACAGTCACTGGAAAATTATCTTTCAGATTAGATGGCTTAAAGCTCCTTGTGTATCTCAGGATCTTTGTAATGTTAATTATTGCACATTTATATAAAAATAGGTATAAAATAAGCCTAATAGCAGTAGGGTTAATCACTCCCTCATAAACTAAATACTCCCTGAAGTCTTCTGCCCGTTCTCTGTGATCCCAGACCTGGCCCTTGATAGGGTAGAAGAATTCATTGTCTAGGACACAAAAGAGATAAATCGATTCTGTACTCCTACAAAATCACCCCTTCCCATATTTTCCTCTCTTCGGTCTCCCTCCATCAGCTTCATTCCAATCTCCTTCAGCTACAGAGAGCCTGGAATTTAATCCCTATTAGACTACAAAGGATGCTGGACACTTAAACACCTGTAACAGAAATACTATATTTGACATAATACACCAATGTATCTTCCTGCTTAGTCATCTTCAGAGCCTGGTGATGCCGCAGCTTGCTTTTTGAGCACATGCCTCATATGCCCAGATCTTAAGCTTTCTTCCACTGAGTTGACAAACACAACACCTAGCATTAAGGCTAAGCCAACAGGATAAGAGATCCTTGAAGAAATAGGCTGTGACTAAATTGAGGTGCTTGCAGAGAGGAAGGGCAAGTAGAAAATAACTTTTCCAGTCTAAGGGAATGGGTAAGAAAAACTGACAGAGCCAGAGGGGACAAGGTCAGATCTGTGCGTCCTCACCTCCCCTCGTCAAAGGTGGAAAGTCCAGAAAAAGGAATGTATTAGAAACACTCAGATAAGTGTAAGATAACCTGGGAACACAAAAGTGTGTGGCCTGGGGCTTCCCTGGTGGCGCAGTGGTTGGGAGTCCGCCTGCCAATGCAGGGGTCACGGGTTTGAGCCCTGGGGAAGATCCCGCATGCCGCAGAGCAACTAGCCCCGTGAGCCACAATTACTGAGCCTGCGCGTCTGGAGCGTGTGCTCCGCAACAAGAGAGGCCGCAGTAGTGAGAGGCCCGCGCACCACGATGAGGAGTGGCCCCCACTTGCCACAACTAGAGAAAGCCCTCGCACAGAAACGAAGACCCAACACAGCAAAAATAAATAAATAAATAAGGCAAAATTCCTAAAAAAAGTGTGTGGCCTGCATCCTGAGGCCTCTGGTAGGAGCCAGCTTGTTGACATACAAATATGGTGCAACAGTGAAAAGGATGGGTGAAGAGGATTGGTGAGGTAAGTAAGATCAACACGGCACTCCTGTCATGCCCTCTTCCTTGGCTAGGAGCTCTTAGAAGGTGTTGAGAGATCCAGGGGGCTGATATAGGCTGGCCTGGAGCCTGGACCGAGCGCTAGTGTGTGAGGATGCCTCCAATGCAATAAGCATCCCGTTGCATCATAGTGGTAACAAGCACAGGAATCATTCTGACCCAGTAGGATCCAGAAGACTGCACATGTATGGATCACCGGCACCACTATCCCTTTCCTTCACAAGTTCGCATAAGCCCCTACATGCCCAGAAGCCACACTGTAGAGACAGAAGTCTAAAAAGCTGAACATTTACTTGAAAGGGACTGAATCATTTAAAGTGATACATGGGGCAGCATGGTGACTTCATCACCTCTTGCCGTGCCGCTCACAGGTGGGAGCTCATGAGGATTAGAATGACTCAGCCATCCTTGTACTGAGCACACAGAAGCATCGAATAGAATACGCTTATTCTTCACAGGGCACTAAAAGGGATGATCAGCCACTGCTTGCTTCAGTCTGGAGAGAGAAAAGAAAAGAGTGGGGAAGTTGGTACCCAACCTTCTGATTCTGTGTAGTTGTTTCCACGCTCACCCTCTTTTAACTGTCCTCTTTCAACTTGACATGGTTTGGCTGACTGTAAGTTAGCAGAGGTTTGGCTGACGAAGCAAGGGTGGCTCTCTTTGATGTCTTTGGTTGTTAAAGTTTTTTTAGTTAAGAAACAGTCCAGCAGCTGCTGGCTTCTTACCAAAAAACCAAACCACAAAACCAAATGCCATTTTTCAACAACTTATGAATCATTCCTTTTACCTTTTCATTCTAACCTCTGTCTGAAGCTAGTTTTTCTTCTCTTATATTGCTTTTCCCTTTAAAAAAAAATATGGCACCTATAAAAACTTGCCTGGGCAAAAGGAGAGAGGGAGATGTATTACAATTAGTTCTAATTAACCAGGACCCTTCTTGCAGAAAAATCGGTAAAGAAATAGATGATATGTACAATACTATAATCCATTAAGACTTAATTGATATTAATAGACCAGTAGACCCAACAAATGCAGAATACACATTTCAAGTGCATGTGGTATATTCACCAGTATAAAGCATTTGCTGAGCTATGAAGCAAACCTCAGTATATTTAAAAGATTTGCAATCATACAGAGTATAGTCTCTAACTGCAATGAAGTCAAACTAGAAATTAGTGACAAGATATTGAGAGAAAATCTTAAGTACTTGGAAATGAACACACTTCCAAATAGTTCAAAGGTGAAAAATCACTAGGGAAATTAGAAAATGATTCAAACTTTATGTTAATGAAAATACGTCATATGAATATTTGTTGAATGCTGCTAACATAGTGCTTATGGGAAATTAACATTGTTACCTACTGTTGCATAACTAAGGGTGACTACCATCAGGTTTTTCAAAGGTTAGCCACTTTCTCTAATTTAGAGAAAAATGTCAGTGGAAATGTAGGCAAATCTTGAGAATGTACCTAATGTGCGTGTAAAAGGGATTTTTAAAGTAAACACTAGGATCAAATGTGTTGTAACAACATTTGGGGATACATTTTCTTCAGTGTTTATGTATCTCTGAAATGTTGCTGTAAATCAATGAAAAATGTGGTATTATACCCAGATGTTTGTTTTTGGCGAGCATTTAATGGAATTCATCAATGCATAAAGCAAAGTTAAATTTACGATATACAGATGAAAAAACTTACCTATTTATATAGCACCTAGTTTACTGATATTGTTTGGTAGAAACATCCCCATAGAGCTAGTGCTTTTTACATTCTAAATATTCACAGCACAAATTGAAACAGTGAAACTATTGTGCAGATGGAAATTCATTTGTTTAGACACTGGACTGAACTGAAGGGGAAACTAGATAGGTTTTTCTGGGTGTAATAATTAGTAAACGTCAGTAATTTTTATAAATACACAGTGGCTTTTTAGGGCTTTTAGGGTACCTAGGATGTTTTTCTTTGTGCTTTCTGATATATGAGTTCACAGATTATTAGTATCATTTGTTAAGCAGAGAGGGGATTTGGACATGTGCACAGTGCTTTTTATGCAGCTTCATTAGCTAAATTACAGCCAGAATGTCCTTTTTCAATATTTAACATTGATATTTTCCTCCTCTATAAACCCAGGTCAAACCTTACCTCTTTCAGGCAGGCTTCATTAAAATCCACTCCTGATTCCCAAACATAGGAGCTCTTACCTTCCTGTTAGCTGCCTAGTCTCTTAGTTTATTATGGGTAGTCCTGTCTTTATTTGTACTTCCCATATTCCTTTCTGATATATATGTCCTTGATGTGAGGCACTCAAAATACCTATCATGGTGATTTGTACTTAGTAAGTGCTAACAATACTTGTGAATAAATAACAAATAAAATAATATGTATGACTAACCTTTACTGACTTTTCCCTATAAGAAAAAGATCCAAGGAATGGAGGTAACAGACTTCCTATAGTTTGTTCTTATCAACCCTAAAGAGAGGTTGAGTTTTGCGGCTGCAGTGTTCCATGAGAGCATCCTCTGACCCCATGATTCCTTGATGCCAGCTTGAGAAGTACGCTTAGAGTTCAACTAATACATACGTGGTATAGTGGAGGGCTCACCAAAATGCAAGGAAGAATGGTTTTCACATTTTTAAATAATTGAAAAATATCAAAAGAAAAATAGTATTGTGTGATGTGTGAAAATTATATATAATTAAGATTTTGATGTCCTTAAAGGGTTTTTGGAACAGATCCACACTTACTTGTTTGCATATTGTTTATGGCTGCGTTCATGGGAAACGAAGTCAAATAGTTGCTATAACAGAAACTGTATGATTCACAAAGCCAAAAATATTCACTATCTGGCTCTTTTCAGAAAAGTTTGCCAAGCCCTGGTATAGTGAATTATCATGTCAATATGGCACATCAAGTTTTCTCTTTAACATTTATATTGTGTGAATCTGATTAAAAAAAAACAACAAATATCATAGGCAGAATGGTTTGGAATATACTTTTCTGGGGAAAGACAGTGAACATATCCAATGCTGCATGTATTTTACAAGGCTATAGATTCTACCTCGCATGGATCACTTTGTTTCATGACCTCTGACTTCACAGTGAATTTTGGATAGCAGTCATAAAAATACAGGATATAAAACTGTAGGTGGATTTGTGTAATTTCATCAGTACTGTTTGAGTATTAATTTACTGTTGACTATGCTACTGAGAGTAATTAATAAACAAAGATGAAAGCAAAGATGGCATATTTTGAAGCACCTCTTACTTTGTAAGCTCTCAATAAAGAGCAATTCAACCATTTTAAAAGCCCTTAAAAATAATACAACAGTATTTGTTCTACCCTAATGTAGGGCATTTTGTGCTCTGTGGATGATGTGGAGGGATAATACAATTGTGAATTAAAAATGGGAGACACAGACAAGAAGAGAACGAGGACTACAAAATAGGAGTTTGAGGGGCAACATTTTTTCCTTTTAACAACAAAGAAGCAGAAATTGTTATTACTTGGTTGGCTTTTCAAAATAAAATAATGATTTGGGGTGATTGTAATAGTAAGAACTCAAAGAAAATGGAGTGTAGCTAAACCTTTAACAGCATTTTTTCTTTTGAAGTCTTTTGTGGGGTTGCAGAAAAGAGGCTGGAGGAGGGAAGCTGTGAATTGGGAAGGAGGTTGATGTTCAAACCCAGCATCTTCCATGAGGTTAAGAAAGGTTTAAGAACAATGTGAAACATATAAAAAAATCGCTCACACTAATATTTTTTAATAAGTTCGACTACTCTGAAAATATCATTTAGATAAGGATAGATAAGGAGTACTGAGTGTGAAATTATGAAATAGCAATTTATTTGTAACACTTGGAATTGTCAATGCCCACACTGTCCATAATATATTCCTTCTCTTAGGAGAAACATTGATCAAATCCATCTGAGATCGTTATAAATTACACCCCAATAAAGGATTTTACTCTTTTTTATTCAGATGTTGTTAGTTATTATAATAAATTATCTTGAAGCATTCAGTCATATTATCAACATGTGGCTTCTCCTTTCCTCTCTTCCTTCTTTGAAGGCCTTCTCTAAACTATAGGCTAGAACAAAGGAAAGTCTCAGAACCTTGTGAAAAGGATTATGTGGTCGGCAGAATCCTAAAATGCTACCTTTCCCAATCAACCCTCAGGTTTTCCCTCTTAATCCTCAGGACTATGAATGTGATGAGCTATTAGGTCTGTGATTATGTTATGTTACACGACAAACGGGACTTTACAGAGGTAATTAAGGATAGTAATCAGTTGACCTACAATAGGGAGACTATCTAGTTTGGTCTAACTGGATCACAGGTGCTCTTTAAAAGCAGAAAGTTTTCTCCAGCTGATAGAAGAAAGGAAAGCCAGGAATAGTTGAAGTGTGAGAAGGATTCAACTGACTGTTGCTGCTTTGAAGATGGAGAGGACTAGGTGAAAGGAAATACAGAGAGCCTTCAAGAGCAGAGGCTGGCTGGCTGTCAGCCAACAAGACCTCTGACCTACAGTTGCACAGAACTACATTCTGTCAACAATCTAAATGAGTTTGGAAATGGGATTCTTCTCCAATGCTTCCAGTTAAGAGCAAGTTCCAGCCAAAACCTTGATCTCAGAATTATGAGATCCTGAGCATGGAACCAAATTGAGTCCACCAGGACTCGACCTACAGAATGGTAAGATAACAAGTGGAAGGTTTAAGCTGCTATGTTTGTGCTAATTTATTATACAGCAATAGAAAATGAATACAGATTGTACATGTACTCTTAACTGTTGATATTTCAAGATATAGACTTATGGGTGTAGGATATGGACCTTAAACGGTCACCACTTAGACAACTGTCAGATGGTACTAAAAGACTCAGGATTTTCAATACTCTTTTTAGTTCTGAAGAGGACAACTGCATGAAAGCAGACTGTGACCTAATATCTAAGATTCAAATAGGAGGGAAATCTTATTGTTATTATTTTTAGTGTTCTTTCTTTCTGACTGAGTATATGAGGAAACCTTTTTTCTTTTTCTCGATCTCTCCCTAGTTCTTAATTTAGCAGACTATGCTTTTGCAAATTGAAATAAAACATTCTTTAAATGGTAAATTCTCCCTAAGGCTTTGGAATTCAGGAACACACACTTTCCTGAGTCTTTTAGCGTTTATTATGGGAATGATTGCTAATCGTACTAGTTCAATAAAAATCTGTTCTTATTTTTACCAGGACATAATTGGATAAATTGATTGTGCAACCCAGACAATACCTGGAAGTGTCATATATGAGAGTAAATCTCATTTCTCCAGGTCCGACAAGCCCACAAGGAAAGAACAAAGGTGAAACCAATACCCATAAAACAATCCCAGAAGATTGGTCTGATATGCATTCTAGAGTTTACAGGCTGTAAATAATGTCACTCCTTGGTAGGCCAAAGATCCCACTGTATTTTAGGGACCTTGAGGAGAGATGAATTTACCCAAATTTATAGCTCTTACAGGTGCACTTCGTTGAGATGAATTTCTTGGTTTTGCTTTCTTAGTCTCAAATAAAATAGTCAATATGAACAATGTAAAAACTATATCTGGAATAATATTAATAGATATATTATTCCAGATAATATAATCTGAAAATACAATCTGAGATTCTTTATGAAATTTTTACAAAAATTAATTTTCTGACCTGAGTAATTTTTCAGTGCTATTTGGCTCTAGATTAGCTGACCACAGCAAGCAGACTTATCTAGTTAATTAACACCTCCTGCTATACCCACATGTCAAGACAAAATGAGACCAGCCTCCTTTTGTTTCCAGGAATAATCTTTGGGAATTACTTGTTTTGTGTTTTTTTGTTTGTATATTTGTGAGTTCAAGTGGATTGGAAAATATTTTGTGCCCACTAAAAAGAATAAGTTTTTAAGATCCTGCATGGTAAATTTTGGTATTTCTGCCCCTGGAACCAGATTTAACATTTTGTTTTCTTGATTAATGAGCTAAATAAATCTTTTCCACATGTTTATTGTGTACAGAAAAATGTTGCCTGCCATTCTAGTAAAAAATCAATATTGCCCACTGCAGCCACCCCCTGACGGTGAGCCCTGGGAGGCGAATTCAGGATGGAGGAAAACAGAATACTGTTCCTAGAGGGTTAAGATGCATACCTAAGGAATAATTTCAATGAGCGCAGACTCTTTCTTCTTCCCATACATAGAAAAGCACTAAAATCATTAACTTGAGATGTTTGTCTTTTGTGATTAGCAGTAATCTTTTGGTGTTTGACTACATGGGTTTTTGTTTGTTTGTTTTGTTTCACTTTTGTTTTTGTTTTTCCCAGCAAAAGCTCCTATATATCCTACCTCTTCCCTTACCTCTTTGGAGCAATTCCTCAGAGCTCTCTGAAAGGCTGTCTCCCAGGCTATGGTCCTCAATAATGTCCCCTAATAAAACTTAACTTGCAAATTTTAGGTGGTGCATTTTTCTTGAGTTAACTTTGTATTGCAGTCATGTTTTCAACTTCTTGAAAATGATACGTTATCAAAAATATAATTTAATCCACTTCAGTTTGCACGCTTAACTTTTTATAATCTAAGTTTGATTGATAATTTTTAACTTTGAGATTTTACTACAACATAAAGATTGTTTAACTTTTCTTTTAAAACCATTAGCTTTTAAAATTTTAAAGGAAACATGCTATAATTTGATGCTTAACTTGCTCTTGGTCTTGGAAATTTCTATAATGTTAAATGAGAGGAAAAGATTATATTTCTCTAAATCAACTGGTTAATTTAGGTTATCACTCTGTTTCAACATAAAAATCACCAGATCTATTTCTTGCTAATTTGTCATTGTCTTACTTGTCTTAAATTTACAACAGTATTTTCCAACCAGTGAATTCATCGATAGCTTTGACATCAACATTCCCTTAGTCAATTTTACACTGAAGAAACCTGAGAGAGCATGCTTTTTGAGTATAATATGCTACTTGCTTAGGAGCAACTGAAATTGGGTGAGAGCTGGTACTAAAGAAGAGCAAATATCAATGGCTGAGTGTAGAATGTGGTCAGTAGGAGCAATAGGTAGTGATATTAGTGAAAAGAAATTTATTTTTAAATTATTTTTCATGGGAAAAAGGAGCTAATTATTTTTAGTAAATTGCACATGGAAAAAGAACATGAAATATGTATATATTTTGCTTTCCCTTTGGATTTCTTATAGAATGTCTTTAATTTTTATGTGCACAATGAAACCAGTTACAGTATTTTAAACGACTTGAACGTGGATCAAATTATATTTTGTCAAATAATATTGAAATTATTCTTGCCTGCCTTATTCTGGAGAGAGATTTTATAAGATGGATAGAATAGTTGATCTTGGTTAGTCAATAAGTCTTTGTGACCATCAATTTTCCCCAGTAAGTCTTAGACACCAATCTATAATTTAAGTAATTACTATGGTATTAGCTTAATTGCTCAGCCAGGAAACTCTTTCTAACCAGTTACTGACAAACAAAAAACAACAACAGGATATAACTCATTTTCATTTCAAAAATAGCAATTAAATTCAGCAAATGACAGGTTAAATTTCTTTATTACATGATCAATGCAAAAGCTGAGATCCTGTTACCGATGGCATTGAACTAGTCTTTCCCAGATGAACATAGAATTAAAAGAAGAAACTGCCATTAAATAAAAACAAGATATTTTACATCGTTTTCCAAGAAAATATTTTAATTCATAAATATTACATGTATTAAGGGATAACCTGGGAATTCCCTGGTAGTCCAGTGGTTAGGACTTGGCACTTTCACTGCCATGGGCCCAGGTTCGATCCCTGGTCCGGGAACTAAGATCCCACAAGCTGCGTGGAATGGCCAGAAAAAATAAAATAGAAGAGATATCCTGATTTGTACTTTTTACCTGCAGTCACAGGACTGTATATTTGGTTGGTGTTCCATTTGGAAACAATTTAGGATATCAGTTCCTAAGCTGGGTGTTGGTTGGCCACACGAAGAATATACAGGAAAGTATATGCTGAATTTCACTGAAACCATAGAAGAAGAAAGTAGACTAAACTATGTGTATAGTTTTTATACATATATATTTTTATATTTGATACACTCCAGATCATGTTGAAAGCCAACATTTACGTAATTATAAAAGCTTATTTTTCTTGTCTACATAACTTTTCTCAGAAGTGTAGACCCTAAGACCCTGGACGGAGCTGAAATTCTATCCTGTCCCTATAATGATCCGTGTGAAGTCACATGTGAAGAATTGATTAATTAGGTTGGTTTCAGATCAACCACAGTATTTTAGTTTTTTTATTTTTATTTTTTGCGGTACGCAGGCCTCTCACTGTTGTGGCCTCTCCCATTGCAGAGCATAGGCTCAGCAGCCATGGCTCACGGGCCAGCCGCTCCGCGGCATGTGGGATCTTCCTAGACTGGGGCACGAACCCGTGTCCCCTGCATCGGCAGGCGGACCCTCAACTACTGCGCCACCGGGAAGCCCGACCACAGTATTTTAATTCCTGGTTAGGGATGATGTATCTGCTTTAGTTGTAGGGTAAAAAATTCATTATTATACAGATGTGCAAAAAAAAAAAGTGTGGGCTTTTATTTATCTATAACTGATAAGCATTCTTGGACGCTTTACACAAAGTATCCCAAGGGATAGATCACACAGTCAACCAGAGTGGTGGCCAACTTCCTGCATCCATTAATTGATTCTTCCACCATTCTTTTATTCCACCCAACCCCTACCTCCCACCCCACTGCCCCCTCCCGTCTCTAAATCCTATCCACTGAGATCATACTCCTAAATTAACCACTTATGCTTAATTAACCATTGGTCACAGGCTTTGCTTTAAGGAGAATTCAAGTGAAGAATTTTTTTTTTTTCCTATCTTCTACCACTTCAGCTGTCCAAAAGGAGTTGATATATCCCAAGCATCCAGAAGACTTCCTGGCATCTGACAGGTTCTCAACAAATATGTGTTGAAATGAACTGAATATAATTTGGTTCTCTAATTTCTAAGTCAGGTATGGAGTAGGAATTTGGAACTTCAATGCCAAAACACAACTATCAAAATGATACATAACCTCATAGGTCATTGAACTACGCCATACGGGAGTTCAAACAGGAATAAAATAAAGAGTAGGGTTAAAGAGTTTGCATTCAGGAGGCATACTGCTTGGGTTGTGTATCACTTTGCTGCATGTATAAACTTGGAAAGTTCTTGAACTTCTCTGTGCTGCAATTTCTTCATTGTAAAAAGGGGATAATAGTAATCTCTAATTCAAAGAGATGTGAGGAGCAAATGAGTTAACGTATATAGAACATACATGGCATATAGTAATATGTTTGAATATATAGAACATACATGTTTACCATTATTATTTTTGTTATTGTTATTATTAATTTCCACCACACATATTATGGAGACCCAGCACCAAATTAAAACAAGTGGACATTGCCAGATTTTAAAGAAATCTAGCCAAAACCAACCATTTTCTTATATCTCACTTTTTTGGTTCCAATTAATATTTACTCTAATAAACATTTAAACAATATAGAAATACATAAAGTTCCATGATATATTCCATTGCCACAGCCCAGCTGGTTTCATTTTATTCAAGCATAAGTTCATTTGTTTGCTAATAATATCAGCCCAATTTATAAATGAATTAACCAATTCATGACAGATACTAAAATTTCATCATATACTACCTTATACTTGGGCCCCAATGCCAGATGCAGACAACAGCAACGTATTTTGCTACTCTGAAGCTTATGGACACATCAAACTAATTTTCAGGATCCTGAAATTTCATCATTTGTGAAGTGGAGATTGCCATGCCTACCCCACCATGTTTGGGGGAGAATCAGATGTCACAGTGTTCATGAAGGGGCCTAGCACAGCCTCTGGCATGTAGTTGAAAATCAATAGCACTAACTGAAATCAGTGCTCATTGGAATAACACTAACTGGAATCTCATCCCTATCCCCACTTCTCTGAGTTTGGTGCTATAATTTTTCTTAAGAATTCAAACACAAATTTTAGCCCTACACATGTCTCATTAGTACCTGGCAACTGGAACACTTTCATGAAAATAAATGTTCTGGAGATGTGTATTAGAGATTGACACTTTCATGAAAATAAATGTTCTGGAGATGTATGTTAGAGATGGAAACCTTTTCATTAGCCATAACAGCACCAGTTACAGAGTTATTTCAGCTGCATTCAGTTTGTAATTTAATTTAGTAGGTCATAATGAGAATTACTAAAAGCAACCAAACCTGCGTTCTTTGAATTCTTTTAACTTGGCATTATGTGCTGAGCAAATGGGCTTATTAAGCAAGCTGCTTGTAAGGCATGATACCTTGGTTCATACACTAACCTGTGATTTACAAAGTTTAAACTTATAAGACATAAGTGCTGAGTGTTATTTTTAAGATAATAAAGATAAGGTAATGAATGGAACATTAAACTTTGTGTTAAAATATTAATCTCTAACTGGATGACCTTGACTTAACACTTCTTTACTTTTTAAGTCTATAAAATATTTGGTTATGGCAAAGTAGAAGGAGATTATAGTAGGAGATATCTTCTCCTATTTCCTTCACTGGTATTTATGCCCAAAAACTCTACAAGGAAGGTTCTATATACATTCAAGACATTGTTTCTTTAGCAGTTGGGAACCTCAGAGTGAGATTCAAAGACTAGGAGAGTACTTCCATGAATCTGGAGGAGGAAAGAAGACTGCTTAGTTTTATTGCAGACGGCTGCCAACTTCAGGATGTGCCAAAGTCTTTTTCTATTATAAGGTGACTTATGAAAATCATATAATACCCAGTTTAGCACTTCTGCTTTTAGGTTAAGTGCCATAAGCTCATGGGATCTGTAACCTCACAAAATCAAAAAGATGAGGAAAACATGATTTTTAATCAGTCAGTCCTCTAACGTGAATGTATTTACGACCACTTTGGCTCCTGAAACTATTTCGTCCTAATCACACATTACAAGTGAGATGATTTAGGATAATAAAAATTGTGCCTTTTTACATCAGTACTAATTAAGTGCCTGAGGCAGAGCAGGTACTAAATTAAATACTGTAGTAAATTCCCATGGAGTTTTATTTAGGGAGAAATGATTATTACTAAAGTAAACCAAAATACTGGAAGAAACACATATGATGTCATTTTTCAAAGAGGTTTCTGAAGCTTAAAATGAAGTAATATTTTACTTGAAATAATACTGAATAATTAATGAAAAGATTGAGTGTATAAAAGCTTGCACTAAAATCATTTTCAGACCAACTCTTCAAAAATAGGATTCTCGAATCTAATTATCCCTTTCTGCAAATTTAAGAATGTACTTAGATGATTTGAGGCTACATACAATGTTAAAATCTACATAACCAAAAATCCCAGAAATGGAGATGAAAGCACACTATACTTCTAAACTGTTTGGGATTATCATTTTTCAAAGGTATTTCCTGCCCAGTTTTAAATGTCTGGTGCTAAAAATGATAAGCAAACACTTCTGTCAATAGACCGCTTGTGTTCCTTACTCTGTTCTTCTCAAAGTGACAAAGTGCCTTGATTCCAGCAGTGATTCCCCAGTCTGCTTTCTCCTTGGGTTTCCATTGTGACCGTTAACTGCTGAAACCGAGCCCAGAACCGAGGATCACAGGATCTGAACGTTGCAAGTGATACCAAAGAGGTAAATTAACTCATCCCTCTGCCTTTAGGAAGGACAAACTGTGTCCAAATATTTCCAGAGGAATAATTTTACATCCTAATGAGAGTGAAAAACTAACGAGTGGGAATTCTTTAGCAACTCGTTTGCATACTTTTGGACTGTTTCTATGCTAATGCAGTTGCAACAGCAAGGAAGCATTCTAAAGACACATGGGTGTTGCTCCCCTCACCGCCAGATGAGCGCATGACTAGGATTAGGCATCTAACTGTTACAGATGCATTAATTTGCCTGAGAAAATTCTTTTTGCAGATTAAACAACTGCATAGAATATAACCATTTTTACACATCTTACTTTTACATGGGTAAACATTTCGACTCAGTATTTTTTCATCTCTCCCCTCCCTTTAACTTCCCTCGCCATTGTTTTGCTTTTTAAATTTGGTCCTCTTTCTCCCTGGCCTGCTCTTTACCCTCCAGCCTGGGTAATGACACCACTAAGCTTGAAGTTTAGCTCATTACCATGGCACCATCTTTTTCTGACCTTTTATATTCCATTGGATGCCAAATTCTGTAATTTTAATGCTTTAAAAATGACTCCTGAGTCAGTCTTTTCCATTCTGTTACTACTACCTTATTTTAGGCTTCTATTATGTTTTGCTCGGATATAAATTAACTCCCCTGTTCTTCTCCTTGCTTTGATTTCTCTCCAGCTCCCAAGTATATCTCATGCACTGCTGTCAGAGTGGTCAGCATAAAGCACAGCTTGGACTTAATCTTGCACTGAAACCAATCTTGCATTGAAACTTGCAATAGTTCCTCAAAACCTTCCCAAGCATCCAAACTCCTTGACTTGACTCTTACACCCCTCTTCCCATATTATGATCCAGTTTCCACCTTTCTAGCTTTACTGGCTACTTTTTCTCTTTCACATGAATGACAGTCTTCCTAAACTATACAAAAATTCCTAAACACACTCTAAATTTTCTTACACATTTTCCCTAATTCCATGTTTTTGCAGTCTTGCTTCTTATTCTTCCAATATTTACCTGTGGAAATCCGACACCTCCTTAAATTCCCAATCAACCAAGAAACTAACGAACCAACGAACAAAGCAATTATAAAAGCAGCTCCATGTTACCCTGTGCTCCTACCACATCAGGACCATACTGAACATCCTAAATACCTAAACTCTAGTTCCCACTCAAATACCTGCTAGAGGGCTTCCCTGGTGGCGTAGTGGTTGAGAGTCCGCCTGCCGATGCAGGGGACACGGGTTCGTGCCCTGGTCCGGGAGGATCCTACATGCCGCGAAGCGGCTGGGCCCGTGAGCCATGGCCGCTGAGCCTGCGCGTCCGGAGCCTGTGCTCCGCAGTGGGAGGGGCCACAACAGTGAGAGGCCCGCGTACCGCAAAAAACAAAAAAACCTGCTAGAAAGATATTATTATAACCCGTTCACAGGTGAAGAAACTGACATTCAGAAGTGTCAGTGACTTGTACCCTAGGCTGCACAATTATAAGTGGTATGTGGCATGTCCCTGTAGTTACCAACCTAATACTTTCTTCCTTTTTTTTCTTTAGCAGAACCCTGATTTTTTTTGGAGGGGGTGGGGAAGGGGAAGGGTTGGAACAGTGTAACCAGATTTAAAAAAACAAAAAACACAAAAGAACCGTGTATCCCCAACTCCTTTATAGCAAAAAGTGCTTTGTGACGCAGTTCAAGCCAAGAAGATTTATGTGGCAATCTGCTGGGGATTTTGGTAATGTTGTGTTGTCACTTTCATGTCTCTTCCTTCCTCCTTATTCTTTAGAAGCACGGCTGAGATGCCTGGTAAAGCAGGGACCATCTTGGGACTATCAGTTTGGAGTCTAACACTAAAATGGGTAGAGCAAAACAATGAAAAGAACCTGAGGCATTGATGGTACTGGGTGGGAGCTGCTGCACTGTCACCTGTCCACAAATTCTTGTTGGGTAAAAAGACTAAAGCCTAACTTGCTTAATTCACACATTGGGTTTTCTGTTGCTTAACTGGTGCATGATGGATATAGGCTTCATACCTAGATCTGTGTCACCTGGATTCTCCTTTAGAGAATCATCACTGCATTCTTCCTGAATCCACTTAAACCTTACCTGAATCCTCATCTCTGAAATAAATGATTCTTTCTTATGTACTCTCATGAAATTCTGGGCTACTTTTAAGGGCCCTATGATTTCCTCTTTTTATTTGGAATTTTTATTGTAGATTGTAAATTTCTCAAGAATACAGTCTATTACTTCCTTTCTTCCCTATACATAGAAAACACTGAATGAATGTTTACTGTGTTTGATTAAAATCCATAAAATTTACTGTATAGTTTTCTATTACCTGAGTCTTTTATGAATTTGTTTTAATCTTCTTTAAGTTTGTTAGGAACATACATGTACCCCAAACCACACTGATTTGAGCTCCCAATGAGTCTGCCAGAAATGAGCTCCCTCAGCTCTTCCTGCAAGTTTCTCAGTTTATTGCCTTAGGGGTTCTTAGAAACAAAGTCCTCTGGTTGGTTCATCTGCTACTTCTCTTCATTTTTCCCTGAGTGGCCGCTTCTGATACCGCCACTCTGCCCATTCCAGACTTGGGGGAGGAAATGCTGTTCTCACTACCCCTTTACTCCGTAGATCTTTTCCTAATTACTCATTGTACAACTGAAACCAGACTTTGCCTCAAAGAAAACAACAAAAGAATGGGGAATGAGGCAGTGGAACCATGTAGATTACATTCTGGATCTTGTACATCATAACTGGTTTCCAATAGCTGATGAATTTTATAATAATAATACTGTAACAGTGTTATTGTCAATTTTGTCATTTGCTAGTGACACTGTCACTAATTTTCACAAATAACAAATGAAATTTTAAAATGTGGTAATAAAGTCTTGATTTCAAGGGGTTTAAAGAGCTAGCAAGTGAGTGTAGATACATTTTTAAGGTATTTTTGTGGAGAAGGGAAAGGAGTAAATATCAGGACTGGAGCTGGAACTTAAGGGAGTGTTAGGGACCAGGTTTTTGCTAAATAAAGAAACATGAAGAAGAAGGAAGAGGCGGATGGAAAGGAAGAGAAGTGAAATAAAAGGGAGAAAAGGAGAGATTTAATTAAAGACCTGTGAGTAATATCCTGGTATTCTCCTATGCAGTGTACAAACAGTGCTCTGTGCTCTTAATAGGAAGAGGAAGTTCAAGAGATACGTCTCTGAAGAGAAATTATTTAGGAATTAATGTGGAAAGAACTTAATGTCAAGTATTTTTTCAGGCACAAGAGCAATATAATTAAACCAGGTTCTTTTATACACAGTCAGTACTCTATACCATATATATCAGTCTTCTGTTGGTCAGTTTATAATTTTGTAATACTTTTTGATGTTTTACTATCGACTTCAAAGTGAGGTAGGCTTTGATAACACATTCTGACTTTAAACTACTAGAGTAGAAAGTTGTAAAATCTACTATTATTTTAAATCTTTTAAAAAATAGGACACTCCAAATGTGTTCCACGGGACTGAGGCTGATGCAAAGAGACATTGCAGCGCTCTTTGGCCTTGGGATTCAGTCGTTAAGAGAGAGCTGCCAACTCTGCCTTACCATCAGGGGACTGAGTTTTCACTCTTCTCTGGCTCCAGCACAGAAGACGGGCTGTCTGCAGCCTTTGTAAAACTTAAGGTAGTTCTTCCCTTGGAAGACAAGACCCTCATTTGCTCATTGACCCCTTCCTGGAATCTTGTGACAGAATAGACACTAACTAACAGGAAGGCATGTAATGAAGAGAAATTAAGGAATGCATGCTAATGATGAGTTTTATAGATTAATTAATAATGATTTTGGGTTGGCATATAGACTTTCTGGGTTGGCTATATGATAGATGTTTTAGACTCTTTACATTCTTTCAAATTCTAGAATATTTTATACTTTTTGAGGTAATTTCTTTCAGATTGAGAGATTCTTGGATAGTTAATTTATATTTTTTGAGGCCCTTGGGATATATCAATTGCCATGAAGAATATAATTGATTTGTAAGATTTAATTGAGCTGGTATTTTTTTTTTTTTTTTTGCAGTACGCGGGCCTCTCACTGTTGTGGCCTCTCCCGTTGCGGAGCACAGGCTCTGGACGCACAGGCTCAGCGGCCATGGCTCACGGGCCCAGCCGCTCTGCAGCACGTGGGATCTTCCCGGGCCGGGGCACGAACCCATGTCCCCTGCATCGGCAGGCGGACCCTCAACCACTGCGCCACCAGGGAAGTCCTGAGCTGGTATTCTTATATGTAATGTACAAACAGTGCTCTGTGCTTATGGATAAAAAGAGAAAGCTCAAGATATGTCTTTGAAGAGAAATTATCTAGGAATTAAGATGGAATATGAGGTTGGATATCTCAGTGTATTTCAAAGGAATATATCCGTTCTGCCCCTGGAAGGCAGGATCTCTCTCTCCCTCTGTGTTTTCTTGTTCCAGACAGGCAAAGCCTGCTAGTTCCTCCTTAGTAACTGTCATTGCCTCCTGCTGGTCTTTCATTTAGCAGGAGAGGGGGTCAGATGAGTCTTGATTAATAAATTGTCATTCCTCTCCTTCCCACCTCTCTCAAGCTCTGCTATCATAGAATCAATGTGAAATTGGTATCTACACTATCTTAAATAGCTCATATCTAGCAAACTGAAATTTAATTGGTTAAATATAAATGCAGCTTTCCCCTGTCCCCTATCCCAAATCCTACTGTGAAGTACATAAGTGCAGTAGAGGAGAGGTATATTCATAGTAACTAATAAAAAAAGGTTTTAGTTTTACACTTCTGTTTTTTTCTAAAATAAGCAGCTATTATCTTTCTAACAAAAGTTTAAGCGTCATTTAAAATTATTGTGAAAGCTCATGGTAGTTAAAGTATCCCCTCCCAAATTTCCTGCCTCCAAATGTTTATATAATTCTGTGCATAGTGGACTCTGATCTTTGCCAATGTATCGACTCCATGAATATATCAACTCCATGAATGTTCTATCATTCAGTATCTAGCCAGGAAAACAGAAACTACCCTCAGTCTTTCAAATAGAGGGAATTAATACAGGGAATTGGTTACCCAGGTGATGTAAAACAGAGAAGCTAGACAAGGGTTGGTGAAGGCAACCCAGAGAAACTCTGATCACCCTCAGACTGGAAGCAACAGATGAATGTGTGGTTACCAGACAGCAGAAGCTGGACTCAGGTTACAGCCAGCACATGATGAGAGCTGGACCAGTGATCATTGGGCAAAGGGTGAGGGTGCTAATAGCAAGAGCTGGAACCATGGAAGAGACATGACACTGTCAGAGATTTTTTAGGATGCAACCAGAGAAGGGATGAAATACCCTAACGTTTCCCTGTAATGAAGACCCTGTTAGGATAACAAAATCTTGCTTGTGTCTTTTAAAGACTCCTGTGTTTTGGTCCTGAGGGCAGGAATCAGCTGTGAGCTAGACTGAATTCTATTCAATAGAGACATTTGTAGTGCTGCAAAACCAGAGTCAGTGAGTAGGAAGGATTAGCTTGTCATAGATTAGATAATACTTACCAGTGGGGTAAAGCAAGGTTGTCTTTTTGTCCTTCTCTTTATATTACAGTTACTGAAAGACTTTGACTTATGCCCTCCCATTTGTCATTCTGTAATACAGAAAGTAGAAAGTTAATAATAATAGCTGTATTTATTTGTATTATGTACAAAATTGTTCTAAGAGCTTTATAGGTATTAATGCTTTTAATTCTCAAGATAAACTCATAGGCAACCTATTAGCCCATGTTATGTAAGAGGAAGTTGAAGAATAGACAGGTTAGCTAATAGGCACACTGTTACATAGAGGTGACAGTTGTATTTTGGGGTACTACAAGTGACCTTTGTGATAAGTTCTGCTGTGTGATTATTGCCACAAAGAGGGTCCTCAGATAAACTCTTCTAAACTGGAGCACTGTTTCCTTATAGACATCGCCCATGTGCCAGTGCCTTAAACCAAGCCACCATCTTCTCTTCCCTCTCCACTACTGTGGACTCTGGACTCATCTCCTCACTTCCATACGTGTCCTCTTCAGTTTATTCTGCAGAGCAGCCAGAATAACCTTTTAAAAACATGTCTCCTGGGGCTCCCCTGGTGGCACAGTGGTTGAGAATCCACCTGCCAACGCAGGGGACACGGGTTCAATCTCTGGTCTGAGAAGATCCCACATGCTGCAGAGCAACTAAGCCTGTGAGCCACAACTACTGAGACTGCGAGCCACAACTACTGAGCCTGCGTGCTGCAACTACTGAAGGCTGCGCGTGCCTAGAGCCCGTCCTTTGCAAC
The DNA here is from genome assembly GCF_951394435.1 of Stenella coeruleoalba. NCBI lineage: Eukaryota > Metazoa > Chordata > Mammalia > Artiodactyla > Delphinidae > Stenella > Stenella coeruleoalba. The sequence goes on from NC_137151.1 coordinate 61,487,286, forward strand.
AAGAGAAGCCACCGCAATGAGAAGCCCCCACACCACAACGAAGGGTAGATCCACCCCCTTGCCGCAACTAGAGAAAGCCTGCGTGCAGCAACGAAGACCCAACACAGCCAAAAATAAATAAATAAAATAAATAAATTTTAAAAAAGAAATGCCTTAAAAAAAACAAAAAAATACATCTCCTCTTCTCAAAGCCCTCCAGTGGTTTTCCATTGTTAGTAAAGTTCTACATTACTTAAAAATATTATAGGGCTTCCCTCGTGGCGCAGTGGTTGAGAGTCCGCCTGCCGATGCAGGGGACACGGGTTCGTGCCCCGGTCCGGGAAGATCCCACATGCCGCAGAGCGGCTGGGCCCGTGAGCTATGGCCGCTGAGCCTGCGCGTCCGGAGCCTGTGCTCCGCAACGGGAGAGGCCACAGCAGTGAGAGGCCCACGTACCAAAAAAAAAAAAAAAAAAAAAAAAATATTATACCATGGGTTTTTAGTGGACAGGCATAGTTTGGAGTTCTGTTGCTTTCCTGGTGTGATTGGGTAGCCATTTATTTACCAACCTGTCTCCTCTTGAAGGGACATTGTCTTTACCTCTTATACTCAGAGGCCATGGGCAAGCTCAGAAAAATCATACTGAAATCATCGTCACCTCCTGCCTATGAGAAGAGCATTGATCCATAGGGAGCAGAGAGCTCCAGAAAGTCTGGAGATTTGTATGTTAGACTGAACTCAGTCCCTGGAACCCCCCTGGGGGCTTGTGAGTCTGCTGGAGCTCCTGGCAAAGTGACGGACATTTTGTAATGTCTGTCAGTGGTGCTATTTGTTTTGGCCTTTTCTGGGTAAATTTGGTGGGCAGCCAGGGCAACAAAGGGCACTCCTCAGACTAGAGTTGGAAGAGGAAACTGAGGTGAATCTCTAAGTAGTAGAGAGGGGTTTAGGGCAAAGAAAACGGGCGAAGGACAAGTATGAGCTAAATTCACTATTTGCTTATCTACTTGCTTATACTGAACAAACAGCGAAAGCTAAACGAATGCTACAGAGGGCCTTAACATGCTGGAGAAGCGCTTGGTCCCCAGGGTACTCTACATTTCAGCCCTGTGGCAATGAACCATGCCAGGATTCCAACCTAAGTGCTGCCCTTCACTAGCAAAATATCTTAGGTGTGTCATATGTGTGATTAACAAATAAGGGACAGTGTGAAAAGCTTGGTGCTGCCTTTGGCATTCACATTTCTGAGAACTAAGGAAGAAGATTAATTGATATGTAAATATATGGAATATTTACTAGCTGATAAATAAAGGGCATGACAAAATATCTTAGATAAAAATTGATGTTCTTATACATTAGTTATAGCTGATCAAAATTACTAGAATAACTATAGAAAAGTTTTTGGTTTTGTTTCTAATTGCTTCACAAAGTTGGAGAGGGTGGGCTCTGCATGATGAATACAACTAGAATAATGTTTTACTAGTTGTTATATATATATATATTTTTTTAAATAATCCACCTTTAAATGAATCTTTTTTTTTAATAGTGTTTATTTATTTTTACTTGTTGACAGTTTGCTTTTTATTTATTTATTTTGGCTGTGTTGGGTCTTTGTTTCCGTGCGAGGGCTTTCTCTAGTTGTGGCAAGCGGGGGCCACTCTTCATCGCGGTGCGCGGGTCTCTCACTATCGCGGCCTCTCTTGTTGCGGAGCACAGGCTCCAGACGCGCAGGCTCAGTAATTGTGGCTCACGGGCCCAGTTGCTCCGCGGCATGTGGGATCTTCCCAGACCAGGGCTCGAACCCGTGTCCCCTGCATTGGCAGGCAGATTCTCAACCACTGTGCCACCAGGGAAGCCCTAGTTGTTATATTTTAATCTAAATAAGTTGCCATGATTCTTCCCAATACTTCACTGCTTACGAATTATATTGAGCCCAGTGGGTTCTGTAAAAGAACTTTGAAACCTCTTTCATTGCTTCAGACTTTATTCAGCCAAAATAATTATCGAGGACGTTTCAGCCTGCCTTTTTTTCAATTCAAACGTCGTTCACACTGACTTTTCTTGCTTTGAGTTCATGCAAGACATCATTAATACATTACATGTGCTCTTAAAATATTAACTTCAGATACTTCATTAATGTACACGTGTATATAGCTATTTATATATTTTTATCTGAATCGATGAAAATACCTCTTAGGTGAAGAAAACACTTTTTATTGCACCTTGAATTGCAAGACATCACGATCTAGTACTTCATAAATATTTTTCCTTCTTAAATCATTGCCTGGAAAATAAGTTTGTCTCACTTTTTCCATAAAGCTAAAGCTGTAGAGATCAAATTTTGTAGATGACACAAAAGAGTTTCCTCCATGAATAACCACAAGCTCATGCTACTGGAAAGGTCTTCAGGAAATGACACAGTTCAGCCTGAATCCAGATGGGTCCACTAAACACTGACAGTTATTCTGTTGTTCAGACCCCCTGAGACAGACTATCCAGAGCCTCTTGCTATGGTAGCCTAGCTGTCTCATGTTAATCATCTTTTTCTTTTCTTTTCTTTTTTTTTTTTTTTGGTTGTTTGTTCTACAAAGCTTTATCTCATGTCTAATTTCTGTTACTAAGAATTATGCCCATTCTTGCTATGGTTTTGATCTTGGCAGACAGAACAGCTGGAAAAAAGAAATGCTATGACAGCGATTATTGAGTGAAAATTGGGTGGGAGATAAAGTTTGGTGATATTTTACTATTTTAGATGCTTTAATGCCTTTTGAGTGTTGATATAGAGATGTCACATTTAATTTATTTGAAACAAATTTAAGGGAAAAATCATTGTAGAAACTCTCCTATAAATGACTGAAATTCTTATATCAAACTGAGTCATTTTTTAATCTAGTGTTGATATGAGAAAACTCTTTTCTCAGTAGAAGTGCTCTATTTCTTAAATTAGCTCCATAAATCTCTACATTCTTTCCAACTGATTAAGACAAGTTCACATTTGAAATATGAGGACTCTGAAATGGAAGTTGAAGGTACTCAACAGTATATAAAGCACTTTCTAGACTAAAAGCTTTCCTTAGAACTGTGATATGAAAAGCAGTGACTAAATATATAAAATGATAGCCAGATTACCAATAAGTGTACACCTCAGACACAAATAATTACTTTGCATTTAGGGAAGACAAATATTAAATTCTTGCATCTTGCTTAATGTTCAACCTGCTTATGTAAGTAGATGTTCTTTTTTTGATTAAGCGTTTTTACAGGTGAATATGAATTCTGAATCTCTACATGTTATATAAGCACCAAAAACCCTGCCTCAAATAATAGTGATACTCGTGAAATATCTTGCTTAATCAGTTAATGAACACAAAGCTAAATAAAATCTATTTTTTTACCATAAAATATCATTTATTTAGCAAATATGAATTGTGCTCTAATATTAAGCAATCTTCTAGGTGGAGGAAGCATAGCTTGTGATTTTCAATAGAAACAACCGTGATCTAGAACTTTTTCTTCATGGGTTAACGTGTAGCAGATGTCTTTAAAAATCTATAAAAATTATGTGAGCTTACATATTTTAGGAAGTTTTGTTTTTTAAACATTTCTATTTTCTTTGATTTTATTGTCCATTTGTATTTAACATTTATCATTATGAAAATAAAATATTCCCATGATAATTATCTCAAAAATATAGACAAGCAGAAAAAAAGAAAAACATCCTAACATAAATATAATATTTTGATGTATTTCCTTCCAGATTTTTTACACACAGTTTAAAAAATGTTTATATTGTATTATATTCATAATAGAGAAAAATTGGAAAAAATAAAATTAAGGTGAATTTATCCACCATAAAAATGTGTGTTCATTGATAAGATTTTCATGCATTTAAAAATGTATTTGTAACATAAAAAAGTAAAGATATGATATTAAGTGAAAAAATTCAAATTATGAACTTTTATATGTATGGTTACATGGTTTAAGTATTACCTAATAAACTTGGAAATGTGTTAGGGTTTGACTTATAAACCAGATCAATTGTTTGAAGTGGTTTCTGGAGCTGATCACATTTCTGAACCATGTGTTATAAAGGAAAATAATCCAAAATATTTGGGAGCAAAGATATAGGGCAAGAGATTGTATTCAGGTTACTATATGGATAAACTAAATCCATCCCTTTTCTGTTTAACTTTTACTAAAAAAAACCCCACATAGGTAAACTTTGATTCTCAAGAATATGGAAATTGAACACTAGATTTTTAAAAAGCCAATACCCAAGAAACTAATACAATATAAAAAATTAGCAGGGGATAATTGTTTTTTTCTTTTCTTTTTTTTTTTTTTGGTTGTGCCACATGGCTTGCAGGATCTTAGTTCCCCCACCAGGGATTGAACCTGTGCCCTCGGCAATGAAAGTGCAGCATCCTAACCACTGGACCGCCTGGGAATTCCCTAGGAGGGGATAATTTATTCCCTAGATTTTGCGGGGGGGGGACTAGAAAGGAGGTACAAACTTTTTCCTCTCAAATTTTGGTAATCCCGGGATGACCAGTTTTACAGAATTCGGGGGATTGTAATTAAATGTTGGCATGTTTATGGCGTGGACTCAGTTTGAACTCTCTAGAAGCTGACCTTGAGATGAGGATTCATGTATTAATATTTGACATTTATTAAGGAAGTGCTCCTGGGAGAAGCAGGTAAGGAAGTGGAGGAAGCAGGACTGAAAAGGGGGAACAAGACAAGCGAGAGAGAAATTGCCCGTGATTTCTGAGTCTCAGATTCCACAGGGTACTCTGGATCATAAATTACATGTTAGATTTGTCCCACTCTGAGGCAAAGAATGGTCTGTCAAACTCCCACACAAGTCAGTACTTGGCTATAGGTTTTCCCAGGAATGCAGTGCCTTTCAGGAACTTCTGCTTCTCTGTACAAAGAACAAGGGCAGAAGGGGCTCCAACAGCTCAAGGTCAGTTCTTGCAGAGAGGATCCAGGGAATCTGAATGATCCCTAGGGATGTGTGCTACATGTGGTGACAGCCATATTCTGCCATAAGTCTGCATTTAAGTTGGGAAATGTGATTCTCCATGTTTTGCTGGGCCAAAGCATTCAACTGTGAGGTAGAGTTCACAAGTCCAGGGATGCATTTAGAGCCTGGGCATTTTCATAGAAACTGCCGTTAGAATTTGGTGTGGAGGGTGGTGGTGGGGATGCCTTAGGTGTATGTGATCAGGAGTGAATAATAATTAAGTTCTTTAAAAATTGGAAGCATAGGAAGGAGGGAGGAAAAAAAAAGTAAAACAATTAAGAGGAAACTCAGAACATATTGATTATGGGAGGATGTTTAGCTCAGGGAAACTGTCATTGCCCAGACTCCAGAGGAAGGTTGGGCAGAAAATTCTCAGCTCACGTTTGGAGCTACCAGAACAGTTTTCATGTGAGTGCAGAAAGCTTGACTTGGGCCCCAGACTGGAAAGGAGCCTGGTTCTCTAAGGGTCTAGGAAATCAGTAGAAGTAAAACTCAGAGGAGGCCTGGGATGATGGTAAAGTCTAGCAAGAAAGGACAGTGACCCTGGGTCAAGGCCAAAGGAGGGGCCAGCTGCATCTAAGGGGAATAAAAGTGAAGCCATCCAAGAACAGATTATTTAAAGCTTTAAACCAGTGCCAAGTTTATTGAGGAATGTGAGACTGTATACTTGCAAATTACCTCAACACTATATCATTTGTATTCTGAAATTTTCTCACACTGTAATAGAGACTCAGAGCCTTCTCAAATGTTTTCGTTTATGATTCTGTGATCCTAAATGAGTTGTGTAAGTTATGCATTCTGAGGGTGCTGTGTTCCTGTGGACATCACCAGGGTTGAGTATTACTGGGAAGAAAAGTGAAAAAAGAAAAAGACGGTGATCTTCCGTGTGTGGTGTTGGGGGGAGTATCCTGCCTTGTGATCACCCAGAAATTTGTCCAAAGCAAGTGTCTGAGGGCACCCATTGAGGAGAGACTTTTTATTTGTGCCTTAATTTGAGTGTCCCATCTGGAAACTGTATGTCTTTTAGTCACATTTGCATACTGGCAAACTATATTTATGAAAAAAAACCTCTCAGCAGATAATAATGATAAGTCTTCTACATGATTAGAGGATAAGCTGGCTTTGTCTGTATTCTAGCCAACTACATCTGTCACATTAAAAAGATAATAGAAAGCTAAGAAAAAAATACTTGATAATATTTTCACTTCCGTTTTATTTTTGCAAACAGGAAAATAAAGTATTACTAATAAATATTATTTGAGTTCCAGGAGCTAACTCTATCATCTTATACTAACTATTCTTTAAGTTGGGTACAGATAAAATTTCTTTCACAAAGACCAAAAGATTACAAGCTCATACATTTTTTTCTTAATACTCAAAAAAACTAGTTCCCAAAGAGGTACAAACTATTATGTATAAAGTAAGCTACAAGGGTATATTGTACAAAACAGGGAATATAGCCAATATTTTATAATAATAAAGGAGTTATTTTAAACCACTGCTATTATTATCCTGATTGATGCTCATATCATCCTGTCTTCGACCAGTGGAAGCAAAGCTCTGCAAGCTGACTTCCTTGTTTTTTTGATAGTTCTGCTTCTTTGTTTTTGGTCATCCATTTTTATTTTGCACATTTTCTGTTCCACTTCTGCATTGAGCCATTTCTTCAAAGAGCCTTGGTTCCTTTTATTGGGAAGGTACTTGGAGAACACAGTTTTGGTATTGCTGTGCTCAATATGTTATGCACTGGTCATTCTTTCTAGCCCTTTGCAGTGGTCAGAGCTAGAAAATAAGTTAATTCTTTTAAGATAAAATACTTTTTGAATTCACACAGATATTTTCAATTCAATTTTAGGACTGCAGGAATTTTACAGAATTTTATTGATGTTATATCTGCATCCTATGTCCAAAATCCTGATTTTTAAGGGCACCGCTATAATTTCTCATTTGCATCCAGCCACAATATCCATGTAATAGCCTTGGAATAACAATGCCTACACTACCACAAATACCAACAATAAAATATAAAGTAGTGTGGGGTTTTATTAATGTTCCTTTTGTTTTCAAAGCATATCACTGTGGGGATGTACAGTCAAATTATTGTGTTTTAAGAATGGTTGAGGGACTTCCCTGGTGGCGCAGTGGTTAAGAGTCCGCCTGCCAACGCAGGGCACACGGCCTCGAGCCCTGGTCAGGGAAGAACCGCACATGCCACGGAGCAACTAAGCACATGTGCCACAACTACTGAAGCCCGTGCGCCTAGAGCCCATGCTCCGCAGCAAGAGAAGCCACTGCAATGAGAAGCCCACGCACCACAGCAAAGAGTAGCCCCCGCTCACCGCAACTAGAGAAAGCCGGTGTGCAGCAACAAAGACCCAACGCAGCCAAAAATTTTAAATAAATAAATATATTTAAAAAAAAAAAAAGAATGGTTGATTAAATAATTGACTGTTGGTGATTAACTCTACTACAGTCCCTCTCCCCTTCCCACAGGTTGAAGGTGGCAATAAAAGTTCAACCTTTTGTCTTTCTGGTGACCAACCCCCAACCTGAAGCTATCTAGGGGCCCCTAGCCACCAGTCCTTTCATTAGCATACAAAAAGACACTCATCTTTCTAAAGATTCCAAGGGTCTTAAAAACTCTGGTGTCAGGAATCTGAGTCAAAGACCAACTATTAGGACAAAAGATGCTTCTAGCACCCTATCACTTAGGAAATTACAGTTTTAGGAGCTCTGTGTCAGAAACTGGAGGCCGAGACCAAATATATATTTCTTATTATATCACAATAGCATTGTCCCAACTTTGGAGAAAATATAACATAGAAAAATGGCTGGATGGTAGTGAACCAAAATATTAACAGTGTGATGATTTTAATTTTCCCTTTGTGCTATGTCATTCCATTTTAATTTACAATGTGCACTTTATAATAAAAATAAAAGACGTGAGTGAACTGTAATTAATTCAAAACTAGAATACTGGTGTAAAGTATTATCTACAGATCTTCTTCAACTTATGATGGGGTTAAACCCTTCCTTAACTTATGATGGGGTTAAACCCATCTTCTGATAAACCCATCAGAAGTTGTAAATAGTATAATTTGAAATGCATTTAATACACCACTGAACATCATAGCTGAGTCTAGCCTACCTTCAACATGCTCAGAACATTAACATTAGCCTCCAGTTGGGCAAAATCATCTAACACAAAGCCTATTTTATAATAAAGTGTTGAATATCTCATGTAATTTACGGAATACTGCACTGAAAGTGAAAAACAGAATGCTTGTATGGGTACAGAATGCTTTTAAGTGTATCATTGTTTACCCTCCTGGTCTCATGGCCGACTTGGAGCTGCTGCCACTCCCCGCATCACCAGAGAGGATCGTACCACGTATGTCTGGCCTGAGAAAAGATCACAGTTCACAATTCAAAGTACAGTTTCTACTGAATCCGTATTGCTTTTGCATAATCATAAAATCAAGAAATTGTAAGTCAGAACCAGTGTAAGTCGGGGACCATCTATATCCTTAAGTGGAAAAACAACTTTTACAAAAACTATTGAAAAATCTTAAAATATATATATTTGCCTATATAAAATAAAAAAGTTTCATCAGGTAAAATGATCAATAACAAAATTTTTTAAGTTAGTACCTTATTCATAAAGGCATGATATCATTAATTCATCAAGAAGAAAAGCAAAAACTCCAATGGGAGAAAATAAGTATGTGTAATACAGTACACAGTAATTCAAATTGTCAATAAATACAGGAAAAGCTCTCATGGAAACCTAGGATACTATGATTTCTTCATTTTACAGGTGAGGAAAGTGAGGATCAGAAAGGTTAAATCACTTGTTTATGAGAATAAGGACAAAGTTGAGATTCATCTTTCTAACTTTGGACTAAGATCTCAAGCCCTGTCACACCTGTGGCTGAGGAAACCCAGTCTCCTAGATACGACTTCTTGTGGCTCACCCTCATAGTCAAGACTTCTTTTTTAAGAAAATTTTTTATTTATTATATTTATTTATTTTTGGCTGCATTGTGTCCCCGTTGCTGCGCGCGGGCTTTCTCCAGCTGCGGCTTGTGGGCTGTAGGCACGCGGGCTTCAGTAGTTGTGGCGCACGGGCTTCGTTGCTCCGCGGCATGTGGGATCTTCCCAGACAGGGCTTGAACCCATGTCCCCTGCATTGGCAGGCGGATTCCCAACCACTGCGCCACCAGGGAAGCCCAAGAGTTCCTGACGTTAGAATGAGGAATACTCTCCCTTCTCTGGATACCAGACCCTCGCTAAATTTAAATTAAATTGTATGACTCAGTTATTGCTTAGTTCCACATAGAGCATACTCCTTTCATTAAGTTTTTAATGTTAACAAAGTAATTACATGTTCATCTTCATTAAAGTAAAATGTATTTTAGGCTGCTCTTCAGCCTAATTAAAGAGCATGTCTATGACCGTGAATATTTTGTTTAATCAACTACTTAATCTAGAAGCAACAGAAAGAGTACTGTTGGTGACTTCCATCCATTAATCTATTAGGTTGTCCTCTTTATGCATTCAAATATAAATACTATGCTTAGTCTTTAAACATTTATTGCCAAGATATTCCTACTTATTTCTACTCTCCACCCCCGCTTTGTTTATGACAGATATAATCATAAACTGAAAGCACATTTCCATGCTAAAAACTTTCTGACATTCATTAGGGCTCTTCACATACAAAGCAGAAATCAACAGGATGTCTTAAGCTTTCCTAATTTGTAACATTGTTTCTACTACAGTTACCAAAAAATTGCTATTATGAGCTCACGAAAATATATGGCTAGTGTGTTCAATATTAGACAATGTTGGAAAAAATCATTTTTTAAATGTATGATTGTTCCCCCAAAAAACACAATAAACAGAAGTGGACTTAATTGTTATTGCCATAAATGAGTGATTTACAGTTATTTTTCCTACCCCAATTCCCAGAAATATGTTATCACACATTCTCATCAGTAACAGAAGCCCTAACATAGGCATAATAGACTCTCCAGGAGGTGGTTTCCTATTTAACTAAGATTCCTAGCTGATTTTGATAAGCCTCCTTCCCGACGGACACGGCCACTTGCACACTGGTGCTTTTCAAACTTGAACAGGAACAACTTGGGGCTCTTGTTATAACGCAGATTCTGGTTCATTAGGTTTGGGGTGGAGCCTGAGATTCTGCATTTTTAAAGAGCTCCCGGAGCGATACCAATGCTGAGGGTCCACAGACCCTACTTTCCAGGGTAAGGCAGTATAACCACCTCCCAGCTCTTAATCACCAATAGATGCTGCACATTTGTGAACCCAATCATGGGTTTGATGCATTTGTCTTTATCTTGTCTGTAATTGGGTTCTATTCTGCTTTTAGAGAATTTCCTCCAATCATAGAGGGAAATTAAAGAATTTATGGATCTATTTGACACAATTATTAAACAGTTCTTTTAGTGTCTCCTGCAAATATCTTTCCCGTAAGTAGAAAATCAGGAATGATGACAAGAAGAGAATGAGAACTGGTCTCACATGCTGGTTAGCAGTGGCAGCAGTAACTCCTGTGCAGACCCGATGGTAGAACAAAGGAAGCTGTTGAAGGATCCCTCTAACTCCCTGTGAGCTCTTATTCTTCAGTGGGACCTAATCCCTAGACGTTTGGTGCTTGGTGATGCTGCTTCATGTCTGCTTTATTCTCTCAAGGTTGTTTTCCCTTCCCTTTCTTAACCTCCCTTCAAAACCAGCTTTCATGGTTCAATCCATAAATTTTTCTGATCACTAATTCTGTGCAAGGCAGTCTAAGCACTGAAAAAAATATGAAGGACCACTGGTTTTAAGCTGTTTAATATTTATTTAGAAAAAAAAAGGTGTGCAAAAATAAGTGATGAAGGAATTCCATAAGAACTCTGTATTTTATTTTATTAGAGGACACAAAGCTGTACCTAGAAGCTGAGCATTTGGGGAGACCTTAAAGATCAAGTTCAGTTTTTATCCAGCACGTGAACTGCCCCTACCACGCTGTGGGCAATTGTCTGTCCAGCTTCTAAGTTGTTCCAGGCCCAGAAGGCTCACTAAGTTCCAGGGTAGCCCATGCTGACATCCGTTGCCTCTAATTGTTAGAAAGTTCTTATTTACACTAGGTTGTTCCTTCTATTAATTGTCAGACATATACCCGTTGTCTTGCAGAAGAAAAGTCATGGTCTGGCTGGTGGCTGGGCTTACCGCTGCCCTTGGTCGTGGGGTTGTTGTTGGCACCAAGGCCCCAGCGTTCATGATGAACTTACTTCAGACTGTACGTGACTACTGGGTACATATACTTGCCCCTTTGGGATTTGTCTTTGGATGTTGTCTAGACAGAAAACATGATGAAAAGCTAACTGGCTTCTGGAACAAGAGTCTGTTATTTAAAAGGAACTGAGGCCCAATGAAGAAGTCATCTGGAAATAAAGGCTGTGGCTGAATTACAGAATGTTTACATTTTTTAAACTGTGAGAGAAATAAAAACTCATTATTTTATTTTATTTATGTATTTATTTTTTTGGCCGTGCCATGCAGCTTGTGGGATCTTAGTTCCCCGAAAAGGGATGGAACCCAGGCCCACAGCAGTGAAACTGCTGAGTCTTAACCACTGGACTGCCAGGGAATTCCCCACATTCATTATTTTAAAAAAAAGAAAAGAAAAGTTATGGTCTGCTGGAAATGGCTGGGGGGAACTTTCAGAGGAGGAGGCATTTGGGCAAAATCTTAAGTGCTACTAGAATTTAGGGAGACGGACAGAAGTGGGGAGGCAGCATTCTCATCCTCTTAGAGTTACACTTCCTAATTGTCAATCTGGATCCCCTAATTAATGCCCCCGTGTTAAGGGATGTCTCTATTTTAAATAATGCAGAGCAATCAACAATATGTCAGATACCATGGCATCATTTACACAAGATATTTGAGAAAATGAGTAGAGGGACTTTTCATATTCTCCTCACTTATAAAGCAGATGATTATCCACCTACTACAGCTGGGCCTGCAGTAATCTAATTCTGAAAGGCCAGTTTTATCTGGCATGCAAAGGAAGTAGGCAGACACACAGCGGTTGTTTGGAGAATAGTACAGATGTTGAGGTGAGAAACTACAATGGCTGGAGATACACAAGAGGGGCTTGTGGGAGCACAGCTTTAAGCCATGAGGGTTCACTGTGTTGGGAAACCACAGCGGGAGCTGGTCAACCTTGTGTTACCCATTTGGATGGAACCGCTCCTATTTAACGCCATGAACTGAGTTTTAACTTTATGCAAGCAGAAGTCTTCTCGTTTCTCTTTTTTTTTAGCCACGCCATGCAGCATGCGGGATCTTAGTTCCCTGACCAGGGACAGAACCCGTGTCCCCTGTATTGGGAACCCTGAGTCTTAACTACTAGACTGTCAGGGAAGTCCCTTGTTTCTCTTTTTAAGGAGAGTGAAGTCCAGAAGTGCAATTCAGAATATAAATGACAGAGTACCTATATGTCAGGAAATGGAAAAATATGGATGTGCTGACAGCTTCCACCTGAATTCTTCTTAGGAAGAGAATGGCATTTGTGTCAAAAAAATACAATGACAAGGTATGGGGTAAAGTGGAATAGGGGTCTTCTAGAGGCCTGGAGGTTCTGGGACCTCGCTGAGAAAGTCACAGGGAAATATTTGCTTGTTAATCTGAAGGAGATGAAAAATGAAGAGTAGAGATGTTTAGGAGGTGAAGCCTAAAGACTGGTCGAAGGCCATGCCCCAGGGTGTGACCCTTCCTCCTAAGCACTCTAAATCTTCAAAAGGCACAACAACAACACAACAAATACACAATGCATGATGTGAATAGATTTTTATGGAAAATGATGCAGGGACTGTGTGTTTTGCATCTGGAGTATCGTGGAGTTTTTCAGGTACAGCGCAAAAGAACCCTGCTTTATGGTGGCATAGAGAAGCGTGAGAATGTAAACCAGGCTAATTTACCAGAATTATGGAGTAGGCTCCTGAGTGTGGAATGGGGTTTAAGATCAAGTTTAACCAATTCACTTGGGGGCGAGGAGTCCTCAGCTGGCATTTAGGTTACACATTTAAAATCATCTGTTTCCGAGACAAATTTCTACCTCAAGCTAATATTTTAAAATTTCTTAATCTCTTGTTTAAAATGTCTATTTTGAAGGGTCAGATTGTCTTCTAGAATAGGGAGCATCTCCCGCTGTGTTTGTGCAATCAACTAGCCACTTCTACAAAACCCAAAGTTTTTCTAAATATTTAATGTTGATTTCCTTCCCTGTCTATTCTTTCAGCTTTTTAAACAAATCTAAATTCATTTTGAAATGCTTTGAAACATAAAGCACATTAAAACCCAAGGTCGCATCACTCAACTTCCAGTTTGTCTATGTCTTGCACGTGGAGAAGCAACAGTTAAAAGGTATAACTTAGTGGGATTGCTGGGTCGTATGTTAGTTCTATTTGTAGTTTTTTAAGGAAACTCCATACTGTTCTCCATAGTGGCTGTACCAATTCACATTCCCACCAGCAGTGCAAGAGTGTTCCCTTTTCTCCACACCCTCTCCAGCATTTATTGTTTCTAGATTTGTGACCGCCTGGAGGGGTGGGATAGGGAGGGTGGGAGGGAGGGAGACGCAAGAGGGAAGAAATATGGGAACATATGTATATGTATAACTGATTCACTTTGTTATAAAGCAGAAACTAACACACCATTGTAAAGCAATTATACTCCAATAAAGATGTAAAAAACAAAACCAAAAAAAACCGGTATAACTTAGAAAATTCTTTTTAGGACTTTATAAGAATGCAAAGTGGTGTAGGAAAAGTCAGAAGTCACCTAAAGGCTGCCATTCTCGGGTACAATAATTTTTCCTCTGTCTTAGAAGACGCTTTACTACTTTTTTCTCCCAGAACCTAAAGATTTAAGGAACAATACTGTTCTGAGAGAGACGTGACTGTAAGAAGCCTGGACTGGATTTATTTTTCTGGAACTGGCCTTGTTGTCCTCTGGCAACACAAAATTAAAAGATAATACACTGTGCCTTGGAAATAAAAGTTTTCAGTCTTTCACATTTTAAACTGCAAACTCATTTGTTGTCTGGGGTGTTTTTCTTAAATTGTTGCCTGCATGTTCCTAAACCACCTCTTCTTTTTTGTGCTCTATCAAATTACTGAGCTGTCAGATGAGATTAAACAAGGTGGTAATTGTATCTGAACCATAAACACATTTTGCTTTAAGGTTTTGACTATTTCTTTAGGAATAATATTAAATGAAGGAATTAAGGTAAGTTTTCCTGGTAAATTATAAATTTTAGTTAAATACATCGGAATTAGGTAAATTCAAGTCATTAAATGTTTACCCAAGCAACTCAAATTACTAAGATATATGAGCATACACTGGCAAAAAATAGAACTAAATACGACATGGTCTTAGGTCTCAAAGAACTTGTAATTACAAAAGAGATGAGGGCTTCCCTGGTGGTGCAGTGGTTGAGAGTCCACCTGCCGATGCAGGGGACACGGGTTCGTACCCTGGTGCGGGAGGATCCCACATGCTGCCGAGCGGCTGAGCCCGTCAGCTATGGCCGCTGAGCCTGCGCGTCCGGAGCCTGTGCTCCGCAACGCACGGGAGAGGCCACAGCGGTGAGAGGTCTGCGAACAGCATTAAAAAAAAAAAAGAGACAAGTAAATTTTTATTTAGCAGTCAAAACAAGTGAAAAACTATGTGCTGATTGGTACGCACTTGAAGAGACCTTTTAAGAATATTCCAAATAGTCTAAACTTAAGAAAATAATTGAGAAAAATGTAAAAAATGCAGATTAAACTAAAAGTGTGGTGTGTCTATGGCCATCACATTATGAATAGCATAGAACATTAAGGAAATATTCTTCCAGTATTTGAAAACTATTATGCAATTCAACACAATAGTCACTCACTTCACTGACAGGTGATGAGGTTCTGAAATAATGTAGTGCTAAAATTGAAAGAAATTTCAATTTAATGAGTATAGTTTATATGAGGATAAAAATAGATTAATAGTAGATCACATTTCAGATTTAGTGACAATAAATTTATTGGGAAATGAGTGAATTGGAATGGAACTCCATTTGTCAAATCATGGTTGAACTACAATCATAGGTTGCTTACAGATATGAGAGTTCAGCATCAACCAACCGAAGCACCCTGTAATATTCAATTGGCTATAAAGAACTTATGATACAGTACTGAATACTCTATTATTATTTGTAAATTGTGTCTTTAATATTATTAAAATTAAGAATAAACGTATGTGCTTATATGTAAAAAAAAAAGAATATTCTAAATAAATTCTCTGAAGGGTCGATGCTTAATAAAGCAAAACGAGAAACTCAATTATCTAAACCACCTTGTTGGATGAATGACTGTATCACATTAACTTGCTACTTTACTGAATGACAATCATTATAGATAGAAAAATCCTATTAAAAGAATATGTATGGCTATATGTACAATCAGCCATTTTCCTTCTATACTACCAATCTCACTTCAAATACTTAAGTGTTTAGTACATTCAAGGTACCATGCCATGGACTATTAAGAGTAAAAAGAGGCTTTAAAACACACTGTCCTCAAGGAACTTTTAGTCCGGTTGGCAGGACATGGTTTCTTCATATAACATAAGAATTACAGAATTCCAAAGGAGGAAAATTAACCTGCAGCTAGAGTTGTCAGGGATGGCACAGGGAGAAGATTGGAGGACTGATAGAATTTGATGAGGGTGGGAAAGGAAGGTTTGGATACTTCAGATGAGAGGATGGCAAGAATTCAAGGGCAATGGCAAAAGGGGCAGAAAGCAATTTTAGTGTAAAACAGTGCTTTAGTTATGTCAGAAAAAAGGGCTCCTTCCTGCAGTCATGGGAGATGAGGCGAGATATATTGAGGCCATTCTATAAAAAGTTTGAATACAGGCCACGGAGTTTGTACTTTATCCTATAAGCACAAGAGATTCATGAAAAGCTTCTGAGCAAGCGTTTGGTGTTATCAAAGCATCAGTTTAATAAGATGATCCTTGGAGTGATACACAAATCATCTTGAAGGGAGGAGAGCCTGAAGGCAGAATGCTCAGGTAAGAGGCTGTGGCATTAGTCTGGGTGTGAGTTGGTAAGGACCAGAATCAGGTAGGTGTTAGGAGTGAAGGACAGATTAAATCTGTATGTGCCTTTTTTTTTTAAAATGAGACATTTAGCATATTGCTATAAGTGAAAAATATAATAAAAATTCCAAAGCTAAATTTATTCATAATCTTCATTTTCAATGAGCAAATATTAGAAAATGACTATTGAAATGTCCTATAAAGATAGCCACATGAATTCTTTATCAGCATGATGTTATTATGAGTATAACCCAATTTTACTCATGTTCCAAATAAGATTTTTTTTCCAAGTAAGACATTTTACTGAGTTTAGTCCTAGGAAAACTTGCTGTACTTTTGAGGAACTGGTATATTTTCTTCCTTCTCATAAGAGCTATGAAGCTCATGCAATCTTCCCTGAATGCCTGTAGGTTCCAAACCAGGTTTGTAGCTTAACCACTGCAGCTGTGTTGACTTTAGACCATAATCTCTGTTTTCTTCTTTGTTAACTCTCCTCCCCTCCCTTGTCATTACTCTTCCCTAATCTCGCTGTCTTGGTCTCTCCTCTCCTCTCTGTAAGCTTCGCCAAAGGATTTTTCAAAGAGATGAAGGATAAGTACAGTTACTCTCTGACAAGAGCTCTCCCTTCTGTCTCCACTCTCAGTTTCTTCCTGACCTCCAACCTGGCATTCTACGCCCTGCCCAGCCTCTAAACACACGGCCCCATCTGGCATCTCTATTATGTCCAACCTCCATCCTTATTCAAATGTGACCTTTGAATCAACAGCAACCGCATCACCTGGGAATTTTGAACAAATGCAAATTCTCAGGCTTCATCCCAGAGCACCGAACCAGAAACTCCGCATGTGGGCCCCAGCAATCTGCATTTCGACAAGCCCACCAATGATTCTGACACGTGTTGAACTTTGTGAACCACTGCTCTAGAGAATGACTGTACTGTTTTCTTTGTCTTCCAGTCTATGTGTTCTCTAGGTCATGGTGCCTCTTGTCCACTCTGCGTGTCTACTCTGTAATCTGGGCAAGTCCTTTATACTCTTTTTAGAATAATTACAAATTCTTCAAGGAGGTTATCTGATTGGTGTAGCTAATTATTACCTCCATTAAAGTCAGTTAAGCATTTATGGGTACCTTACCTCATGGTCATTGGTTGGTCCATGCTTGAGAATACCTGACAACGCCTGGTCCTGTCAGCGGCCAGCTATACTAAAAAATGGACTAGTACCACTTCCCTGAGAAGACTGCCACAGATCAACCAGAAGGAGGCCTGCTGCTATCCAATACATTTATCTTTTTATCGCTCATCTAATTAAGTAGATGTGTGCAGTATGACTCCAGCAAAGGACTAGTTGGGATTTTCCTACTTCAATAACCTGGATTTCAGAGTTCTTTTAGGAAAGACAAGAGTCAACAATTATTGCTTGACACCATTGGGGCTGGTCAGAGGCAAAGCAGTCTACCTGTTCTGATATTTGGGTTGCGGTTAAAGAACCAATTATAAGTGACATGCATAACGACCCGATTTGTAAGTTATACAGATGCCATCCAATCTATATCCTTAAAGGAAATGTATTGCTAGATGTTTGCATTAGTATAATAATATAGTAGTATATTATTAGATATATATTATTATTATTATATAATATATATTAATATATATAATTATTATAATATAATAGTATAAATATACTATTCCCTCCCCTCCTCTTTAAAACTAAGAAGAACTTTATAAGGTCAAATGTAGTGACAACTTCAAAAACTGGATTAAATATTCAAGTTGTTTTGTTAAGGGCAAGAAGTAGCAGGGAAGGAATGAGTTTCAGTGGAAATCTCATTAAATTGATGGGGGTGGTTCTCAAAGTTATGCACACTGGCAAAATAAATGTAAGTATTCCTGTGAAACAGATGTGTTTGTAACATTTATTCTATCATAATTTGAAAGTGGTAATCCTTGCAGCTAATAACTGGGCCCAAGGTAGTCTTGTTCTGCAGTTGATTTGGAAAACACACACACAAAACCAGAACAAATATATATTAGGCATTAATGCAGCACTCAGTTCTTACCCGGAGCTTTTCACCTACTTGAATCAAGGTTAATGTATCTGAAGCAATAGCAAGAGTACAAGATAATAGAAGGTTAAGTACTAAATTACGTTATCCTTGACGTACTTTTCTTTGTACACCCTTGGAAATCTCTCTCATGACTTTATCTAACAACTATGTAGGTCAGTGTTTCTCAGTCCTGAGTAACGTAGAGAAGGACTGCTGCAAAAATTTCTTACATTCCCTCAGTACGGAATGAAAGTATTTTTATAAGCATTTTACCAAAACATGTATTGATCTAAAAATGGACACAAATCACCTTATGATTCTTAACCAACTATAAAAAAAACAACTCTACAAATGAAATACAGAAAAGCTATACAGCCAATAGAATTTAAATTAATTTAGTGACCCGGATGATGTTTTGTTGAAGCGAATGCTACCACACAAAGCCCAAGCACGGCCCTGCCGGCTAAGGGGCAGCTTCCTTTGCTTTCAAGAGGCCTTTCTTACTATTAGTCACATGACAACTCAGCTTTCACCACGTCTGTATTCAAACTGCTGTGAAACTATCCCTTTACACTTCCTGCGGGAATATTTTTTTTTGGCCTGTGATTTTTACAGATACGTCAGGTGTGTATTCTCTGTTTGTGATATTTTCTCATTATTTGACAACAATTAAAACAGTACTATGGATTGTCAACTTGATTGAAATACAGATGAAAAGGTGAGAAATTAAATCTACTTGATTTAAGGTAGCCATCCAGATGGGCCCAAATTTTCTTGTTACTTTTAAAAGATTGTTATAGATATGAAAACATGAAATCCCCCTTAAGAGATATTTAAAAAATCTCATTAAAAACTGAGGTCAGCTGTGGCAAACACAGCTGTGCCTCCCAGACCCCGCACAGGAAGTATTAGTGTCCCAGCCACCAGCAGATCACCTCTAGCTCTCAGTCCCTTTGGGGTTTGCTCAGCTGCAAAGAGCTGCCCACATTCAAGGACTGATGGAAGTAGCGGTATTAAAACTTGGCTATTTCATTTGAACTGAGACAACTCTGACGGGTCACGTATGCTCCAGACTCCTTATGGACTTGGCTGGGGCTTTGCCAGCCTGCACTGCAGTTCCGTGTGCCCACCTGATCCTGCTTTCCCCCTCTGTCCCACTAGTTATAATCCCTAATAAATACCCCGAAGGCCAAACTCCATCTAACTGTCTGCTTCCGGAGAATCTAGTCAACGAGAGCGCCCAAGAATCTCTCTGAGGACCCCCCAGAGTAGTGAGACTGCCTCTTTTGTGCCCTGATTCTTCTCTCAAGGCTCTAGTCTGAAAGTTCAGCTTCCAGTTGTTCATTCCTGCCAGCACTTCACATTCAACGGGTCCAAAGCTGATGCAGAGCTGATCTCTTTAAGCTTGTGCCTCAGAACAACTTGTGGTTGCCTCCCATTTTATAATTCATTTAATGGTACCACCATCATATTCCCACAGGATCAAAACTGCGAGGTAATTTTGCTCCCTCACACACCTAGCTCTGTATACCTAGTCTATTAGTCACGCTTTGTAACATGGGAAGGACTTTACTCATTTCTCCAGGGATTCACTTTCCTCTAAACAAGGGATGCTGCTGAAATCATAACGGACAGCTTCACTTTGCTCTTGGGATATCTAGTCTCCTTAATAGTCTTGAGGTTTCCTTCCCTTTGAGTCCTTCTTTTAAGACAAAAAATGTATTTTTCTCATAATGGACACATACACAACATTGCAACCCACAATCATCTACTCATTTTACAGCACAATATATTGGCTCACATACTCAATAAGAGAATACTGCTTTGGGAGGTTGGTAGCAGACGCCACAGGCTTCACTGCTCCTCCTGCATTTAAGATTAGCGCAGCCCCGTCATGAGAACAAAACATTATTTTGTCCCAGTTTAAGATAAAATACATTCAACTTTCTTTTCCTTTTTTTTTTTCCCCCCACACTGTGTGGCTTGCGGGATCTTAGTTCCCCAACTAGGGTCCTCGGCAGTGAAAGCGTGGAGTCCTAACCACTGGGCCGCTAGGGAATTCCCTCCTTTTTATCTTTTATACTGGACTAAAGAGTAAAGAAAAACCAAGTCTTGATAAATGCCAAAGTAATACTTTTATAATATAGAGACTAAAACATGTGTGAATGTTATTGCGCAGTTTAGAAGTCTATGAAAAATACCTATTTTTTAAAGCACGCAACTCACTGAAAGATGCTGACGTTTAAAATTGAAAGTTGTGTTGTCAGTTGAAAGTGAGAAATTGAGATGTTTGTGAGGGAGAAATTGTCGGGAAAGCAGTAGAACATTTCCTGCCCGTGGGTGCAGTCTTGAGGATTGGTGACGGCCATGACAAATCCAACAGCCATCACCACAGCACCAATGGGAAGCATGACACAGGACATAATCTTATCTGAGTGTGTCCTCGGTTCTTCAGACAGTTTCAGATAACATGCTGATGGGATGATAAAAATTAGGGGAGCTGCACAGAGCACACCCTGCGTATTCAAAACAAGAAATAAGATGATGTTACTGAATGGAGCGTTCCTTGGACAGTTTTTAAAAAACATTTACAAAATGTATTTGTCATCATGCATGTTAAAAGTTTGATAGGTTCAGTTAAATCAAACAGAGGAAAGAAAAATAATTCCAAGAAAGACTTAGGAATAGGTTTTTCCCTTACTGATGGTATATTTACAAATGAGAAAAGCAAAATAATATAATAGTATATCAGGCTTAAATAATAATCAGAAAATAATATAAAATAAAGCAGATGGTAAGACTGACTCCTGGCAAACTCTTAAAAGTTCCCATATTTTCAGTCACATCATATTTCCTTATACTCTTCATTTCAAATTGCTGGTTATCTATTATGCCATTCAAAGCTGAGAGGTCTGTTTGTCAGCTGTGTACAAAAGGGGACTATTGGGAGGTGTATATAGGGCATAACGTCTTATCTCTCCTCTCCTCTTTCCTTGACTTTGTATGAAAGTAGGTGCCTGTCTGTATGAGAAAGGAAAACTGTACCCCTAAGGGTACTTAGCATGAAGTAGCATTTCTAAATCCTCTTTCAAGTAAAACTAAACACATTATTACCCTAGAAAATTCACAGCAGAACTAAATAACTATGACTCATTCACCCTTCCCCCACATTGGCTTATGGATATAAGTCCAACCTGAGGAGGAATGTTAGATTGAAAATTATGGGAAGTGGTGTTGTCTATTATAGAAAGACCAAGAGTTACTGACTTCAAAGGAAAGAGACTTTCCCCTTGAGGAGGCCAAATCTGCACTAGTAACTCTGTGAATGAAGTAATGTTAAAATTTAATGCACTTTAGGTAATATTTTTTCTAATTATGTTAAAAATTAATTATATATTAAACAAAACGTAACACATATTATTAACAAAATATATTTATATGATGTGACAAATGACGAATGATATTTTCTTAAACCATAATACAGAAAATTTTTAAAACACACAATAACCAATATGATATGGTTTAGAATACAAAAGAAGCTTTCCATAAAAAATATATTTTCCATACCTGAAAAAGTTATTATGGAAATTTGTAACTATACAGAAAAGTAGAAAGGATAGTATAATGAAACCCTATATGCCTATCACTATGGTCTGAAAGCTTTTGACACATTATTTTGGTAGATTGTCCCTAGGGAAAAATCATAGAAAACTGATTTTGAAATTGGATGATGTAAAAGAACAGATTAGACCTTAAAAATAGTTTTAAAAGAAAGTTTTTTTCAGTATCACCATTTACTAAGTTTACTGTATTTTACACTAATTACTACTCTCATACAAGAAATATATGACTATGATTTCAAAAATGTAACTTTTTTATTTTTACAAAAACAGCAAAAGTCTGGAGAAATATCAATTGAGGGGGACAAATTATGAAGTCAGACTAGCCAGGCAGCATCTAAAAATCTGGGGAAGAATAGAAGGGACCACACTTCATGGAAAATATTTCTACAGTCAGAGATATAAGAATGAGAAAATTCTAAGAGGTACCATATTCTAATTTAAAATATATGGACAATATAATTTTGCTATTCATAGCACATGAATACAAATGATTACCTACAAAGGTACACAGCATATAAAGGATTAGTTTTCATATGGCCAGAGTTAAATGAATTATGGATTCCTTAGGCTCCATCATGTCACTTGAAACTGACAATGTTTTTCAAGTTATAAAAAATACTGTAGAACTCAATCTGTGCTTACAATAATTATCCTTTGATTTCTATGAAATAATTTTTGAAAACAATTATATATGTATGCGTGTGTGTGTGTGTGTGTGTGTGTGTGTGTGTGTGTGTGTGTGGAGAGAGAGAGAGAGAGTCTCTTCTCTTCATAGGAACAAACATGTGAAACTACTTCATCTGGAACTGTGGAGTGTGAAAGTGCTATCAGGATGAAAACTGCCACCAGCTGCTGCTAAGAAGCTGTCATCAGTCAGCATTTGGGACTCTTCCAAACCTAACTTGCTGGGCAGTGCAAAGTAATGGGTGTTCTGTTTATGCCATAATTTTTAAGGGTTGAGAAAGTAGTGGGAATTAGTGGGAAAATTGTATAGCTGATGTTTGTACTGGAAGAAGTCCAGTTGAGTATCTTGTCTTGATCGCGGTTACTTTCCTAATATTTGAGAGCTCCGTCTTGCTAGAGATTGTTGTTAGGACCTAAGATCATCAGTAAAATGATAGAACAGTTCCATCTGCTCTATTCCCTACAAATGAGTCCAGCTAATTTGATCTATCTAATATAGCCTTGCCCGAGGTTACACCACTGGCTTTGGGATAATTTTTGAAATTTCTTGACAGGACATAAATACCATAACAATTTATCAAAGAGACAAGAAAATATAGCCTTAATTATAAAGGGTGGGGGGAAAGCACTATCCTTTGATAATAACACCACAGATGCCAGCGCATTTTGTAGTTTGCAAGGGGGAAATAACAGAAAGTGTTGAAGATCTTTACGGGCAATACAGATTGGAAAAGTATCTGAGTTCTCCTACCTGAATATAAACCTCTCATTTATGCAAGGAAGCTGAAAACTAAATAAAAGAATGCTTATACATATTGAAAATTTCTACTCAGTAATCAATTTGGACTCGTGAAATGTGTTCCTATACCTTAGAAAGAAACTCTAGCTCACAGGTCTTTGGCAGCTTGGACTATGGCTCCCTCACTCTGTATGTGGGCTCTTGCTGGGTAACTGGTTTGCTGTCCTCCTTCCACTGTAAGCTGCACACAGTGCTTGCTGGGCTGGTTACTCTGACCACAAGCACCAGCTGCTTCATCTCTTCTCTTTGCTCTGCTGCACGTAGAAACCCATAGGACCCAATTACTGCAGATGCCTCTTCTCTCTAAGAGCAACGTCAGTGCCAAGATGCTGGATTCTTATTACCAAGAATGGAACCTACATTTATTTTATTTGTTTCTAAAATGACTCCTTTAAAATTGAGAGTGCACTGGACTTGGAAAATATGTCGTTGTCTGCCGCCATGAAAACAATAAAATAAAAGGGAAGCTAAGTTCTAAATGGGGTTTTGCTTTTTATTAAATAACTAATATAACCCTGAATAATTTATTCTGTATTATTTTAGTTATACTAAGTAACAGCATTCCCTTAACTTTGCAAGTTGAAGGTCTGATTCTATTACACATCTCATTTGTAAAGGTCCATATTCTACTTATTCTTTTTTTTAAAAATAAATTTATTTATTTGTTTTTATTTTTGGCTGTATTAGGTCTTTGTTGCTGTGCGCGGGCTTTCGCTAGTTGTGGCGAGTGGGGGCTGCTCTTTGTTTTGGTGCGTGGGCTTCTCGTCGTGGCTTCTCTTGTTGCAGAGCACGGGCTCTAGGCCCGCGGGCTTCAGTAGTTGTGGCACATGGGCTCAGTAGTTGTGGCACATGGGCTCAGTAGTTGTGGCTCGCGGGCTCTAGAGCACAGGCTCAGTAGTTGTGGCGCACGGGCTTAGTTGCTCTGCAACATGTGGGATCTTACTGGGCCAGAGATCGAACCCGTGTCTCCTGCATTGGCAGGTGGATTCTTAACCACTGCGCCACCAGGGAAGCCCTCTACTTATTCTTGATTCTACCACTTAAAACTAGTGTGACCTATTTAAGTGTTTATTAACAGATGAATGGAAAAAGGTGTGGTATCCATACACATACACACACACACAGAGAAATATTACTCAGACATAAAAAAGAATGAAATTCTGCCATTTGCAATAACATGGATGGACCTAGAGCGTATTATGCTTAGTGAAATAAATCAGAGAAAGACAAATACTGTATGTTGTCACTTATATGTGCAATGTAAAAAATAAAACAAAGTAGTGACTATAACAAAAAAGAAACAGACTCACAGATATAGAGAACAAACTAGTGGTTACCAGTGGGGAGGGGTGAAGGTGGAAAGGGCAGGATAGGGGAAGGAGATGAAGAGATATAAACTATTATGTATAAGATAGATAAGCTACAAGGATATATTGTACAGCATAGGAAAATATAGCCATTATTTTATATTAACTTTAAATGGAATATAATCTATAAAAATATTGAATCACTATGTTGTACACCTGGAAGTAATCTATTATAAATCAACTATACTTTAATTAAAAACAAAAACTAGTGTGACCTATTTAATCACTCCAATCACTCTGTGCCTCAGTTTCTTCATCTATACAATTAATACAGATTAAGAGGATAATGCATGCAAAACACTTGGCACAGAGTAAATGCTCCCTACATGCTAGCTCACACTGTTGCTCAGAAGGGGAACACCACATGCTTTAGCTACTTCTAAAGTGTTGCGTGACCTGGCTTGCATTACTGACAGAAATGATGCTTGATCTGGCTTTATGAAACATGACAAATGCCCACACAAAACGGAGTTGAACAAAGACCTGACTATGATATTGTGCTAACCAAAAGACATTTGTTGACTGGAAAAATATGCACTCAAGTGGTCTGGAAGAGAATGCAGATCTTAGATTTTATGAATTCCTACAAAGTGCTTTAAAACTAGTGTAATTGAGTTATTAGATCATGACAATTTAACACTCTGTTTTTTATGAATGTTTACATAACCAGGTTTTTAAAAAATCTAAGGATCTAGAATCATGTATTAAATTTTTAAAAATAGTCCTCTAAGCCAGCTCAGATCTTGACTTTATAACAGATATTCACCAAATATTATTCTTTGACTACAACACCAGAATTCTGTCTTAACCACCAAAAATTTCAACATAAGCATAACAGGGAATATTTAATGTGATTATGTGCTTATAATTTTATTGTGTGAGTGTGATTCACAGTGAACAGAAAGTAATGGTCAAATTTACAAAAATATATCATTCCTGAAACATAAGCAATATGTGTATGCTCGCTTAACTTAAAGGGAACAAAACATTCTTAGGCTATCAAAATAGTGAGTGGCAAGGCACTTGATAAAGACATTTTCTCTCATATGACAATCCTACAATATTCTAACAAACAAACAAACATGCGAACTCAAATGAGACATTTCACAAAATAAGAAATAACAGAGCTGGGAGTCATGCCGATCATGTCCTCAGCATAATTAGAGGGTTACCATTACTGTCAACCCCAACAATTTTTTGTAACACTTAATTTCCTGGTGCTACACTAAGAATGTCTCTTATGTCCAGGGGCATTTGTAGAAATAGCTCCTCAACTGTGCTCCCAAGGGCAATCGCCCATGCAGTAATTTGGAGCACTGTGTTCTTGGCACTGTGCTATATACTGTGGAAGATGGAGGAGGCAGCTAAGTACCATTCTTGTCTCCAAAGAACTTGCACATAGGCAGGCAAGGCAAGCTTACGGACAGTCCAAACAGTACATAATACAAGATAATACATAAATCAAGTTAGCACATTTAGGTAGCAGTCATCCCTTCATGTAGACCAAGGTTGGAACATGAAATGATTTTGAGTGAACCTACTAGCCTTTGGCCTATGCAAAATTAGGATGTAGGTAAAAGTTACTTTTAATAATGATCCATCTCTCCTATGAGCCTTCTTTCCATTGCTAATGGAATAGATGTTTCCCTAGTCCCATGCGGTTTCAGGGGAGCTGCCTACTCCCTACTTTGCACATACTCTGATGCAGGAAAATTCCCAATAGTGTTCCTGACTGAATCTTCCACTACCTTTGCCTGGACCTTCAAATCCAAATGGCACTTGGAGGGAACAATGTCTCGGGCACTGACAGTAATACCTTCCCCTTCCCCTTAACTCTCAGTGGAGTGAGTAAATGATAACTTGGGATTCCATCTGAAAAGCTTGCCCTCCCTGTGGGGGCATGATTGATGAATGCTAAGTGGTGTGATTCTGAGTAGAAATTTCATTAGGACTGTAGAAGGGGAAGACGAAAGACTCTAAAGTGGTAGATTCACTTTTATTCATGTTTCACCAAATGCCATCATTATCCTACTTCCACAAAGTAGAACCAAGGAGTCATTCTTTTTTTCTTTTGGTCACTTTTAAAAACTGACATATAGTTGACATACGATATTATGTTAGTTTTAGGTGTACTACATAGTGATTTGACATTTACATACATTATAAAATGATCACCACAATGAGTCTAGTAAATCATCTGTCCCCATACGAAGTTATTACAGTACTATAGACCATATTCCTTATGCTGTATATTACATACACATGGCTTATTTATTCTATAACTGGAAGTCTGTATCTCTTAATCTCCTTGACCTATTTCACCCCCCTCACCACTCCCTTCTGGCAACCACTCATTTGTTCTCCGTATCTATGAGCCTGTTTTCATTTTTTTTTTAATCTTTCTTAGATTCCACATATAAGTAAGATAATACAGTATTTGTCTTTTTCTGTGTGACTTATTTCGCTTAGCATAATACACTCTGGATCCAACTATGATTTCATTTTGTTTTGCCCAAGTAGTATTCCATTGTATATACATACCACATCTTCTTTATTCATTCATCTATTGATGGACACTTAGGTTGTTTCCATATCTTGGCTACTGTAAATAATGCTGCCATGTACTTCAGGGTGCATATATATTTTCAAATTAGTGTTTTTGTTTTTCTTTGGATAAATACCCAGAAGAGGAATTGCTGGATCCCAAGAAGTCATTCTTGATGTGTCCCTCTATCCCCCTGTCCTCCCAGTTGAATTGGTTACCAAATTCTGTCAATCTTTTCTCAAAAATGTCTTTTCGGAGTCTACTTATACCTCTTTCTTTTCTTCATTGCCTATATAGCAGCTGAACTTTTATTTGTGAGATTGTAAGCTCCACGATAGCATGGATCCTTTCTGATTTCCTCCCATCCTTGTATCTCTGTTGTGTGGAATACAGTATACTTGACCCTCGAATAATGTAAGGGTTAAGGGGTTTCTGAGCAGTCGAAAATCCGTGTATAACTTATAGTCAGCCCTCCACATACTTGGTTCCTCCATATCTGCAGATTCAACCAACTGAGGTTCATGTAGCACATATTTATTGAAAAAAATCTGTACACAAGTGGACCTGTGCAGTTCAAACCCATGTTGTTCAAGGCTCAACTGTAATTATGCAATATATATCTGATCAACAAATAAACAAGTTAGAAAATGTACTAAATTTTAAATCTTTGTAATATTTGCATAGAAAGGAAAGGAAAATAATAATTACAGGAAAGAATAAACATAAGCCAAAGGATAAAAGAAAGAATTAATATGGCTTACTCGTAGGTCAAAAATAAGATCGACTAGAGCTGAGGGCAGATTATGGGAAGTTAATGGTAAAAAACTTTCCATAGAAGGTTTGGGGTCAGATCATAAAGGCAACAGATTTTATGCTTGTTGGTAGGAAAGTGGAGATTTTTAAGCAGGATGGTGATAAATTGGAAGCAGAGCTTAAATATATGCTAGTTGAAGCAAAACGCCAGTACTAATTCAGATGTGATATGATGAGGACCTAGATTTGGGAAGCAGCAGTAGAGACTACAAAGTAAAGTCTAGAGGGAGAAAAAAACACTTCAAAGAAAAAAAGAAGAACTTGCGCCAGGGTAAGTGAATATGGGGTGTGGATATAAGTCTCTTCATTACATATTTTAATTAATCTCTCTAGACCTATCTTCACTCTGCATAGGACTTTCCAGATCCGTTTAATTTATTGTTATTTTCAGTAATATGTATGTTCTACAGAAAACAGAATATGAAAAAAGTCCTTTAAACCAATATCGTAATTTCAGCACTATTGATATTTTGGATTGGATAATTCTTTGTAGTAGGGGTTACCCTGCACATTGTGGGATGGTTAGCCACATTCCTGTCCTCTACCCACTAGATACCACTAGCACCAGCCTACCCAGTTGTGGCAACTAAAAATGTCTCTAGACATTGCTAAATGTCCCCTGCAGGTGGAGAGGGAAGGGCAATGTTTCCCCCACTGGAGAACCACTGCTCTAAAAATATAGTCCTATAAAGTACACAATATCATCTTTATAAATATTTACTATAATATAACAAACACATTTTCATTCCACTTTAGAAAGTGACACCTTTGTTAAGGGAAAATACATCTCATGTTAAATGTAAACATTATTTTAAAAGGGATTCTTAGAATCTTTAAATGTACTTACATTGAGCTCTAAAACTATTCCAAGGCAATCAATCAGCAATGACACAAGTGTGGCCACAGTAATGATAACCACTGTTATGATAATGTGGAGAACTGACGAAAGAGTCCCACCAAAAAACACATTGGCAATTACCTGCCAAATATAAACAGATTATTTAGAGAGGGAGTCTCAGAGTTGTGCAGGACTTATTAAGAGAGTATTTTATATTATAGTAGTTAGGACTGTATAAAACACTACCAATTAGGCAATCAATCAAATCTTAAGCCAAAGCCATATGAATGAATGTTCTATCGTTTCCAAAGTATTTACACATAGACACACACACATATCAATAACAAGTATTCTTTGTTGAACTATCAGACAGGCAGTGGATTACATTCCAGACTCAGAACACGGCATACTAATGTGTGTATAAATATATTTCTCAAGTGTAGGAGAGACCTTGGGAAGTTACCTTATCCTTCCTCCTTGAGTCCAACAAGGTTACCACTTACACAAACTACAGATGCTATTTAGATTATTTGAATGACCTCTAAGGAAGGGGTTAGCACAATATCCTTTAATAATAATGGGTGTGTAATATCCTTTACTAACAGGAAATTAATTTCATATAATCTAAATCCTATTTGATACAAGCCAAGTCTATTTTATCTCGCCTTTCCTCAACAAAAATGGAGAAGAGTTGATTACCATTTTCCATTGATACTCAGATCAGGAAATCGATCAACAGTTACTTATTTACTGACTTGCTAAGAGAAAATGTCTAGGAGATGATTCCTAGTCTCAGAAATTAACATCCTAATTGGAGAGATCCAACCAATCTAATGGAACAAATAGTGATCAATTTTTGACAGATTAAAAAGATCAAATACAATTCAGAACTAGACAGTGCTTTAGTTATCTAGATCTGATTCCCTGAGAGTAATTGGCTTTACAGTATTCCTGAAATGTGCTTGTCCTACCTTGGCTTGAGGTAGGACTTGAAACATGGATGGGATTTAGAACAGAATTATAGACCAAGGCAACAGTGTGAAAAAGAGCAAAGAGGTAAGAACAGTAAAGATACCTATGGGGGACAAGGAGGAGACAGCCTGAATAGGGTGGTAGCTTTATGCAAAAGAACCATGAGACAAGTATTGGAAATGGTGGGAGAGGGTCAGATGCTGGGGGACCTTAATGACTGTGATACGTAGCATTCCTAGTTGAGTAACAGTCCCCCATTGACGGGATACTGCCATAACTGTTAATAATTAAATGGGGATACTAATCACTCTTACTCATTTATGGTTTTACAATTGGTAATGTCCTTCCAAATATTATCTAATTTGAAGTTCATTCTTTTTTTTTTTTTTTTTTTTTTTGCGGTACACAGGCCTCTCACTGTTGTGGTCTCTCCCATTGCAGAGCACAGGCTCCGACACAGTCTCCGGACGCGCAGGCTCAGCGGCCACGGCTCACGGGCCCAGCCACTCCGTGGCATGTGGGATCTTCCCAGACCGGGGCACGAACCTGCGTTCCCTGCATCAGCAGGCAGACTCTCAACCACTGCGCCACCAGGGAAGCCCCTGAAGTTCATTCTTATAGATGAAGATCACTGAGTGGGGCAGGCTAGTGCGAGTATTTATTAGGCACAGACTGGCTTTGTGGCACCCCTGTACTTGGCTGGCTACTTTACCTGTGAATAGAAACAGCTTTGATTATATTTAGGCCAACTGTATATTTGTGTGTGTGTGTGTGTGTGTGTGTGTGTGTGTGTGTGTGTGCAGAAAGGAGAGAAAGAAAAAGGAAGTGAACGGGTGATGTATATGCAAAGTTCCTCTGCCTAGTATTTGCTACCATGGCAGAGATCTTGGTTCAGTTCTGTCTTCCTGTCATGGCAGCTAGAAAGGAAACACAAGTTCCAAGTACTGAAGACATAAGCTATACAGGTGGAGTGACTCTGACAGACCACAAGCAGTTCACCAGAAACCACATGAGAATGCACCATTTATTATTGCTGATCTAGAGATCAGATTTGAACCTAAAGTACTGGGCAGAAACTAAAATAAAACCATTTCTGGCATCCAACAATAGTTGGCAAAAATTTTAAAGGCTCTTCAATTTAAAAGATATTCATCAAGTTCTGTCTACTGCTCCCTATATTTGAGGAGAGCTGGCCTATGAGTTATACATTTGTAAGTGAGGACAAGTGATTAACTGCAAAGGATATACATAGTGCTGAACATTTCCTCATTTCTTTTTCTTGTGCAGTTCCCTATCTGCAGAAGTGGCATAAGGTAAGCACTGGTGTGCCTCTAGAAGCCTGTCCATTAGTGTATCTGAAGCTCTGTAGGCATTTCGCTTCACACATTAGACCCATTGACATGGTGCACTGTGTAAACAGCCTCTAGGAATAGATCCTAAGACTAAGCCTTTTCAGTGTGATTCCTGAAAGAACCACTATGAAGCAGGATCATGTTTTTCTGCTAAATGGTACAGTGGATTTTTAGCATCCTGTATAAAGGATTCCTGACAAGCCACATTATCCAATTTTACACAAAAAGAATTAGTTCTCTTTTACCTAATCTTCCTCTACAAATTCAGGTGG
This sequence comes from Stenella coeruleoalba, assembly GCF_951394435.1. NCBI lineage: Eukaryota > Metazoa > Chordata > Mammalia > Artiodactyla > Delphinidae > Stenella > Stenella coeruleoalba. The sequence goes on from NC_137151.1 coordinate 61,518,750, forward strand.
GCTATATAACATAACTTGGAGTTGACTTTATAAGTGAAATATCTGAATATACAGATATAAGTAAATAATATATAAACATATTTATAAATTTATGAATGAATAAAGAAATGTTTATTTTATATTTACATAAACATTTATAAATTTATAAATATAGAATAAAATATATCTGTAAAACTAATGGTTTAAATTGAATTTTGGGTTTTCATGAAAAATAAAATATTTTAGTTTTTTAAAACTAATAAAACTCATCAAATCTGTCCTGTGGTGCCTTTAAAACATGTTGACTTATAAAATATTTTAGCCAAAAAACAATTTTGTAAAACATGTTTTAAACCTTAGTACTTAATTTCTTTGTAAGAATGAGTAAAATAGGGCTTCCCGGGTGGCGCAGTGGTTGAGAGTCCGCCTGTCGATGCAGAGGACACGGGTTCGTGTCCCGGTCCGGGAAGATCCCACATGCTGCGGGGCAGCTGGGCCCGTGAGCCATGGCCACTGAGCCCGCGCGTCCGGAGCCTGTGCTCCGCAACGGGAGAGGCTACAACAGTGAGAGGCCCGCACACCGCAAAACAAAACAAAAAAAAAGAATGAGTAAAATAAAATCTTGGTCTGACGTTATTAAATGCTGGCATTCACTTTGGAATGCAGTTGTATTAATATTTATACTTACGTTAATATAAACTAAACTACCAAACATGATTTTCAAATCCAACTTTTGAAAAAATATCTTGTAAATATTTGAATATGAATTTATCTTTAAACTGGTTAAAAGAGAAAATTTTATACATTATATTACTTGTCATGCACTTGGGAATTTGCAAAATCAAATGATTTATAAATCGCCCCAAATTAATGCAGTAGAGAGATGACCTAGGTAAAGTGTTGGAAAGAAGTTGTGCTTACCTCTCTAGTCACAAAGCATTCAACCGGGTACGTCAAAATGACAGTGACTCCATAACAAAACCTTCCAAATGTTACCAAGTCATCATTTCTGCAATAATTTTCAAATAAGTCTCCTAGAGAATAATATAAAATAGATGTATTTAATAGATACTGGGTATTGAGATAAATATCTAATAAATGAGATATTGGATATTATATAAGTGAAGCTGCATAAACGTCATTTAATTTAATAGAATAGACTGCCAAATCTAAACATAAATTTTGCATTCAAAAACTATATAATTACTGATGGGCATTAAAAGTAGCACATGTTCCACTTGAAAGCAAATTCATCACTAATAGTTTTTTTCTTACTCTCAGTGTTTGTTTTTAGAAGATTAGCCTTATATTTGTACCAAGTTCTGAAAAATACTTTTATCCATTGTCTTCTTACACCAGAATCAACTCCCTAAATTCTTGTGCACTGGTTTTATAAACTTGCTTCTGGTCTTTGTTTCTGGTAAGTAAGTGACTTCATTATTAAAAAAAAAAAAAAAAGTCTGTTAAAATAAACAAATTTCCTTTTGAAATGTTATTCTTAGATCAAGGACAATCCTGAAAGGAACAGTAGACTAGTACATGTAGGGAGCTGAATTTCCTGTATATCACGCTATAGAGTTTAATCACAAACTCAGGGCCACAGCAAGGAATTCCAAACATACATTATCTTCCATGTTATCTGATGAGTCTGAGGTAAATGCACTGATTCAAAACTGTGAAAATATGGTTATTTCCCAGGCAGAGTATTATATTTAATTAGTTCCAAACTAAACGATGGACCATATATACATTGAACCAATTCTTATTTAGAGACTGTATTTTCTTAGACACCTGTGAGGAAATGCAGGGATCTAATGAGGGCACAGATCATGTCAGCAAAAAGTTTCCCAATATAGAAACAAAGAATATTTGAGACTGTTTATTTCCTAAATATAACATGCTTACATTTTAAAATGTTTGTCACATTTTTCGATGAGATTGACTAGAAAATTAGATAAAAGTCACACACTACCACACTGTTTACAAAGAAAACAAAATAATAATACTTCTGTACTTTTTTTTTTTCATTAAAAGACTAAATGACCTGCCTCTTCCCAAGACTTACTTTAAGTGACTCTTTTCCCCTCCCCCTGTCAATTGGAGTAAATGTACATTACTTTTTAGTGTTCCTTTTGGGCAGAAGGAGATTAAATCACAAAGCAGTAGTGGCAGAGGTTCATCCAAGGTTGATTGAAAGGGTTCCAACACTCTGAGAAAAAAGGCCCAAAGCTCCCTGTTCACTAACCTCCACTAAAAAACAGGCCCTGTACCTTTTCAAAAGTCACTGGGAAATTCAAGAACAATGTAGAGTTCTCACTGCCTCACAAGCTGGAGTTTATGTAATGAAAGGGAAAAGAAGCATGCAGTGTGCGCAAACAAGACTAGATTTGCCTAAGGCAAAATGGCCTGAAGAAACAACCTCAGCTTATTCTAGGTTGAGTCTAAGTGTATTTTAGGGAATTATAGCTAGAAAAGAAAGAAAGAAAAAAAAACAAAAACAGACAACCAAAACCAAAACCAACCTGTCAGCTTTGTTATATAAAGACTTAATTATATCTGCAGAATTACTAATGATAAAAACACCAGGAAGGTGTGACTAAGAAAAAGGGTTTATGTCTTATAGAAAAGGCATTTAAAACCAAGGTCCTGTGCAGACTGGAGCCTACAGGCTATTTGTCTTTGCAAACTATGTAGCAATAGTGATACATGGCAATGTTTTGAAACAATTTTAATCAAGATTTTCAAGGTCACTTCATTACTGCACTCTAATGGCACACACCGGTATTATAGTTTCGATGGCACTGGGATTTTGTTATTCAGCACTCTTTTATGAAGCCATCTTCTTTATTTCTTGAGAAATCTCTCCCTATAATCATAGTCACCTGTAACCTGCATTTGGAACAATGTACCACCCACCCAAGAGTACTTCAGTGTCATCTGAAAAGTAAGCTAAGCAGAACTAGAGGCTAAGAGACAGTTTTTTATGGGCCATATGTATCCAAAATGGGGTAGATGACAAGATGGAATGGAAAGAAAATGGGACTGAAAGTTAGGAGATGTGTTTTCTACTTTGTCAGCAGCCAGCTTGGGCAAGTTACTCCGCCTCTTTGTGTTCTAGGCAGGGGGTAAAACTAGTTATTCCACTTACCTTCTTAGGGTTGTCTGAAGGTCAAATGAGATAACAAACCTGCAAAAGCTGTGAAATGCATGAATCATAGTATTTAGCAGGCTGTCAGAATACCCTAACTCTCACACTACAGAGATGAGTGAATGTAAGGGTCAAGGATGTAGAAGAGATGACCATTCCGTTGTTGGGCCTGGATGAACAGAAGAAAAGAGAAGTGAATTCAGTGTGGGGTCCTGGGATGAGAGTTGGGGTGAGGAGGGAAAGGCCTGGTTTTGTGGGAAAGATGTATTTTGTGTTTACGGCAAGAGTGAAACAACTAAGTAGAAATGTCCTGCAGGCAAGAGGCTGGAGATGAAAAGAAAGTTCTGGACTAGAGTTAAAACAATGAAAATCTCCAAGAATTTGTTGAGAGAAAAAAAGCCAACTTGCTTGAGCCAGTTAATGGGGTTTTGTGGGGAGAGAGGGAGAGGAGGTAGGAGAAAGTAAAGATGAATCACTCAGAAAGAAAAAAATATTAAGGGAGTGAATGATGGTATGGTAGTGCTCTTTTCTCTGCGGGAGGAAAGAAAGAATGTACAGAACTGTTAAGTGACTCAGAGAGGTCCATGAAAATCAGAACCAAGAAGACTGTTAGTTTTGAAGAGTGGGAGGATATTGGTGTCCTCGAAAGTGAAACTGCAGTGGACTAGTAGAGAGGGAAGCTGGAATTCATGTGCTTTGAAGTGATACCGTGGAAGGAGGGAGAATGGACTACAGAAGAAGCTTAGCAGTTTAAAAAGGAGAAAATCAGGAAAATTAGGAGAGGCAGGAAGGTAGGGGAGAGAATGGGTTCTACTCTGAAGTAGAACATTGGGTATAATTGTACTTAAAATGAGAAGTGATAGCACCACTCCATATGAACACCAAAATATGCTAATACTGAATTTTTCATTTTACCTTGGGTGTAGCCAGTAAATGTCAAGTATCCGCATGTAGCAAAGAGAATACTGATAAATACAGAAATCAAGGTGGACACATGGATGATGCGAGACCACTTAGCTACTGTGGGTTCTTCCAAAGAACCATAAACTAAGAAGCAGTTATGGTGGCAAATAAATGCTGCAATACAAGGGAAAAAAAAGCATTATTAAAGCAAGCACCATAGTTCTCCCTTTCCTTCAGAAAATTCAGAGATGTACGCTACTTTGAAATACTAATGAACTGAAGTTCAGATATACTAATTTACTAAATATGTCAGAAATAATCTTTCTAACAGCTGTAGGAATGAGAAATTTCATTCACATTAGGCTTATATTCTCCTCATGTCACTCTTGATATATACCAGGCCTAGCCAACTTTCTCTCCCATTTCCCAGTGGCCTTTCCAATCTTAAAGGAAATCTAAACAACACCATATTTTCAGTCCAGGGCTTCCTTTCCCATCTGGGATATAACAGAGTAACTTTAGATGGCCAATTCACAATACTTTGTGTGCAAGGTTTTGAAGAAGTCCATAACACTTGCTAGATTTTCAAGTTAAGAAATAAGAAGACTTAAATGAGTTTTCTGCATGAGGAAGAGACTTGTCCAAATTGAAGCACATTCTGGTGATGAGTGAGAAAAGTTTCAGCCTAATTTTATGTTGGCACAAACTGGATCATACGCTGCTAATGGGAAGTCTAAAACTTAGGACGTCTGCTCTCCAGACACACAGCACCTTTTTTTAAAAAAACAAATTTACTTATTTATTTTTGGCTGTGTTGGGTCGTTGTTGCTGTGCACAAGCTTTCTTTACTTGTGGTGAGTGGGGGCTACTCTTCGTTGCGGTGTGCGGGCTTCTCATTGTCGTGGCTTCTCATTGTGGAGCATGGGCTCTAGGCACGCAGGCTTCAGTAGTTGTGGCACGTGGGCTCAGTAGTTGTGGCTTGTGGGCTCTAGAGCTCAGGCTCAGTAGTTGTAGCACACGGGCTTAGTTGCTCCGCAGCATGTGGGATCTTCCCAGGCCAGGGCTTGAACCCGTGTCCCTTGCATTGGCAGGCGGATTCTTAACCACTGTGCCACCAGGGAAGCCCCACAGCACTTTTTCCTAGTACAGAAGACTCCATATTCAGAAAGGGCCTTGGAAACCATCTACTCACCAAACGACATTACACCAACAGCCTGAATAGCATTGGGCTTTGCAAATATCCAGGCATCTTCTGTTTTTGGTCTAGAAGAGAAATCAGTTAATTTGATGAATGATTAAACAAATGCAAGCATAAGCATAAAAGAAAACAAGAAATGATGTCACACTATAAATTGAACATCTTTAAGTCAGAAATTAATAAGGGGCTCCCATTCACCTTTTTTTTTTTTTTTTTTTTTTTTTGCGGTACGCGGGCCTCTCACTGTTGTGGCCTCTCCCGTTGTGGAGCACAGGCTCCGGACGCGCAGGCTCAGCGGCCATGGCTCAGGAGCCCAGTCGCTCCGCGGCATGTGGGATCTTCCCGGACAAGGGCATGAACCCGCGTCCCCTGCATCGGCAGGCGGACTCTCAACCACTGCGCCACCAGGGAAGCCCTAATTTTTTTTTTTTTTTTTTTGGCTGTGCTGCCCGGCATGTGGGATCTTAATTCCCCGACCAGGGATTGAACCCGTGCCCCCTGCATTGGAAGCGCAGAGTCTAAACCCCTGGACAGCCGGGGAAATCCCCATCTTTTTAAATTGTAAATAAATTTCCTGGGAATACCAATGTTACTGTTAACCTCAGTCCTTGAAAATGCATGCCCATGACTTGGAGAGACTCTAGTTTTGCATATTTAGAATTGACCACTTAACTCTGTGACTTTATCTACTTATCAATTTAACAACAAACATTTGTTATGCACTCATCATTTGAGATACTTGTTGAGGGAGATTCAAACATTAATAATGCAAAGTTCTTCCTCAGTTAATCAATGCTGCCTTTTTTTTTTTTTTTTTTTTTTTTTTTTTGCGGCATGCGGACTCTCACTGTTGTGGCCTCTCCCATTGCGGAGCACAGGCTCTGGACGCGCAGGCTCAGCGGCCATGGCTCACGGGCCCAGCCGCTCCGCGGCACATGGGGTCTTCACAGACCGGGGCAAGAACCCGTGTCCCCTGCATCGGCAGGCGGACTCTCAACCACTGCGCCACCAGGGAAGCCCTCAATGCTGCCCTCTATTTCCCTTTAACTCTTCCAGGTTCATCCTACCCAAGGGAAATTCACAGTTGGCGCTACAGTTTATTGAGAAAGGTAGACTTGAACTAATATTAATTGAAAAGGTACTTAACTATGTTTTAGGAACTATCCTATGCTATCTCAATCTTCACAATAACACCTAAGTATTATTATCACCATTTAATGTACTAGGAAAGTCAAGCTCTGGGTGGTGACATATCTGGTCAAGCTTCCACAAACAGTAAGTAAAGAAGTTGAGATCTGTCTCTTTGGTCTGTCTCTTCCTTACTGAACTGCCAGTCGCCTCAAATTCCCACCTGTATATACACTTCTCAAAGAGGTTTTAGAAATATATGTACTTTAAATAGCTTGAATAAGTCTCTTTCTTAGTGGAATTAAAATATTTGCCAACCTGTCTATAGGCAGGGATTGGTCTCCCTGTTTAACAAATCCCTGAGTAGCAGTGAAGAGCACAGGCTCCAAGATCAGACAGCCTGTGTGATCTGGCCCCATCCACTTATTAGCTATGTATCTTAGGCAAAGTACTTAACCTTTCTGTGCTTCAGTTTTGATATCTATAAAATGAGGATAATAATAATAGTACCAAATTCACTGAGTTATTGTGTAAATTAAATAAGAAAAATATGTAAAACTTTGGAAGAGGGCTTCCCTGGTGGCGCAGTGGTTGAGAGTCCGCCTGCCGATGCAGGGAACACGGGTTCGTGCTCCGGTCCGGGAAGAACCCACATGCCGCGGAGCGGCTGGGCCCGTGAGCCATGGCCGCTGAGCCTGCGCGTCCGGAGCCTGTGCTCCGCAATGGGAGAGGCCACAGCAGTGAGCGGCCCGCGTACCGCAAAACAAAAAAAAAAACTTTGGAGGAGAGCCTAGCATACAGTAAGTATTCAATAAATGGTCACTAGTATTATCAGCTTATGTATTAACATTGTTATTATTATACAGTTTCATTTAATAGAAGGTAGCAAATGTCCAAAAGTATGGCCAGCTTCCCTGAAAAGGAAAGGCTTCAGTGAGATCCAAAAAAGGCATAAGATAGAAGAGGGGGACAGGGAAGAAGGGTCCTAGAAAGCATAAAGGTACTAGGTATAAATCCATCTATTTCCTAAGTTTGTTATTCATTCTCAATGTAGACACAAAAACGTCTCATCTGTTTTGTCAAAGTTAGTGGGATTTATGCATTATATTACTTCTTTCCATATTTGAAATGAGCATTACAGACACAAAAGAACTAAGGAGCAAGCAAGGGAGGCCTCCTGCTGTTACAGTGCTTGCTCAGAAACCCATAGTTTGTTGAGTGGGAGCTGCTGCCACCTGCTGCTTCCACTACTCATTGCAGTGACCATTACCGACAGCAGCATACCTGTCAAATTCCAATGTTAATGTGGAAAAATACAAATTTTGTCCACAGTCCTTAAACATTTTTTTGAGAAAAGGCAGCACTAACAATTGTAGAAGCTTGAAGATTTTTAACTTTCTAATATGTTTTAAATGATCTACTTTCCCTGGTAGGGTATTCCCAGGTGAATAATATTCATTTTTCCTTTCAGTACAGATTGTGGTGGTGTCCTACTTTTTAACTCTTATATTAGTAATGAAAAGGTAGGAGTTTTATTTTTATTTTTCTTGTTTCATTTAAGTTTAAAAGGTTTTTCCTGGTCCATATGGTTCCTTGATATTCCTAGATAAGATGGAGTGTGAAATAGTACCTATGATGATTTTGGATTTTCTGTGTTCAGCTTAATGATACTGATTTTATAAGATGGAAAATACCAAAAACATGTTACAGATAGGAAAAAAATGTGTGTCCAAATCTAGATAAAGGAAAGAGACACTGAATATGGTTTTCCAACCTTTTATAAATTAGCCTGGGATTGAGTTCCAGAAAAATGGTTCCACAGAAAAAAGAAAAGAGAAAGTTTCTTGGTATACTTTATGAAACATTGATACTCAGTGTGGATGAGAAAATGAAGTTACAGACCGCTCTGACTTTAGAATATAGATGCTGAAATAGAAAATGAAATATTATCAAATGCAATCAAGCAATGTTTAAGAAAAAAATCATGTCTAAGAAGAGTTTTTTCCAATAAGTGCAAGAGTAGTTCAGTAATAGAAAAATCTTTTAGTATAAGTCATCACATTAACAGATTAATGGAGAAAAAAGCTTATGACTGACCATTTCAAAATAGGTAGGAAAGCATACAATCCAGTATTTATTTTGACAAGCATGCTAAGCACGCTATTATTAAAATAGAACTTCCTTAACCTAATAAGGAATATATACCAAAACCTATAGCAAGTGACATACTTAAAAGTGAAAAATTAGAAATATTACAATTAAAGGCAGAAACTAGATGAGGATGTTCACTATCACAGCTTTCAGAATATACTATTGGAACTCTTAGCTAATGCAATAAAATAAGATAGTGATAAGATATGTAATCATTGGAAAGTGATAAATTATTTGGACACAATATAATTATGTACACAGAAAATTCAGGGGAATCTACTGACAAGCTATTGGGATTAATAAGAGCATTCAGCAACTTCACTGGATACAAGCTTAATACACAAAAATTAATAGGGTTGATGTATACAAAAAAGAACCAGTTAAAATGTTTTTTAAATGGCAGTGACAACAAAAACACTATTTTTAAAGATATGCATAATATTAATGTCATGACATAATTTTATTGAAAGACAAACAAATGGAGAGATACAGCATATCCATATTTATGAATGGGAAGACTCAATATCATGTAGATGTCAATTCTCTCCAAATTAATATTAAATTTCAAAGAATAAAACATAATATCGATGGAGGAGAGATTGTTTTAAACCTATAAAGGCAGGCTTCCCTGGTGGCTCAGTGGTTGAGAGTCCGCCTGCCGATGCAGGGGACACGGGTTCGTGCCCCGGTCCGGGAAGATCCCACATGCCATGGAGCGGCTGGGCCTGTGAGCCATGGCCACTGAGCCTGCACGTCCAGAGCCTGTGCTCCGCAACGGGAGAGGCCACAACCGTGAGAGGCCCACGAACCGCAAAAACAAAACAAAACAAAACCTATAAAGGCAAAAACCATAAAGGTAAAAATTGATAAACCTGATAAAATCAATGGAAGGTAAATATTAATATAAAATGTATAATAAATTAATCCATATTCAAAGTTAAAAAATAAAGAAAAGCTAAAAATTGGGAGATGAAATGTGTCTTGTATATAACCAAGAAAGGGTTATTATCCAGTGTATATTAAATGCTACTGCATATCATAATAAAAAGATATTCCAATGAACAATAGACAACAGGTAATTGACAGAAAAGGAAATGAGAATGGCCAACAAATATGCTGTATGTTGCTCACCCTCCTTCATAATTAGAAAAACTCAAATGAAATACATTAAAAAAAAATTTTAAACCTAATTCAATAATAGCAATGTTGAGAAGTTGCTAGGACAAGATACAATTATTATGGAGGGAACTGTAAACTATAAAACAGTTTGGAGAAGATCTTGGCAATATCTAGTAAAGTTTAAGGTACTCAAAGCTTATAAGCAAACAATTACATTTCTAAATTTCTAAACCATCAGATTGTATGCTGTACAGCAATTAAAAAGAGTCACCCAGTGCTAATTTTATCAAAATGGAAATATACTGAATACAATATTGAGGGAAAAATAGTGAGTTATATTAGAGAATGTACATTTTTTTTACCATAGTGATTATTTATGAATATTTTACAAACATACTAATCAATACTAATACGTAAATGCATAGTATAAGTATAGAAGCATGAACAGGAATGATTCAAACCAACTTAGGAATAATAGTTATGTCTGGGAAAAGAAAAATGAATCCAACTTAAGAATTATAGTTATTGCTATGGAAAGAGAAGTACATTGACTTTTAAATATGATAGTCTATTGTTGATAAAGACTGGAACCAAATATAGAAAATTATTTCAAAAAGATTTAGCCCAATTTAAAACTTTCTGAACTTTATATAATTATACAATATTTTCTACATGAAACCTTTTTGGATTTGAACTTAATTTTTAAGCTTAAATTTCCATAAATAGTCTATAACTGAAATTACATTCTTCCTACTGGAAAGTCATTCAAATCATTCAATTTTCAACAAATATTTGCTGAACACTACCAATGTGGCAATCAGTGTTATGGCCACTGGAAATGCTGCAGAGAAAAAGACAAAACAAAGAGGTCAAATATTTTTTATTCTGTATGATAATATAGAATAGCAGCATACAATAGTGTGTTGGGGAGGAAGACATTTTCCGCTATTCTAGGTTCTTCTAGCTGCTCTAAGAGTTAAATTGACATGAGACAGGTTAACAGGAGAAAATCAAACAGAAGTTTAATGACAGGTATACATGGGAGAGACTCAAGGGAACTGAGTAACTCGCCAAAATGGCCAAAGCCCTCACATTAAATACCATCTTTAGCTAAAGGCAAACAAGGATGTTGGGGGTAGTGGTTTGGGACTTCGAAGGGGAGGAAGGCAATTCACATGAAGGTGGAAAAGTAAATGTTTGGTAAAGAAATGTCTGCTGGGCCATGTGGAGACATGGGACATTTAGCAGACCCTGATCTCTAGCCCTTGCCAAGTTTCTCCACCACACCTAGCACATATTCTTTGCAGGTATCTCTGGTGATTGCTCTATTCCAGGAACGTCCCTCTATCTGAATTCTTTTAGGTAGTGAGGAAGAAGGTCAAAGGTACTTCCTGAGTCTTTTGGGTCTTGTTTTCAGCTCGAAATAATCCACCTGCCAAAGAGACACCTTTTGGCATGGCGAATTTTGCTCCTCTACAATTGCTTTCTGTGCTGATGGAAATGTTCTACATCTGTGCTGTGCAATATGGTGACCACTATGCACATGTGGCTACTGAGCATTTAATACTATGGCTAGAGTTAATTAATTTTTAATTCCATTTAATTTTATCTAATTTAAATAGTCACATGTAGGGGGAGATAAATTAGGAGTTTGGGATTAACATATATACACACTACTATATATACAATAGGCAAACAACAACGACCTACTGTATAGCACAGGGAAATATACTCAATATCTTATAATAACCTATAATGGAAAAGAATCCGAAAGAGCCTACATATATATTTATATATATACATTTACATGTATAACTGAATCACTTTGCTGTAAACAACACTGTAAATTAACATTTGCAACTAACACAACATTGTCAATTAACTATACTTCAATAAAAAATCATAAAATAAAAAAAATAGTCACATGTGGCTGGTTGCTACTGTGTTGGACAACATAGATCTAAAAGGAGTGGTATAGGTAACTTTTGTTGCAGAAAACCTAATTAGCTTCTAATGGTCTAGAAGAGTTAAAGAAATTACTTAAAGAGGATTTATTTTTCCTGCAGTGTAGCTTATGCGGTAAGTTTCAGCTACTATTTACCAACTGAACTTCCTGAGAGGCAAGAAGAAGAATGGAGGAGATGAGTGTAACAGTAGACAAGAAGAATACTTTGTTAACTTATAAAGAACCATGGCTACTAGAGAATTTGAGAAAGAAAAAAACAAGAAGAAGAAAAGAAAAAGAAGATGAAGAAAGCAAAAAAAATAACAAACTGGGAGAAACAAATCAAAATTGTCATTATGAATACAGACATAGGGGGAAAACAGAGTACATAGTAGTCATATTGAAATATTATTAAATATGAACGAAGTAAAGACTAATCTGTTATTACAAAGTGATTAAATTATAGGATGAGCACTTTCCTTTTTTTTTAATTTTAAAGAATAATTCACAATAAGTAACCTGTAACAGGAAATGGTTTTCAAATGATTTTTCAAAATCAAACATATTAACATACAACTCTTCAGGAGTATTTCTTTTGTAAAAAGAGAGGCTAATTTTCTTCTGAAGAAACCCCAAAATAAGAACTACTCTCTGGTTTCTTTTTGTTTTAGATTCTTCTGTTGGCACCGTCAAAGTTCATTTCCCTGAGAACTGAAACCAACCACATTTACTGGTGTGTGTCTAGAGTTTGCAATGGAAGCCAACAGTTTTGAAGTTAGTCCACTGCGGTCGATAGCATCTCTTCAGCAACTGTTAATGTTACCTAGTAATGCATAAACCAGCTCTTTATCCCCATCTGGCTCCTACCTGCTTCTTTCATTTAATGTGATTATTTGCTGGCTATAGATAAAACTGTGATTAATATTATCAATAAGGGACAACTAGAACAATAATGAACTTAATTTCCACTGTGAAGGAACTTTCTCTCGACTAAGGAAAAACATATGGAATACAGAGAGCTGAAATGGAAAAAGTTAATGAGCTTTGGGGTCAGGCCGATTTGGATTAAAAATTTTTTTTTAAGAACATAAATTACCATTTTTCTTTTCCAATGGTACAAAACAATTTGTCAAAAACAATTTCCAACTTAAAATGAAGAGTAGAATAAAGTTTTCAAGTATAATTTCCAAGATTAACCCTGTACAAATGATATACGTATTTTAGAAGTTCCAATACTTGCTGGGGAATTTTTTTAAACACTAAACATCTTTGTGATTAAGCCTACTTTAATCTTATCAATTAACCTTCTAACAGCATACTGTGAGGGAACACAAGCAGATTAAAAACACCGTGCTGTTTTCTGCACAAGAGAGACCCAGGTGATGCGGTGACACGAGCGTGTCTGGCCTGATCAGTAACACGGCAGACTTCATCTTCAGACCAGCCGACCTGCACAGGGGGCCGCACAGACCCGTTCTCTCTCTCTCTCTTCTCTAACTTGGAACAGTAAACATTATTTTAGATCATCTTAGCAAACTAGGGGCAAGTTTACAAACCTCGAGTCTCACAGTCACTCTAGGTGGGACCTCACACACCTGGGGTGTCTGATTTCAAATAAGCCTCGGAAGACCCTCTCATGCTGACCTGCCCCTTTCGCTGCTCTCCAGATGAGAGGGTCAAGGGCCTTCTCACCCTTCTTTAGGCTGTCACCACCCAGAGGCCAGCATATCTCTTGATGTCCACACAGGCGCTGGTGGACATTGCCACACAAGGGCAAAGAAGTGTGAGGCCTCAGGGAGCCCTGCTCCCTGGTTTGGAGCCTGCGGGAGCCCTGGCCCTGCCCCTCCTCCTCGCTTCTCCTCCCCTCCTCTCTTCTGGCCTCGCCCCACGCCTCCCGCATCAGGTCAGCATGTGCTGACCGTGGTGTCTGTGTGGGCGTCCTGGTGGCCATCAGGCCTGCCCGGGGGTTGGCCAAGGTGAGTGAGGCCATGCAGGGCCACGGGTCAAACAGGTGGGCGTTGTGCACTCATGACAAGGAAAGACCCTCAAAAGAAAGTGAAACTAAAATAACAAAGAACTTCTGCCTAAGAATATTTGGCTTTAGAAGGTAAATAAAATAATTACATTTCTCAAAACATAATTTTCTGACTGACATTCCTAAATCCTACATGTACATTACTTCCTAACTGCAGATTTTCAAAAGGCAATTAATAAAAAAATTCGGGTCATTCTTAAATAATATGAGATAAACTTTAAAGATCAGATTATGATTTCCGATATTTGTATACACATTCTATGGAGAGATGGCTATTGAAAACAAAATAAAATAAAATAAAAACCAAAGGTGCAAATGAAGTCTCACTCCTGCAGGGAAGTAAAGCTCTTTCTGAATCAGACAGGAAAGTGAGAAACCAGACCTAGCTGTGCAATGTCTCCACCAGCGACTGTCCGAGAGCAGCATCTATGGTCATGCCTAAGATACCTCCTTCTGCAAATAACCCTTCAGACACATTCAAAAATGTCTCACTGAGACCTAAATTAGGCTTTTAAGATTTGGTCCCTTCGTGGGAAAAGCTGGTTGTGATCTGCAAATGACTATTATCAATTCTCGACTCTCGTTTTGTTATTTTACTCCTTGTAACGGTAAACGCAAAACTTAACTTTCATCTCTGAGACAAATATAGAGCACACAGTCAAAATAAATAACATGGAGAAGAGAACATTCCTCTGGGCAGTTACAAACCCTTGGGGAGGGGATGCTTGGCGGTCACCATGCCAAAGCCCTCTCTCATGGCCCTGCTCTGACTGTGTCGCTCCGTGTCTCCTCTGGGGTTGGCGTGATCTGCCGGGAGGGAGGGGTTGGCAGGGTCCCCCTGCGTCCAGGGGGACAGCCACTCGCGCACAGTGACCGCGTGTACCTCCATCTGGCGCTGCAGGATTTAAATTTTAACTTTATGATATACTAGCAGGGTGACTTTGGGCAGACTACTTAATGACACTGGTCTTAGTGTTTTCTGCTGTAGAACAGAGACGATATTAATTGTATTTTGTATATCTGACACAAAGGTTATGAGAAAATGAATGAGACAGTGTGGTATATAGTGGACAATCAGTGTTAGATGGGCCTTCTTCTGCTCTTTTTCCCTTTCCTCATGTTATCACTAAAGTAACAATACATGTCTCAGTCTGGGTGTAAGGACCTGCAAGTTCGTGAAATGCAATCTTCATCATGGTATTCATATTCTTTTAGAGAATGAAGGGACCTTGAGAAAGGCAAGCTATCTTTTTTTTTTTAAATTTATTTTTTATTTTTTGCGGTACGCGGGCCTCTCACTGTTGTGGCCTCTCCCGTTGCAGACCACAGGCTCTGGACGCGCAGGCTCAGCGGCCATGGGTCACTGGCCTAGCTGCTCCGCGGCATGTGAGAAGAGCATGTGGGATCTTCCCAGGCCGGGGCACGAACCCGTGTCCCCTGCATAGGCAGGCGGACTCTCAACCACTGCGCCACCAGGGAAGCCCTAGCTATCTTATTTTAAATAAGCAAACGTTTAATCTTGATAACAGATGGTACAAATGCAACCAAACGGGCAGCCGTTTGGTTTTGATTATGGTGAAAAAGATGAAAAAATTCATTTATGCTTTAGATATTGACAGATAAATGTTCGGTATTCCATCCCACCCTCCATACCCCATACAGTTTTCTGCACAACTGGGTCTGCCAAATTAGTGCAGCTTCCAGCTGCAGAAAACCCCTTGGGTAATCTCAGGGCACGTGGAGCTGCTCAACCCCCCTCCAGGGTACAGCTTAGCCCAGCTATCAGTTCCCCAGCTAAGCTGTAGCTTCTCTGTGCTGATATAAATTTTGCTACAGTGGTGTGGAGACTACCACCAATGGAATCTTTGTTTGAATAAATTCAAAATGAATAAATTCAATGTTTGAATAAAAGAGGGCACTCATTAAACCTTAAGATACTGGACATCTAAAATGGACAGAGAGGCAAATTGCCTGATTATTTAATCACCACTTGGATTACATCTTAGACTTGAAAGGAAAAAAAGTATAAAATTATCCTTTTACATTTTTAAGATTCTATCTATACACACATGCACATAGATTAAGGGTTATTCTTGGTGTTAAGTTACAATGACATAGAGGGAGCTAAAGATGTGAAAGAGCTAACTCACTTTGCTAAACCCCCGTGTATAAAGGACTCAGACACACCAGAAAGCTACTCAGGATGCTCCAGCAAAAGGAGAAAACAAAGAAAAAAAGAAAGATGTGAGAAACTGGAAGTAGGGTGTCTAACACAAAAAAAGAGGTGAAAGGAAGTCCTAGAAAGACAATGGGGCAGCAAACTGAGAAATCACTCTATCTAGAAAGGAGCAAGAGGACGAAGGCTCTGAGACTCCTCTCTAGGAAAAATAACAAGATTGGTAGATTATCTTATATGTTCGAGCATTTGGAAAAGGAGTAACAAAAATAATCAAAGTCAAAAGCTAAACTAGGAGAAAATATTTTTAAAAGACACATTTCACAAAGGACTCATTATCTCCAAAATATACAAAGAACACTTCAGACTCAACAATAAGAACACACACAACTCAATTTAAAAATGGGCAAAGATCCACTGACCCCCTAATAGACCCCTCACCAAAGAACAGATCCTGAGAGCAAACAGGCATATGAAAAGATGCTCCCAACCATATGTCACCAGGGAAGTTCAAATTAAAACAACACTGAGATACCACTATACATCTTGAAAGAAAGAAAAAAAAAAGTACAGCCATTAGACTGGCCAAAATCTAGAACACTGACAACTCCAAATGTTGGTGAGGATGTAGAGCAATACGAACCCTCATTCTTTGCTAGTGGAAATGCAAATTGGTACAGCTACTTTGGAAGACAGTTTGATGGTTTCTTATAAAACTAAACATACTCTTATCATAGGATCCAGCAATCACATTGCTTGGTGTTTACCCAAAGAATCTGAAAACATATGATCCACACAAAAACCTGCCACACCGATGTTTATAGCAGCTTTCTTCATAACTACCAAAACTCGGAGGCCACCAACATGGCCTTCAGAAGGTGAATGGGTAAACTCTGGTACATCCAGATGATAGAATATTACTCAGTACTAAAAAGAGATGAGCTATCAAGCCACGAAAAGACAGGAACCTTAAATGCATATTACTAAGTGCAAGAAGCCATTCTGAAAAGGCTACATACTATATGATTTCAACTGTATTTCATTCTGGAAAAGGCAAAACTGGGGAGACAGTAAAAAGATCAGTAGTTGCCAGTGGTTAGGGGTGGGGGAGAAGGGATGAATAGAGGAAACACATAGGATGTTTAGGGCAGTGAAAATGCACTGTATGATAATATAGTTATGGATACATGTCATTACACATTTGTCCAAACCCACAGAATGTACAATACCAAGAGTGAACTCTAATGTAAACTATGGACTTTGGGTGATTATGATGGACTAACCTAGATTCATCAACTGTCACCAATGTACCACTCTAGTAGGGGATGTTGATAATGGCAGGGCATTTGTGGGAAAACTCTGTACCACTCTCTCAACTTTGCTGTGAACCTAAAACGGCTTTGAAAAAATCAAATTTTTTATTTTTTTTAAAGCTAAACTGAACATCCAACTAAACATGATTAAAAACAAAACCAAAAGCAAGTCTCGATTCTAGAAAAAACGTAACAGAAGGGAAATATAACTAACTTTGAAACTTGTGTTACGTCTTCACATATTATGATATAGAAGAAGAAGAAAAATAATTTGAAAGAGCTAAATCCTCATCTACTATATGACAACAGTAAGAATCCAGAAATAGCAGTTACAAGCACATTACCTAGAAGTAAAAATGTAAACGCCAAAAGATACAGCTGAAATAGGAAAGGATTTGGTAGGAGGCAGCTCTATTTCATTAAAAGCAATTTGTAATATTTGATGTTGTAAAAATATGTGAATATTCTTTTGAGAAAAATAAATCCAAATGAAAGCAATACTGGGAAGAGGCAGGATCTTTTAAAATGTCTTACAAAACTTCAAATAAATCATGGCAACATAATGAAGGTTTATCATAAGGTTCAGATCATTTAAAAAGCAATGCTTCCAGTGTTTTAACATATTTTAATACTGACAGGAATACAGATTGGCTTGTAGCAGTTTGCAAATACTTTTACAAGAATGATTGCTTCTCTTACTCTGAAAAATCCAGACATGCTTAATTATAAAATTTTTAGAAGCCTTTTCCTTATGTGTGCGAGGTGGGGAGGTTTTCGGGGCTTAAATTCATTTTGCAAAATTATCTCAGTTTGGGTTCTTGGATTCAGGTTTTGCATCCTATTTTGAAAGACATACTTTTCCTTATCTTTATAACAGTATATTTGTAGTAATAAGCAAGTAGGAAGCAAGTCCCACCAAATACATCTCCAGTCTTCACAGACTGGAGAAAACAAGCTGCATAGGGATTGCTTCTGATCACCAGAACATCTGACCTCCGATCAGGAGGTCAGACACCACATGTGTCTGTTGTACCTGACCAAACTCTTTTCAGCTAAACACAGGCACCTTCCAAATCAGACAATCTCGGCAGAGCCTGCGGTTTTTCTTAAGAGAGCCTTACATATTAACCTCTTCAACCAGATACATCTGGGAGTTAAGTGCTCTGGTTGGCACACAAAGGCTCCACATTTCCTGTCACACCACAAGCTATTAGTGACATAAGCAGATCTGCCCACTTCCCTAGCTCCACATCAGCTGACAGCTCTCTGCCATTTCCTCGCTCCCACCTCACTTTTCTTCTGAGTCTGTTCTATAGACAGCTGTGGTCCACATGAACACATACAGCTGTTCAGGAACATTCTTCCTGGTATCACCCTAAACATCAAAACGGATCCTTTTTTTTTTTTTTTTTTTTTTTTGCGGTACGTGGGCCTCTTACTGTTGTGGCCTCTCCCGTTGCGGAGCACAGGCTCCAGACGCGCAGGCTCAGCGTTCATGGCTCACGGGCCCAGCCGCTCCGCGGCATGTGGGATCTTCCCGGACCGGGGCACGAGCCGTGTCTCCTGCAGCGGCAGGCGGACTCTCAACCACTGCGCCACCAGGGAGGCCCGGATCCTTTTGTTTTTAAACGGAAGTGCTCAAGGTTTATATTAAAATAAATGTAATTTCAGATGTGAACTCCAGATGATGGAAGTTGACCCTTGAACAATGCAGGGCTTAGGGGCACTGACCGTCAGAGCAGTCGAAAATCCAAGTATAACCTATAGTTGACCCTCCCTATCTGAGTTTCGCATTTGTGGATTCAAACAATTGTGATTGTGTAGTACTGCAGTATTTACTATTGAAAAAAAAATTCCCGAATAAATGGACCCGAGCAGTTCAAACGCATGCTGTTCAAGGGTCAATTGTATTTACCATTGGGGTTCTACTAATAATAATCTCTTCACATTATTATTATTATTGGCTGTGCCATGCAGCTTGTGGGATCCCAGTTCCCCGACCAGGGATCGAACCCGTGCCCCCCTCCCTCCCCACCAACAGTGGAAGCGAGGAGTCCCAACCAAGGGGCAGGCAGGGAATTCCCCACCCCACCTTATTATTATATGCTGTCCCTGTACAATCCTGTTCATATCAGACTCTCCCTAAACTCTAAACTTGCATTTCCAAAACTTCCTTTTCCTCTCTCTCCACCCCAAGGGTTACTCAAAATTGATATTAAAATTAAAAATTTATGTTTTTTCCAGACCTGCTTCCTTTTTTATCCTGGTTAACAACTTAAAATAAGCTGGGGTTTTTCATCGATGTTCCCAAGCATTTAGTAAATGCTTTACTGGATGGACAGACTTTTTCATTTTCTCCTTTTGGTGGTGAGTTCTGGACCATCTACAATTCTGGTTGTCCAAGCTGGAAACCTTGGCAACACCCTCCTCTGTTTCCTTTTCTTTTCTGCCAATCTTGCCTTTATACTGTTCCAGTTGTCTTTTGCCTGGATGCTTGCCTCCAGAGAGCCTCCTCCCAGGCCTTTAACCCCTATCTATCCTCACCTCTGCGGTGCGAGAAGTCCAAAATGAAGATTCGCTGTGGTTACTGTCCTGCTGAAGAACTTTCAATGTCCCATCAACTAAAGAACAAATCCAACTTTCTTGGCACTACATGTAAAGCTTTCCTTCCATGTTGGTCTCTACCAACCTCTCTACGATCATTTCTTCGTTCTCTCTAGCTGAACTTTCAACTCAGGATCACCAACATTCTAGTTACTTCCCTAACACAGACGCTGTACAGGTGGTGGTGATGAGAGAGCAGAGGTCAGTAGATTAGGAAAGCACCAATATTCGGCAGTTTTTCAAAAGAGATAATATGGAGACATGACCATTGTTAAAACTATGATAAATATATATTCGAGGAGAAACATAAAAGCAAGAGAGAGTTTTTGAGAAAATTCTCAAGGGATGCACTTTTATTTTCTTTGATAGTTCCCCCAACCAGTGGCAGTGTCCTTCTTCTCCAGGTACCTCCTGTTAACGTTAAATCTTTAGGTCCTTATACACCTCACACCTCTGGGCCTCACTCATTTCTGCCAACAGTAGCTTCCCACTCCTCCCTTCTCTCCTTTTTTGACCCAGCTAATCCCAGTACATTGTTTTAAAAACAGCAGATCACATACTGTCTTATCTTGAAATATTACTTGCCTGCCCAGGTTGGGCTAAGGGCCCTTCCTGTTTCCATTGCGTTTTGCCATAATTCTATTAAATATTATATTGAGATTAACTGTCTATTCTCCCCATTCACAAACTATAAATATCTGAGGTCATGGACTGTGCTTTCCTCATCTTGGCAGCCTCAATACCTAGAAGAGTGACTGGCATAAGCCAGACATTTAATAAATGCTTATTAGCTGAAAGAACAGGTGACTCGATTTTTGCTCTTTGGTTGTTAATCTGTACCACAGACCAGTCTGGCTTCTTATCGGAAATAACACACAGGTGGCACATTTCACTAAGGCAGCCATTTATAAAAAAATAATTGATGGGCTTCCCTGGTGGCACAGTGGTTGAGAGTCCACCTGCTGATGCAGGAGACACAGGTTCGTGCCCCGGTCCAGGAGGATCCCACATGCCGTGGAGCGGCTGGGTCCGTGAGCCATGGCCGCTGAGCCTGCGCATCCGGAGCCTGTACTCCGAAACGGGAGAGGCCACAACAGTGAGAGGCCCGCGTACCGCAAAAAAAAAAAAAAAATTGATGATGAGTGGGATGAGTCCTTAACACTGAGCAACCCAGGCTGCTCCTTCAGCTCCACTAACACAGGGACTGGACTGATCTTCTCAGAGAACATATTGTCTTACAGCTGTTTTTTTCTATTTTCATGCAGACTCAAGTCACATGATGGTTCTATTTGTTGCTTCATGTCAGCAGTTGGTCTGGGAAAACTTAACACTAGCTCTAGCAGTGCTACAGAACAGAGTCAAATGGTATTTTAGCAAATGAGCGAGCAAATTTTGTTAGCATGGAAGCAGCCTTAGGAACATATTCTTTGCCAGAGAATGTTTTTGTATGAAATTTTTAATGTCCTAAGATCATTTTCATTATCTCATGACTTCAATCCTCTCCAAGGAGCACTCTATATCATGAATTCCAACTTTTCAAGATCTCCTGGGGGACTTTCACTCCATCTTCTGCCTTGGTCTATAACATGTTCCATATCTCCCATGGTAAAAACGGTAGTTTTTAGACTTCTTACTGCCTTAAGCCACTGTTTTGTCCTGAGATTTTCATTCATTGAGGCTCTTAAAAAACAAAAGGGTTTTTTTTCTTTTTTGGCCAAATTCACTTAGATCTTAATTCTCTCTAAGCTACTTTCCAACTTTATCATTTGATTGAAACGCCTGAAGGTCACCAGTAACCTCCTGTCACCTCAAGTGGATATCTGTAGTTTACACCATGCAGCCTACTCCCGCTTCCTGTGGCATCATCATTGCCTTGATTTCCTTTGGGATACCTTTTCCTCTGCTCAGAGTCTGTGTGCTTTAGCTGAGCTGATCCCATCCTTAGCTTCAAAGGTAGTCATGTAACATAAACATAAGCAACTCAGTACAAGGCATGATCGTCATGGGTCCTCACTAGAGCCAATCAGAACTAATACTGGAATTGAGGTTTGAGGTAAAATAAAAGAGAAAGCTCTTTCTATTTTTATGGACTTGGACTTGAATAGATGTAGGCTAAGATTGCCATTGCCGTCTTGTCACAATAAGGGGAAAGTCTTTCAGACACTAGAGCCAAAATAGGATATGAAGCCAAAGGATAAAAAAAGAAAAACTATGATTTTGTTGACTGAGCTCCTAAATCCAACCAAACCTAATAACAGAAATAGCCTTGAACTTTATAGCTGTGTGTGTCAATAAATTCTCTCTTGCCTCAACCAGTTATGGTTCTACGGTTGTTGTCGTCTGCAACAAAAACGGCAATAATTTATGCACCATCAAAACAAATCAGTGGCTGGTATCTGCCAGAACTAATCATTCCCTTTTCAAATATGCACTATTCCTTTGTCTTTACCCATTTTTTTCTGATCCTTCTTTAATCCCCTCTAGTTCCTCTTTATATATAGCTATAATTGTGGAATTTCAGGATTGGAATGAATAAGGGGTAACAAAACTAGTATGTATTGAGATCCTTGGAAAAGGCACATTTTATATGCATAAATACCTGTTAAAAGTGTAGACACATTTTTTGAAATTATGTTTGGAACACAGTACACTATTGATTAAAATGCTGTAAAAGAGATGTTATATGAAGGGAGACTAGTTATAAATTTGGACTGCATGCTATCATTTCCATCCTGAATGTAAAGAACTGAATATTAATGAGGCACAGAATGAAGGTTTTCACAGTGATAATGCCTCTGATTGTAGTTTGAAAAAAAATGGGAGAAATGTGTTATTGCACTTTGATACTAGCACACTTTCTGGAAAGCAATTAGATTGCGTTGTCACCTCAGTTTTTAGAAAGCGAAAGGTTAGAAAACACAATAAAACTGCACATTATTTCCAAAAAGAAATGAAAGTCATTGGACTGTGAGATATTTGAAATCATATCAAAAAGCAGAGTTTATGGCCCTATGAGTTATGGAAAAGGAAATTGAATTGTATGTTTTATTTTTAAAACACAACCACTACAAAGGTGTTTCCATAGTAACAAGGTCAATACCAGTCGCCATTGCAGACCTTCCTCTTTTCTGATACGGGGTTTAAAGATCTTTTTCAAATACCACTTTAAAAGTCCTATGAAAAAGTACAGGGTTTCTGATCATTCATCTGAACAAAAAAATGAGGAAAAACACACATGGGGTATTGAATTTCTCATGTTTTATGGATTATAAGCATTCGTGGCTGTCATATTTTCAGAGAAAAGCCTGCCTGACTAGCTACTATGCCAGCCCCTAAACACGGGATTTGATTAGCCTGATTGTAAATCTGGACAAACAGAAGTTGTTTGCAGTAGTATTCAAACAGAAATAAAAGGCAGCACAGTATTAAAAAACACACTTCCTTAACATTTAAATATTGAAAGAGTTAACTAAATAATCCCTGTTATTAGAAAAATTTCAGAGACTCAGATAAAATATGATTATCAGCACTAGAGGAAGGTTAAAAAGATACAGGTCACATTTTGTTTATAACAGAAATAAATAGCTCTTGGCCATAAAAATCAATTCATTTAGCACCACCAGGAAGTGGCTTCTCCTTCCTCTTTCCTTTGTATCAAGATACACTGCCTATATGACAGTCATTTGTATCATCTTATCTTCCCCACTAAACTGTGCACCCCTCAGAGCAGAGATACTTTCTCTTTGTGTTCACAATAGTATTTCACACACATTTTGTATATAGAAGACACTGAAAAAAATAACTGAAGGATGAATCATGAAAAATAACGACACAACAGTAACTAAAATAACAAAATCTCTGGCCTATTTTTAGAAATGTGTCAGTTAAAATGTGTACTCATGATTTTAATCTCTTCAAACCAAGAGGCTCGAGATCTTTGTTCACAAACTCAAAACCATTAAGTAATAAATCCAGTTGCCTGACCCCTACATCAATTCCTTCAGAATCTCTGCAAGTAGGGCCCTGGCATCAGCATTTTTTAAAGCTACTCAGGTAATTCTAATGTGAAGCCAGAGTTGAAAATCATTGCTTTAAACTGTTCTGCTTGGGCTCAACTAATGGCTTATTTATTTACTTCCAACTTTTAGCTGCTTGCTTTTTTTCCCCTCAATATTCCCTCATAGTACTCTATTTCCCAAATCTATTAACACCTTTTATTATAACTTTATTCTCTACATGATAAAGGCTTCAATTAAAATAGTTCTGGCTTATAAAAGTAAAAATTTTAAGCAAAAATTATTAGTGTATTTTGTTCAATACACTTATTAGCCTTTCGTTGCTGTGAATTCAGCTTCTGAAAACCAGAGCAGAATACAGTACCAATATTATAGATGTTAAATACATCCAGTAGAATTTAATATGT
This sequence comes from Stenella coeruleoalba, assembly GCF_951394435.1. NCBI lineage: Eukaryota > Metazoa > Chordata > Mammalia > Artiodactyla > Delphinidae > Stenella > Stenella coeruleoalba. The sequence goes on from NC_137151.1 coordinate 61,542,872, forward strand.
GTTTTTGTGCTTTTAAGCTTACCTTTCCCAGGCCTGTAATGCCTTTCACACCCTTATCTATCTGGAAAAATTCAGATTCCTCTTTCAAAACGTCCAGATCATATTTCTCTTCCTCTAGGAAGCCTTCCTTAATTCAGACTATCAAGAACTCTCTTCTTCGGTGCTGACACTGCCCCTCATTTATGCTTCTATTTTGCACTCCTAATACTGTATTGTCATTTCTTTTTCTTTTTAAAATAAATCCCTCATCCATAGTTGATCGTGAACAATGTGCAGTAAGTGCTGCACAGCAAAATAGTTAGAAGCCACAGGTACTCAATAAGTGTTTACTAGATGAAGGAATAAATGGCCATATTGAAGTGAACCAGGTACATTTCAAAAACACTATCGCTATGGACTGAATTGTGCTCCCCACAAAATTCATGTTGAAGCCCTAACCCAAATTCGTGATGGTATGTAAGGATGAGGACTTTGGGAGATAATTAGGTTTAGAAGAGGTCATGAGGGTAGGACACTCTTACTGGGATTAGTGCCTTTATAAGAGGAGACACCAGAGAGCTTGCTGTCTCTCCCTCTGTCTGCCACATGAGGACACAGCAGGAAAGGCAGGCATCTGCAAGTCAGGAAGAAATCCCTCACCAGAACCCAACCAAGCTGCCAGCCTGCAGAACTATGAGAAAATAAATATCTGTTGTTCATGTCACCCCGTCTGTAGTACTTTGTTCCAGCAGGCCAAACTGACTAATACAACTATGAACTGGGATTAAGTTATTTGAAGATAACATTAATATAAACATTACAGATATTTATGCTATCTCCTTTTATTGAAAACCTTAAAAAAAGTTTTTTTTTTTAAAGAAAAGACCATATGAAATGTAGTTAGTCTAGATATTTCATACTTCCTTTCAAATAAATTTAAGGCATAAATTTTGGTATTTTCCTGGTAAATTAAGAAGCCTGACATAAGTCATATATAGTGGAAGATGAAGTGGTTTTGCAGAACAATGTTCAGTAGGAAAAAAATAAGTTAACCTGGGGGATGGCATTATCAGTTATAGCTATTCACCAAGTTTCTTTTTTTCCTCACAGATAACAACTGAAGACCCAGCATGTTCCTTGCACTATGTTAGAGATTGTCTTAAATTAATTTTATTTGTCTTATGTAAGATAAAGAAAATATTTAAGGTGTCATGGAAACTCCATAATGTATTATTTATTAATTTATTCAACAAATAGTTATTGTGCATTGTGGGAACCCAATTTTGTGTTTAAAGCTATTTTAAGCTAGTTTCATTACTGCATTCTCTTGGGACTGTGGATACAAACTACCCAGTCCTTATCTGATAAATCTATTCTATAATCAAAGCATAAGAACTGTGTGGTTTAGATCAGTAGAATCTCTACTTTGAATTTCACGGCTAAGTAACATTTTTAAAATTTGTGGAACCAATGCCAAGTTCCCAACATTTTATTTGGCCAAATAATAATGTAAAAAACAAACAAATATCATTACCAACTATCACTATTAGTTCACAAATGACAAAGCATTTTAACACAATTAAAGAATATAATCTTAGTAGAGAATAAAGGGTGGTTTTCAAGGTGACCACATTTCATTAAATAGAGAAAAACATCCACTATATTCTTTACTCTTCTCATTTCAACCTAGACTGGTGAAAACTTTGTTAAGAACAAATCCATCTGTGAGATAGATACAGAAATTTCTACCATCTACCATTTCTCCTCTTTCTGCCATCTACCACTTCTCTACCTTGTTCCTATTTCTCACTATTCAAAATCCCTTCCTTATTTTAATTCTTTAGGCAGGCCATTAAAATAATAAGCAAACTCAGTTTAATCCCATCAGCTACTACTTAAACGTAATCATTTTCTCTCATTTTGTCAAATACTGAAGATAAATGATGCTTCTGGTACCATTATAACTTTATGTTTCTGCATTTATAATATATCATATGAACATCTGAATGATGGGTATAAATCAAATATCAACCAATGAAGCAACAAAACTTACATGTGTGGACCCAATGAAACTACCCTTGCCATTACAATTCCAAGAATCAGAGTTGTTAAAACTGTAGAAATAAGAGAGATCTGAAAAAGAAAATGTAAAGATATATGGTCAGTTTAGAATAGAGACAATTTTATTGAAAATATTAGGTGATTCACTTTTTACTTGAGTAAACTTATGTACAGTTTTTAAAATACAATTCTTTAGTAGTTTATTCTTACAGATTGGTATTGATAATCTAAGGCAGGTAAATTTTTTATTAGATCTTAGTCTTAGTTCTTTTCCCCCCCAAATAGAACAAGTACCAAATATGACTATTTCATAAAGGGAAATTATGTTTCCATTTTTCTTCAGGTTTTATTTTAGTGTTGACTTGTGCTTTTTTCTATCTATAATTGCTTCTTGCTTCTGTCGTTATCCTACCCTGCCCCTTCCTATACAACGTCCCCCCACCCACTCACACACATTTTGGGATGCCTCTGCTTTTTCCTTGCTGCTTTCTAGCTCTATTAAGTCTAATTTTCCTCTGTGGTTTTGTCCTTTGGTCTGTGTTTCTAGAGTCTTCTCTGCTACTTCCTCTCTCTTCTGTCACTATTTTAACTGGTTACAATATAAACTGGTCTGTGTGTATATGTGTTCTTTGCACTCTTAACATTAAATCTGTGTTCTACTCTTAATTTTTTAAATGGATAAGCACAATTTAGAAATTTTTGTCTGATAAGAAAAATATAAAATTGCTTTTATTTCATTTGTCATTAATCTTGTTTCCTGGGTTGTTAGTTTTTAACTAGAGAGAAGGTTCTATTATAAGTCCTCTGATCCACTCAGATATTGGGAAAGAATCCGGTCACATAGCTAGAAAGTGGCCCGTGGGGAACTCAGAGGCTCAGCCTGACTCCAGATCAGTGTTTTCTAACTACTCTGCTTTGCTCATGGGAGATTTATTTAAATACATCAATATGACATTTTTAAGGGACACTTAGGGTCAAAATGTTCAAGTATTAGTAATATGATGGAACATTAGCTTTCTTTTCATAAATGCCTTGCCTTTTGCTCTCAGAAGGAAGCATTTATGTCTACATTGAGCATGTGGAATGGAAAACAGTTCAGACATTTCAGAAAATTCACCAAAAAAGTTCCTTTTAATACACTTCAGTTTATTTCTAGATGCCTCTTATGGAAGGAAGGAGCATGGTCAGAAAACTCTGGAATATCATCCCCATTCTCAGCTCTACCTGGAAGAGGGGGCTTCATCACTGTGGATACACACGAAACATCACAGTGAAAAGTAAAACTAATTAACTATTGGATTTTTCAAAATAGAATGTAAAAACACATGAATAACTTAAAAAAAATTTTTTTTATCAGAATGTTTGGCATAATGAGGATGCAACACCAATAATATTCTGAGTAAAATACAAACACTTCATGAGAGTAAGGAAATAAAATACAGCCAGATAAAGGCTAATGCATGCAGATAAGCATATGTGGTGAGTTGAATACGTACTTGGTTGGTTTCATTAGAAATAAATAACCATTTCTCTTTAGCAATAAGAATCATAAATATTGGCCAAATTCTCAACAATTAATCAATCAAATATTGACATTTAAATTCACTGGATAAAAAATGGGCACAATAGACATTGTAATTTACAAAAAAATTTTAAGCCAATGAAGTGATTCATTCTTACTTCATTAAAGTTAATGTAATTTTAAATTGTTTAAATGACTATCTACAAAGAATGATAGAAAATAGACTAGATTTTTCAGTAAATAGACTTGGTTTAAATAGAGTTCTTTATATTTTCTAAAATTAAAGTATGCTGTCTGTGTCAGAGTATCTACCTTAAAAAAAGAAAAGAGAGGACCTATTTATTTCATAGTCATCAAGTATTTAACCATCAGTTCCCCCAAATAAGATAAAATATCAAACATAGTTTACTCCAATACAATTATAAGTAAACTAAAAGAAACTAAAGATGAATACTGTAATTAAGAACTTGGCCATAGAGATAGCAGTTTGACAAAATTAATGCAGGTAACAAAGTGCATTTCTTTGCCTATTTAAAATGTAAAAATTACCTTTCCAAGTTTCGCTATATCTCGATACAAGGACAAAGGCAGAGTAAAGGCAACAGTGGAAAGCACAATAATGAAATGGTGACCAATAAGCAAGTTTTCAGGATCAACTAAAACACAATAAATATTATAAAGTGTTTATGAGTAACACCAGTGACACAAGTAGTCAAATATTTAATTAAAAAAATGACTTAATTAATACAAAGCGCTACATAAATGACAATTTTGAATAAATTCCATACAACCATGTAAAAACAGAAATAATTCACGAAAAATGTAAATACAAAGTAACTTAAGGATGAACCTATAATTCAAATAATGTTATAATATTTTGCATTCAAATTATTTTAGTAGCCTCTGCATCAGTTGTCCTGCTTCTTCCTTCCTTTGTCCCCTTAGTGTATGTGTGTATATATATATATATATATATATTTTTTTTTTTTTTTTTTTTTTTTTTTTTTTGCGTTACGCGGGCCTCTCACTGTTGTGGCCTCTCCCGTTGCAGAGCACAGGCTCCGGACGTGAGGCTCCGCGGCACGTGGGATCTTCCTGGACCGGGGCACGAACTCGTGTCCCCTGCACTGGCAGGCAGACTCTCAACCACTGCACCACCAAGGAAGCCCCCTTAGTGTATACTTTTAACCTAGAAACTACAGAGATCCTTTCCAAAGGCTAAAGACATTATGTCACTCCTTGTCCTAAACCCTCTAATGGCAAAACCCTTCATTCATAAAGTAAGCAACATGGGGAAATGGTAGGTTCTGTGGCTTTTTTTTTTCTAACTTCTGTACTCCAGAGAGACTTGATCAGTACAACTTAAAATTTCAAACCTCAAGGCTTTGATAAAAATATTCACTATATTTCTACCCTTCTATTGAGAAAGAAGTGATTTCCCTGAAGGAAAGCAGACAAAGCAACTTTTTGGATAGGGAAGATGTCATAGGGAAGCTGCTGAAACCTGGTATTTATTCACTGCAGACTCTTGGCTATCAAAACAAGGAAATAATATATATATATATATATATATATATATATAGTGTGTGTGTGTGTGTGTGTGTGTGTGTGTGTGTGCGCGCGCGAGAGAGAGAGAGAGAGAGAGAGAGATCAAATACAAACAAAATTTGTAAACATAAAATAAAACATACTTACAAGGATTTATATATATATATATATTTAAAGCTGTGCTAATCACAGTATTCACTTTAGGAGCTATGTATGTATTCCAATGAAGACACTATTGTTTAAATTTTTAGCTCATATTGAATTCCTTCAGAGATCATGTGATTATACTTTCGAAATGTCCTCAGTGGTACCAAGTCTTTGTGCATTAATTTCTGCAAAATCTAAAATCTGTAGAAGCCAAGTCTGTCAAATAAGTAAGTGAATGTGGTAAAAAACAAAAACAAAAAAAGAGAGCTATTACTCTGAAGAGTAAGACTAGTTTTCTTATATGGCTAATAAACTAATGTATAAGGAAGTTCCAAGGTGGGAATTTCAAAATGGCATAAGTTATACACACACACACAAACACACACACGTATATACCAGAATGGAAATATTAATCGTGGGTTTTTGTTTAACTCAGTCATAACTAAACAATCGTCATAACGTTGTGAGTCAAAACAATAAAACAGGAAAGTCAAGTTCCAAAACCCTTGAACTCAACTACTTACATATTTCTGGTAAACATAATATGAATTAAATTATTTGTGTATCTGGTCTGTTTACCATTTCAAACTGTTTGCTCTACTAATATAGTGTTATCTTATTTATACGGATGTCTGAAGTTACATGTATCCTTAAAATTCTGAAAGTATAGATTAAAAAAGAAGGAGAAAAGGAAAGAAGGAAGGAAGTGTTGGTAGGATTACGCCTACTTGGTTGTCCCAAGAGAAAGAGACTATGCTATGTTTTCTAACATTTTCCTCATACATATGTATTACTTCTTAAATAAGAAAAAAGAAAGAATTTTTTCTAAATTAATAATGCTCCTTTGAAAAACTGAAAAAAGCAAAGGAAACAAAAAATTCCCATGAATCGCACAATTAAAAGATAACCACAGTTTATATGTGGATATATGTTTTTTATTTTTTCCTTATTTATGGAAATAGAAAATTTACATAATTTAGATCATATTGTATATATGGTATTATATTCTTCTCATTTTCCTTAACATTCTATCCACTCACCTAATCTCAGTTTATGAAAACAGGATTTGGAGGCTGGGGGCTATGACAGCACCTACAGATAACAGCTAACAGTGCTGGGTACACCTCCTATATGCTAGGCACTGTCTGCGTTGTCTCTCGTTTCACACCATAATTCTATGAAGCAGGTGATACTCTAATTCATAATTTAGAGATGAGGGGCTAGAACTCAGCGAGGGCATTAACCTTCTCAAGGTCACACAGCTAGCAAGTAGTGGGTCAGTGATTTGACGCTCAAATCTCCTTGGTTTCAGTTTCCACTAAACCCTGTGAGAGGAATAGGCACAATTTCCAGTTTTACGTTTTGTTTCATTTTGTTGGCATGTTTCTAGGATGGGTGATTCACACACTAAGAGAAAAGGTGTTTTTGTATCAATTTGAAGGATAATAACAACTATAAAGTTAGGCGACTATGAAATGGGGATTATGTGGCTTGGACGAGGAACTCTTCAAAGCAAAAAGACTCACAATCTCTGAATTATTCAAATAGCCATGATATGGTGAAAGGATGAACAGGGAGTGGCGTTGTGGCACATGCTGAAAAGGTTTACTTAAAATGTTCACAGTGGCTTTTTCAGAATCAAGCCAAACAGGAAACAACCCAAATGTCCCTCAACTGGATGATAGATAAAATGTTTATATCCATATAATGAAATAATCCTCAGCAATTGAAAAAAAGAACACGTTACTAATAAACTCCAAAACATGGAGAATCTCAAATGTACTATACTAAGTGAAAGAGGCCAGACCCAAAAGGCTAGCTCCTATAAGATGCCATTTATTTGACATTCTGGGAAAAGCAAAAGTAGGAAGAGAAATCAGATCAGTGGTTCCCTAAGGCTGGAGATGAGAGAAAGTTTGACTACAAAGGGGAATGAGGAAAATCTGGGGGGATAACGGAATGGTTCTGTATTTTGATTGTGGCTGTGGTTATATGACTATATGCATGTGTCAAAACTCATAGGACTATACATTAAAAAGGGTTAATTTTACTATATTAAATTGTAGCTTAATACAAATAATGGGGACAAAGATTAGCTTGCTTATTTAAGAAATGATGTAGTATAAACACTACATGAAAAAATGATACTACAGATAGTGATACATAAGATATTTAAAATATAAAGTATTTTAATTATATAAATAATAATTTTTAAACAGCTAAATTAGAAATAAACTATATATAAGAGATTAATACTTTAGGATCAGATTGGATCATGGATATTACTGGATATTTGAAGTCATCCAATTCCTCCACTTGCAAATATTTTATTTTTAAATTATTATGAATCACATTAACTATGGAAAACTATATAAAATAAATATACTGACTTACCTCCAGGGATTCTTTGGAAAACTTTGCTCAAAGTATCTCCAGTTATTATGTTGTAACTTATCATGGCTAAACACATAATTAAAACAATACAGTCACCAACAAGCCATCACATATTTCATCTTGAATATTTTGAAAGTAATCAGTTATCACTTCCCAAATAGTCTACTTTCAAATATATATTGTGATTACAAATATGTACAACTTTAAAAATAACTAGACAGAAGATTTGTGGGAGAATATCAGTTTGTATTACAAAAGATTTTCCCTTCACAAATTGATTCTTTCCAGAACATCTTTAAATAATAGTGAGTTTTGGTAGTCATTTAAAATGCAATTTATTTTGTTATTAAAGTTCAGTTTCCAAATACTCTTTAGGAACACATATTTTGCTCAAAGTGAGGAACAATAATAGAAAACTGTCAAGGCTCCAAAATATCACCTCATTTGAAAAAGTAAAATTTTGGAGAAATATATTCTTAGCTTTCTGAAGAGACATAAGAAACTAGTTTGAACAATAGCTTCTGTATTACTTATTTTGAAAATGAAGTCAATTTGGCCACTGATGAACGTTAACATTTTGCTTATTTAAGAAGTGCTGGGTGCAAACTTTAAACAGCACGTTGGCCTTGGACATGACTTCCACAAATCCTTAGGTTTTCAAAAAAATTTTAGCCTTAGAAGAAATCTATCATTCTATTTTTCATCAAGCTAGGGAATCACAAGCATTAACTCAGAATCACGCTCACTTTATTTCAATGAAATACTCAGAAAACTGACCAAAAGGAACAGAAAACAAGGGAAAAATGGCTAAAGATAAACACTTAATGTGGAAAATATTTCAACTACTAGTATTCTTTAATGACTATTAAAACTATTTTATTCAGAAATGGCCGTTTATGAAAATACTTACAATATTCAATTTCATATTCATCCTTACCTATGAAAGGATACAAAAATTGTAGAACAGACAGTAGGAGATATCCTGGAAAGCCAAAAGTTTTATTGACCAAAGACTGGTAAGTGTCTGTCCCAGAGAGGGCCCCTCCTTTTATCAATAAAACAAGGGAAAAGTCTGTGGCAAAAATAACCATTAAACAAATGTCAGATTACATTTAGTACAATTTTTTTTTTTTTAGTGTTTTGACTTAAAGAAAAAAAGAACTTTAAAGAAGAGTTTAATGCTACAGTAAATTAGCATGGCAAGTCTTACTTTCTTTTCATAAAACTTTATCTTTCATAAGACTGTACTGTTTCCAGTTATCTATTTTTCAATCGAGATGCAAATAGACTTCATATATCCATGCAATGAACTGGACAGATGAGGGTATGCAGACTAGAGTTAAAGCTTCAATTTTCCATTTTACTTTCTTAACCTAACCAGTGCGATGACTATTAACAGGTTGTGGCTCAATTGTCCAAGCAACAGAATGTAGGTAATCCAATATCTCATAGGCGTTCAACATGTGAAGACCGAGAATAAAACGTGCTGGAAGCATTCAGAAGAAAAAATAGATTTAGGAGAGTCAGATCATTTGTTTTATAACAAAGTACAACTAGTAACTTTATAGTTATTATGGTTTACTTTACTATATTATTATTATAGTTAAGAGAGCACTCTAAGAATTTTTTTTTGAAATTTACATTTTAGAGATTTAAGTTCCACTTTTTTTTTTAAAAAACAGAGATGGCCAATTTTCTTTTTGTTTATTTATTTATTTGGCCGCATCGTGTGGCTTGTGGGATCTTAGTACCCTGACCAGGGATTGAACCGTGCCCTTGGCAGTAAGAGCTCGGAGTCCTAACCACTGGAACGCCAGAGAATTCCCAAGTTCCACTTTTAGTGTTGAAATTGAAGACACAAATATACAGAAAATATATAACTAAAAGTCTCTTTCATTTAACCTAATGTTTTTTGAACACCTAGTGAATGACACTGCAGTTGTATTGGGTACACAGCTACACAGAGGGTGTGATTCTTGCTTTTTCTTTTTTCTTGCTCATGCTTCCATCACAGGTGAATTTTTAATCAAGTTATTTGGAAATGTACTAGAATACAAAGAAGAAAATACAAATCATTGCAATGTTGTTTCCACCTTGATTCCCCACCCCCAGTTCACTGAAACTTCTTTTAACAAGTTCATCAATGAGCTCCAAGTTGATAAATCCAATTGATACCTCCTAAATATTAATCATATTTGCTTTTTCAGTAGCATTTTCTCCCTGTTTACCATTCCCTTGTTTCTCAACCATCCTCCCTTGGCCTTTCTGACATCACTTTCTCTTGGATTTCCTCCTATCTTTTGGGCCATTTAGTTTTTCACGTTTCTTTAACTCTCTTCAAACCCTGGATTCTTGGACTTTTTCCTCACTCTTCAAGATGTCCTAATGTGATCCTATTCATGGTCATGCTTTCAATTTTCATAAAGATGTTAGTAACTCCCAAATTTGTACCTCCAGCCCAGATTTCTTCCAAAACTCCAGATTTCTACATCTAGCTGCCTAATAAACATTTTACCTTGAAGACCTCATAGGCATCTTGATTTCAGGTATCCAAATTAAAATTTATATATTTGTTTTGGAACCTGCTTCTGCATTCATATTTCTCCAAACTGTGAATAATATCAAGATAAACTTGAGAATCACACTAGACTTCTCATTATCCATCACCTTCTATTTTCCTTTGGTCACTAAGTCCATTAACTACTGCATCATAAATTATTCAACTATATCTCCTCACTTCTAGTCTCTAACCTGTTTTACTTTAGGGCTTAGGCCTTTATCACGTCTTGCTTGGATTACTGCAAAAACTCCTATTAGTTCTCTCATCCACTATCCCCTCCCTACTAAGACTTTCTTGACCTCCCCCCTGTACCAGATGAATCTGACCACAGAATAAATCTGACCATGTTTTCTGCTTAAAATCCTCCAGGGGAATACTTTGATGCCTTTGGATAAAAACCAACACTTTTTCATAATTTTTTTTCAGAAAAAAACTGTTTATTAGCTGTGGGATCTTGGATGAAGGACTCTGAGTTTCATCTGTAAAGTACGGCAATACCCCAACCTTGAAGAGTCTATGAGGATGATGATGTTTAAATGCCTACCACAATGCTTGGCACACTATGGAGGCTAAATGAATGAGAACTCATGCTATTTTTAGTTATCTTCTATAGGCTGTGTGTTGAGGTGGAAAAACATTGTATTTGGAGTCTGATGATACTGACGGTAACGATGATAAAAACCACAAAAACACTAGCAAATACTTCACAACACTTTCTGTCTGCCAGACCTTTTTCTAAATGCTTTATGTATATTAACGTGTTTCATCATCACAACAGCCCTAAGTAGGTGCCATTATGATCCCCCATTTGATAGATGAGAAAAGTGAGGCACAGAAGCTTAAGTAAATTGCTAAATTTCACAGAATAAAGGAGAGACAGGACTCAGACCCTGGTAGTCTAGCTCCAGAATCCATGCATTTAACCAAAATCTCAACTCTGTTGCCAGTACCTGCAGACCTTGGGCAAATCATGTTAACCTACTGGTCTCAATTTCCTCCTCCATAAAAAGTAGAACATGAATACCTACTTTATGGAGTCAGAAGGATTAAGTATAGTGGCTGCATTATGCTTGGCATCTAGCCAGTCTTCAGGAAATGGTAATGATTATCATTACATGGGAGCCTTCAAAAATGCCTCTGCAAACCTCTCTAACTTCATCTCTTTCCACTTACCAACATCAACCCTATACTTTAGCCAGGCTGAATCACTTACATAGTTCTCGCTTGCATTTCCACATTACCGTCTGCTTGGAGTACCCTTCCATTTTCTTTGCTCTCTCACATTTTTTCATAAACAGTCAGTGAAGCTGTCTTTTCCTCCCCAAAACATGTCTGCTCCTTTAAGGCTGGATTAAATGCCAGTATCCCTATTGTCATGCACATATTTGTATTATGGTATTTTTCATGAAGTATTATAATTATGTGTGTTTTTTTCTGCCGAATGTACTACATTGTGAGCTTCATGTGGGCAGGAATAATGCTATCATTGCTATAGCTATCATTGCTATCATTGTTATAATGGCAGCAGTGTCAGTAAATATCTGTTGAATGAATCAGTGATCAATAAAGCAGGATTGCTAGGTGTCTATATATCTGATTCAAATGTAATATGATAAATGACTTAATAAATATATTTTAAAATATTCTGCAAGCACAAATGACATAGTAATTCATCCTATATCCTTTGTTTAAAACTAGGAAAAGCTTCACAGAAGAGCTGAGTAGTGCCTTGAAGGATAAACAGGATTTCACCAGGTAGAGAAGAAAAAAAAAATGTCAAGCAGGGGGACTATCTATGGGAAGTCAGTGTGAAGGTATATTCTACATGTGGGTAATGGAATAGTCCAGAATGGCTAAAACATAAGTCCCACACAGGGCAGTGTCGGTGACAGGGTGAAAGAGAGGTCATATTAGTGGGAGATAAGACCAGAAATGCAGACTGTGGCCGAACCATGAAAGAATTTAAATGCAATAAATTTTTTTCTGTTGTCATTATAGAGTCTTGGAACGTTTTGACTGGGGGAATATCAGATCAGGCTGAGGTTTCGTAAAGATAACTTTTGCAGTAATATGGAGGACGGATCAGAAAGCAAAAGACAGATGCTAAAGGCAGGAAAACTGAAAAGCAACTTATTGGCCAAGGAAGAGAATCAGTGAGGACTGGAGTAACAGGAGGTAACCAGTTTCACAGATGTTGTAAAGTTTTGGTGAAGAACTGTATGCTTGGGATGAGACTGCTGAATTGTACAACAGTTCAAAATGTACTGCTTAAAAGTAACAATTTGCTAAGAATTCAGTCAATAACAAATGCTATACGGGCTATAGATAAAGCTCTCAAAAGTTTTAGGAATCTCAAATATCACTATAACATTTTGATCTCCCTTTAAATGTACTGTATGCAAATTTTAGATAATCCATGAATGAGTGTACGTTACTTAACAGGAAAATTTTCTTTTACATCATTATGTATACTTGGACAATAAAAATTATTTTACTCTAATCAACAAATATGAGAACCTTAAAGTAAATTAAAATAAAATCATTTGTTGTAAATATTTACAATTCTTTCTTGTTCTCCAACATTTCACAAACATGAAAACAGAACTTAGAAACACTACTTGTTGAACTGGACATAACTCATTGAAAAGACAAAGGCCTTAAAAAGACAAAAGAATAATTGTAGAGACAAACAACTGTATAATTAGTGTCAATTTAAAGAACAATTCAATATTATAACCCTACTTGTAGATTTTGCTCTTAAAATCCTAATTAAGGAACAAAATGAATCACAGTCTATAATTATTTTTTGTGTCTGTGTGGTCATCCTTAATTTATCAAAATTATTTAAGGATTTTCATCATGCAGCCAAATTACTGAGTAACTAATTTCTGCTGATTAGTTGCAACATATAACTTTGCAAAGGACTGCTCACAGACATTGCTGTAGGTTTACGTATAGCATCAGTTGAGAGAGTTATTCACATTATGATCTATGTATGTATAACGTGACTTGGCTTTAAGAAACTATTCATTCTCCTTAATTATTGATTGAATCCTTAGGTGATATATATTTTTAAATGCTTTCTGTCTACTGGTTTACAATGTGTGTACATGTTCATAATGCACTTAAACAAGCCTTGGTTATTATGCCTGGGAGGAAATTAATTATTTGTCAGTACTGATTGACTGGAAAACAGGAAATTAAAAACGACAAGGGTAAATCCTTGAATAGGGTTTTTGAGTGTGATAAATGTGCTCATAAATAAAATACACTTGTTAAACATCAGCAACTCTGAATAAGCACAAAGTCACAGATTCCACATTACTAAATTATGGATCTTAAGCTACAAATTAAGAGCTGTAGAAGCTAAAAGCATCTTAGGTTTAGGGAGTGGTCGGTGGTGAGAAGCAGGGAGGAAGGGAGTTGAGGGCCTCTGCCGCTCTGACTTTGGTACCTGCTGCATGCTTTACTTTCTTCCTGAGCCTGAGGAAAAACAGCTGAGTTACAGGCTGGTTTTGGAAGCCTGAGATTTTATGAGGGATGGCATCTTAGTCAGAGTCTCTAGAAGTAGAGCTGAGACAGAGATTCTTGAGCAAGAGATTTGAGGGAGTGCTCTTAGGAGAAGGGGAGTGAAAAGATAGGGCAGGGGAACAGCTCACCAGGACTCGATCTCGATCTCGGGGGAGAGCAGCTGCAGCCCAAGCCCTGCAGTGGTGGCGCTCTGGAGCTCCAACGGCCCCGCACATTGGTCCCTCCCAGAGGCAAGGAGGACAGCTTTGGGGTTTCTGTTACTCAGTCTTCGGGGAAATGGTGGCTGGGGTTCATAACCTCACAGGAAGGTGATACTGTTAAGGCCCAGGTCGCCACTCTGGAGCAGGGGACAGCTGAGGTGTTTTGTATTACCTGGTAAAGGGCATCTAGGTGATCACACATAGCAGCCCCCTAGCAGCAACCACTGCAGTGGGTGTCTGTTTGTGATTGCTGCCTCTTTCGCAGTGATACTAAGGTAGAGGAAAGACCTTGTGTTTGCCTTGAGGTGAACTGCGGGGACGACAGGGCAGGGGTGAGAACAACAGGAAGAGAAGATGATTAGGAGTTGTAAAGCCTGCACTCAGACGGGGGAATGGGTGTGAATGAACATGTTACACGGAAAGCGGGAAGCAGAACAGAAGAAGCGATACAGAAGCACCTTATTGCTGCCCTTGAAGACAGTGGCAGGCAGGAGGCTGGGCAGGCGGGGTAAGGTGGGGAGGGAGTGGGGATCCCTGCTGGTTGAGCACCGGGGCTCTTGGTGCCACCTGCACAAACAGAGCTCAAGCAGAGTTCATCTGTGTGCACCTGCCCGAGGTTTTTGTGGGAAAGGAATCCCTGATGTCTGCATTTTCAGAGTACGGTCTTGGCCTTAATCAGTCTTTAAAGTGACTCCTCTATCTACCACGTTTGGCATAAAGTGAAAAGGCACATGAAAAGGATTTAAGCTTGGTAATATATAATGCTTTTCTAATCTGTTCAGAGGATTAGCAAGGAAAGTAAATCTCCTCAGATACAAATGTTTAAATTCTTTAGGATTCTTTGATGCACTTTTTAATTAGGAAATTCAATTACAGGGCGTGTGTGTGTGTGTGTGTGTGTGTGTGTTTGTGTAAAACAGTCATTGCACAATTTAAATTGCAGGAATAATCAATTACATAGCATTTTACCTGTAACATATGAAACCCAGAATAAAAGCAATATTCCCAGAGGAAAGCCAGCTTGCTTCATTGAATAAGGCAATCCTGGAAAAAACATAAAATGTCCCACTCATCACATTAATAAAACATATGGAAACACGGAAGTTTTCCCCCAATTTCTGTATATAATAGGCTAAGTAAATTGACATATTTATATGACATAGTTTTAAACAGTGTATATGAATATTAAAATTAAATGTTAGCATATTAACGCCTATTTCAGAATAAAATGTTGTAAGTTAAGGGCATGTCAAGTGAGCAAGTTTATGAGGTGGAAAAATAAGAGTAAGAAAGCATCAAATGAAAAACAGATGACAGTTCACACAAATAATGTTCCCTTCAGGGTGAGGGGGACATATGACCTAGAATATGTGGAGAGTAATGACCCAGAGCTCTCCTTTATGTGCTGGCCGGGAAAACAGAGATGATAACAAGAGTATAGAAGGGTTATGAGATTTGAGGAAAGACCAACCCTGGGGTCAAAATGGGCAACTCTGTAGGAAAAGGAGAGGAAAATGAGAAGGCAAAAGTATTTTTTATAAAGCTGAAAGGAGTATGTAATGTTATTTCTTATGAATCTTTTTTGGAAATGGGCAATTTTAGATTATGGACAATGAAACATTTAAAATAAAATGTACTTAAAATAATTCCACCCAGAATATTTATTCTCTGAAAACTTTCCCCTTTCAAAAATCTGCTGAGCCTAATTAAGAAGTACTTTTTAAGTTGACATGAATCAGCTTAAAGTGTTCATATCAGGAATTAACTCTGGGATTCGGCCTACACCTCTATGGTACATGGAGGCTGAATTTCAAAAAAGTCTTTACGCCTACTTGCTACTACTTTGCCTCAGTTTCCTACAGTTTATTTACCATTTGAAAAAAAAAATTGTCTGTATATGGAAAGTAAAATCAAGAAATACATCAACTTGTGAAAGTTAAGAAAAGTAACTCAATCCAGATGACTGAGACTAAAATGTCATAACTTTACAGGAAAAAGTAATATTCTCAATGAGTATTTGCAGGATTTTGTTTTGTCCTTGCTTTTTCTTACATTGGATGTTTCAAATAACAAAAGCGCTGAAAAAATAACTGCCTTTATTATTATAACGCAACGCACTTAATTTTTTCTGAACTTTTCCTTTGCTTCAAATTGGGAAAATATGAGAGGCTCATTTCTTTCAATTCTGATTATTTGGCTCCTTTGTTTTAAAAAATCATTTAAAAAACCATTTCTATTTATTGATTAAATTATATTTACAACTGATATATCATAATAAGTTTGTACTTTAAAATTTAATACTCTATAAATGGGTAAGGAAATATTACGTGGATTTGATTCTTCACGATTGTTATGTTTTCACATTAAACTTTTGTATCTCCAATATTTGCAAGTATCTGGAGGTTCAACACCTCTAGAAGGTTATGGAAAGGTGATTCAAGTAACGGTTGGCCACTCCAGGAACAGGGAAAAAAGTAAATTAGGTAACATTATCACTTGACGATGCAGCCTATGAAAAAAAAATTCAGCAATCTCCCATCTGCAGCTCCACCTTAATCTATCACACACGGAGGATGCTCTCAAATGTGGAAAGAGTGTGAATCACCACCCCATTTTTAGTATAAGAGAGACTGATGTGTGCACATTGTTACATTGGAAAAAAGGGAAGGCTTTTATGAAAAAACAATTACCAATTTTATCATTTAAGATTTTTTCCTTTAAAATTAACCTATGAATACTAGCAACATAATAAGTGTCTTAAATTTGGCCTTTTCACTGAAAATTAAAAAAAAAACTTACCTATTATACCAGATCCTATAATCGAGTTGACAACATTAAAAACAGCAGCAGACTGACGACAAGTTTTCCCTTTGTCCTTATGTTCAGAAACGAGGGTTTCTCTGTCATCTAGATGGCTCTATTTTAGTATATAAAAGTGCAATTAAAAAATATTTAACTAGCTCAAAAATTCAGAAAACTGTAAGACAAATATGCAATTTAGGAGACTAACATGATATTAGTAATAAGTAATGCCAATAACGATAAGAAAATGAGGATAATAATAGAGTAACAACAATATCAAGTAATTCAAACAGAGCCTGTGAACAAACTCCATCCTAAAATGTCCTGATTACAGCTGCACCAAGTTCGTGGACTACTGCATGAAATCCTAGTACTTTAGAATCTCTTAGGGAGCAAAGGATGTGATTTTTGTGAAATTAAAGGGGTTATATTGAAAAGTGCCCGCTATGAAAAAAAAAAGATCAAGGCAAAATTTCTTTTTTCTCCTGGAGAACCTTCTGTGGTGCTACATCAAGACGCTGGGTGAAGGTAGCTAAACGCTGTTGCAGGGTGAACGAACGAATGACCTGCCTTCAGAACCAGCCCCAGTCTCGTTACCTGTGGCGGGACGACGGGCCGCTGACCCTGGTAGCCCATGGCTGCACCCGGGTCCTCTGCAGGTGGAAGGTTCGCGGGCGCGGGTACTCGACTCGCCAGAACAGCCTCCTCCGCGACCTCCAAGCCCGGGGTCAGCGCGCGGCAGGCGAGTTGGGGGCGGGCTGCGCGGGCTGCGCGGGCTGCGCGGGCTGCGCGGGCTGCGCGGGCTGCGCGGGCTGCGCGGGCTGCGCGGGCTGCGCGGGCTGCGGCCGCAGCTCACTTGGACGCCGCGGCCGAGGCGATTTCCCTCGGAGGTTGCGAAATACGCCTTCCTCCTGAGGCGGAGACGCTACAGGGTGTTTCTGATTCGGGCAGCCCTCTCTCCCAGCACCTCGCCTTTTTTTCCTTGTCTTTTTTTTTTTTAAACCTCCAGCTGCGGCCTCTCTCCCCTCGCCTCCCACCCAACCAACTGCTGCAAAGTACAATATGTTGCGTCCACGCTGACTTGCTCGGATTGTACAGAGTTAAGCTGGCCTTATAGTCCATTCCCAAATTATCTGCTCCTTGGCTGGAGTCTGACGTCCAGGTAAGAACGCACTAGCACACCTGTTCCCAGGGAGCGTCTTTTCTATTGCTTCCTCCTGCTGCTCCCTACACCGATTTCCGTCAGAGCTGACAGATGAAAATGTGGAACTGTTAAAAAGCTTTTCTCGAGTTTTAGCAAATTTGATTACTGAGCATGCTTTGGTCAAGTGTTTCCGGGTGACTTTTCAGAAAAGGAGACTTGGAGAATGGAAAGAAAGATGGAGTCAGGTAACGAACCTTAAAAAGGTGGCGGGGGCTTCCCTGGTGGCGCAGTGGTTGGGAGTCCGCCTGCCGATGCAGGGGACACGGGTTCGTGACCCGGTCCGGGAGGATCCCACATGCCGCGGAGCGGCTGGGCCCGTGAGCCATGGCTGCTGGGCCTGCGCGTCCGGAGCCTGTGCTCCGCGGCGGGAGGAGCCACAACAGTGAGAGGCCCGCGTACAGCAAAAAAAAAAAAAAAAAAAAAAAATGGTGGCGGGACAGGGTGTCAGCGGATGGGGAAGGAAAGGCACTTAGAGTATCTGAGCTAGAAAGAATCTGAAATGACCATCTGTTCACCCCTCTTACATTACAGGTGAGGAAGCAGGCCCAGAGAATATTCAATCACAAAGAGACAGAATACGTAGAGAACAATTTCAAGGATAGTTAGAGCGGTAATATAACGCAACATTTACTTCTCAAATAATTCAAGTGGTTCTTTTTTCATAAACATTTATTTAAAATTATGAAGCATTTAAAAAACATAGAAAAACCTAAAGAGTACTATAAATTTCATATACTCTCCACTATCAAAGTAACAAATACTAATATTTTGTCATATTTTCTTCAAATTGCGAAAATAAACATTTAATGTCACAACAGAAACCCCTTTACCCTTCCGAATTCCTTTCCCTACGTCGCTAGACTCATCCAATTCATGAAGTTTGTGTATATCTTTTGTATTCATGCTTTATATTTTAATTCATTCATTTGTAGCCATAAATGATATATAACAATGATTTGAGTATTTTCAAGATTTACAAAGATGGTCCCATACTGCACTATTTTCCTCCTAGCATTATTGTTTACCCAGTGTACTGTTTTCAAGATGTATTATATAGATTCATGCAGATACACAGTCTATTCATTTTATCTGTGTCACTGTTCAGTTAGCCATCTTCCTACAGAAAGACATTAAGATTTTTTCTAATTTTGTACTCTTCTGGAGCATATTAAATGACAGTTTCTCTAGAAGTAGAATTATGAGAAAGTAGTTCATGCATATTTTCAACTTCACTAAATATTTCCAAACTGGTCTACAAATTGATAGCCCCAATTATTTTTCCACCAGCAGGGATGGAATTCCTGCTCTGCACTGTTAACATCAGGACTTAGTTTCTTTTTAAGTTTTGACGTTGTGGTGAGTTTTAAAATGGTATATAAATATTGTATAGATTTGTATTTTCTTAATCTATAGTGATGTTGAGGATCTTTTTATAATGTTTAATGAATATAATTAAATATTTTGGTTTTCCTGTTAATTTCATTTTTTTTTTATCCTTTGCCCATTTGATTTGATTGTTAGTCTTTTTCTTATTCATCTGTAAGAGTTATTTATATATGTGGGGGGCCAACTGTATGTCAGTTACATATTTTGTACATATCTTCTTCCAGCTTCTTTCTTCTAAAATTGTGCTTTTTTTTACGCAAAGTTTACAGTTTTGAAATATTTAAAATTAGTAATCTTAATCCTGATACAAGTACATTAAAAGAAAGAAAATTATAGCCCTTTCACTAAAAAATATAGATTCAAAATCCTGAATAAAATGTTAGTAGATTGAAGCTAACAGTGTATGAAAAAGCTAACAATATCATGACCAAGTTGAGTATACCCCAAGTATGAAAGGATGGGTTAACCCCCCAAAAACTGTAATTTCCCACATTAACAGATTACAAGAGAAAACGATGTAATTGTTTTACTAGATATAGAATAAAACATTTGATAATGTTGAATTCATGATTGGAGAAAACCTCTTTGTAACTTAGAAACAGAAGACAACTTCCTTAAACTGATAAACTATAGCAGATATCTTCATTAATGGGGAAATTTTGGAAGCATTTCCATTTAACTAAGAAATGAAACAAAAATGCACATGATAATGACCCTTATTTTACATGATGTTGGAGTCCGTAGCCTAAAGCAATAAGAAGAGGAAAAGAATTTATAGGTATGAGGATTGGAAACGTAGAAATAAAGCTGTCATTTTGGGATGATGAAATTGTTTAAAAAGAAAAATTCAACAGACTTTAAAGGAAAATATTAGAAGCAATAAGAGAATTTAGGGAGCTTAATAGATATAAGATTTGCCTGAAAATATATTAATTTTTACAGCAGCAACAAACAACTAGATATAATAATGAAAAAAGAAGCTAATTTATAATAGTGTCAAAGAATACCAAATACTTAGGAATAAATTCAACTACAGACACACGCAAACTCATCAGAGAAAACTGTAACAATCAAAAGACATTAAATAAGGCTTGAATAAATGGAGAGAAATACCAAATTCATGGATAAGTAGACTAAATATTCCAAAGATATCAATTCTGTCCAAATTGATTTATTGATTAAAAACTATTAGTTTCACCATATTGACAACAAACACCTACGGTGTAAATTTATAGAGCTTGTAAAAGTTTCCTTTTTTTAATCTACCAAAGAACTATATTTGATTTTTAAAAGTAGAAAGTAAAGTAAAACGGAGAATTTTTAATAAATTTTGTATTTCTACTTTCAGTGATAACTTTATAAATTTTTTCAATATATTAAATATTTGTCTGTGTATGTGACAGTGGTGACTTCGTTTTTGTGAATAGGGCTCTCTGGGTGGTTTAAAACATGTTTACAAATTCTTGATACTCCTCCCATCAAGAAGTGGAGTTTCATTTCCCTTCCCTGGGTGTGCGCTGGACTCAGTGACTTGTTTCTAATAAACTGCATATGATGGAAGTGACATGTTTCATCTCTGATACTAAGTCATAAAAGTCATTGTGGTTTCTGCTTTGTTCTCTTTCAGATCACTCCCTCTGGGAAAAGCCAGCTGCAATGTCATGAGGACATTCAAGGGTCTCATAGAAGAAACTGAACCCTCTGCCAATGCTATGTGAGTAAGTCATGTTGAAAAATGATCCCTTAGCCCCACTCAACCCTTCAGATGTTGGCCCCAGCCAACATCCCAGATGCAACCTGAGCCAGGGCCACTCAACCAACCTGCTTCCTCCTTCCTCATCCACAAAAATGTTTACTGTTGTTTTAGACCACCAGTTGGGGTCTATTTGTTGCATGATGATAGAAAACTAAGATAGGATTTCTATACTATTTTTTTTTTTGGTGGTTAGTTTTTAATTAATTAATTTGCATTTTTGAATTTATTTTATTTTGAACAGTTTTAGGTTCACTGCAACACTGAGCAGAAGGTACAGAGATTTACCATATATGCTTTGTCTCCAAACATCCATAGCCTCCCCTATGAAGAACATTCCCCACCAGAGTTGTATATTTGTTACAACTGATGAACCTACATTGACATATCATCACCCACAGTTCGTAGTTTACATTAAAGTTTACTCTTGGTGTTGTACATTCTATGGGTTTGGACAAATGAATAATGATATGTATCCACCATTATAGTATCATACAGAATAGTTTCACTGCCTTAAAAATCCTCTGTGCTCAGCTGATTTATCCCTGTCCTCCCTCCCCTCAATCCCTGGCAACCACTAATATTTTTACTATCTCCAGAGTTTACCCTTTTCTAGAATGTCGTCTAGTTGGGATCATACAACATGTAGCCTTTTCAGATTGGCTTATTTCACTTAGTAATATGCATGTAAATTTCCTCCCTTTTTTTTTCATGGCTTGGTAACTCATTTCTTTTTTTTAAAATAAATTTATTTATTTTATTTTATTTATTTTTGGCTGCATTGGGTCTTTTTTGCTGCACACGGGCTTTCTCTAGATGCAGCAAGCGGGGGCTGCTCTTTGTAGTGATGTGCGGGCTTCTCGTTGCAGTGGCTTCTCTTGTTGCAAAGCACAGGCTCTAGGTTCCTGGGCTTCAGTAGTTGTGGCTCACGGGCTCTAGAGCACAGGCTCAGTAGTTGTGGTGCACAGGCTTAGTTGCTTCACGGCATGTGGGATCTTCCTGGACCAGGTCTTGAACCCGTGTCCACTGCATTGGCAGGTAGATTCTTAACCACTGCGCTACCAGGGAAGCCCCTCTCATTTCTTTTTAGCACTAAATAATGTTCCATTGTCTATGTACCACAGTTTATTTATCCGCTCACCCACTGAAGGACATCTTGGTTCCTTCCAAGTTTTGGCAATTTTGAATATTGATGCTATAAACATCGGTGTGTGGGTTTTTGTGTAGACATAGGTTTTCATCTCCTTTGGGTAAATACCAAGGAGTACAGTTGCTGGATCCTATGGTAAGCTTATGTTTACCTTTGTAAGAAACCACCAAACTGTCTTTCAAAGTGGCTTTTATATTGAATGGTACAATGAATGAATGAGAGTTCCTGCCAGCATTTGGTGTTGTCAGTGTTCTACATTTTCACCATTCTAATAGTACACACGTAAGCACATATGATTGAATACATCGTTGCTATTATTATTTTGAACAAACGGTTATCTGTTAGATCAATTAAGAATAAAAGAAAGGGACTTCCCTGGTGGTGCAGTGGTTAAGAATCCGCCTGCCAGTGCAGGGTACATGGGTTCAATCCCTGGTCCAGGAAGATCCCACATGCTGCGGAGCAACTAAGCCCATGCACCACAACTACTGAAGCCTGCATGCTCTAGGGCCCGCATGCTACAACTACTGAGCCCGCCTGCTGCAACTACTGAAGCCCACATGCCTAGAGCCTGTGCTCCACAACAAGAGAAGCCACTGCAATGAGAAGCCTGCACACTACAACAAAGAGTAGCCCCTGCTCACAGCAACTAGAGAAAGCCCGCGCACAGCAACGAAGACCCAGTGCAGCAAAAAATAAATAATAAAAAGAAAATTAAAATTAAAAAAGAAAAGAATAAAAGTTTTTATTTTACCTTCAGTCACTCCTGCAATGCTCCTCTCTTGTTTATGTAGATCCAAGTTTCTGGCATATCATTTTCCTTCTCTCTAAATAACTTATTTTAAAATTTTGCAATGCAGGTTTACTGGTAACAAATTCTGTCAGCTTTTGTTTGTCTGAGAACGTCTTTATTTCTCCTTCACTTTTGAAGGATACTTTTGCAGGGTACAGAATTCTAGGTTGATAGGTTTTTTTCTCTCAGCACGTTAAAGATTTCACTTCACTTTCGTCTTGACTATGTTGTCTCTGAGGAGAAGTTGGATATAATTCTTACCTTTGTTCCTCTATAAGTCAGGTGGTTGTTTTTTCCCCTGGTTTTTTTCAGAATTTTTTCTTTATCTTTGGTTTTCTGTAGTTTGAAAATGATATTTAAGTGCAGTAGTTTTTTGTATTTATCCTCTTTGGTGTTTTCTGAACTTCCTGGATCTGTGGTTTGGTGTCTGATATTAATTTGGGAAATTTTCAGTCATTGTTTTCTCAAATATATCTTCTGTTCCTCTCTCTTCTTCTTCTGGTATTTCTATTGTCCAACTGTTACACCTTTTTTTTTTGTTGTTTGTTTGCGGTACGCGGGCCTCTCACTGTTGTGGTCTCTCCCGATGCAGAGCACAGGCTCTGGACACGCAGGCTCAGCGGCCATGGCTCACGGGCCCAGCTGCTCCGTGGCATGTGGGATATTCCCGGACTGGCACACGAACCCGTGTCCCCTGCATTGGCAGGCGGACTCTCAACCACTGTGCCACCAGGGAAGCCCTGTTACACCTTTTGTAGTTGTCCCACAGTTTTTGGATATTCTGTTCTGGGATGGTATTTTTTGTTTCAGTCTTTTTTTTTTTCTTTTCATTTTTAGAGGTTTCTGTTTAGATATCCTCAAGGTCAGTGATTCTTTCTTCAGCCACATCTGGTCTACAAATAAGCCCATCAAGGCAGTCTTCATTTCTGTTACAGTGTTTTTTACTTGTATTATTTTATTTTGGTTCTTTCTTAAGATTTCCGTCTGTCTGCTTACACTGCCCATCTGTTCTTGCATGCTGTCTACTTTATCTATTAGAATAATTAGCATCTTAATCGTAGTTTAAAAATTCCTGGTCTGATAATTCCAGCATCCCTCCCAAATCAGAGTCTGGTTCTAATGCTTGCTCTGTCTCTTCAGACTGTTTTTTTAGCTTTTAGTATGTCATAATTTTTTTTTTGATAGCCGGACATGATGTACTGGGTAAAAGGAACTGCTGTAAATAGACCTTTAGTAACATGATGGTGAAGATGAGGGAGGGGAAGCATTCTATGGTCCTATGAGTAGATCTCAGTCTTTTAGTAAGCCTGTACCTCTGCACTGTGAATTCCACGTGTGCTTCTCAATACTCTCCTCCCCCGTAGTTGGAACAGGATGATTATAGTAGGCTGGAGCTTCCCCCAGGTCATTTAAAACTCTGATAAAACCCCAGCAGGTTAGGCTCTAGTTAAATAGTTTATCCTGAGGGCAGACTTTGTTAAGAAGTACAGAATGCTCTGGAGTGTTTAAAAATAGCTCCTTTCCCCTTCTCCTGCAGGAAGCAAGAGGAGATTTTTCTCCAGTATTTACTGTGAGAACTTGGTTGAGCTCCTGGAAGTAAAATTCACAAAAGTGTGGGGGCCCCTTATGACTAGGTACCCCTGGACTTTTTATCTCTCAGACTTGTAATGTTAAGCCTCCAGAAATTCATCAGTTACAGCTCAGGTTTCCCTATCTGGTGCTGGTTCCCCTGGAGGTTTGTGATTCCTTGTATTTGTCTGTTGGTCTGTCTAATTTTGGGGGCAGTGGTTTGCCCTGTGGCCTTACTTCTCTGAAGGGTCTCAGAAGAGTTGTTGATTTTTCAGTTTGGTTAGATTTTCACTTGTTTTTTTAAGACAGAGTGACATATTCCAGCTTCTTATATGCTGGATCAGAACCCAAAATTTCTTTATACTTATTTTAATGATCTTTCTTAGAGATCTTTTTTTTCTAGCTTGAAAAGTATTATTTGTTTAATTTCAAAAGTACTCTATTCTCAATGAAAAAACAGGAGGAAGAAAGAATAGAACACATAGTCACTGGAAATCCTTCCATGCAGAGGTAAACACAGTGAGCATTTAGAGCCTTGCATTTTACTCAGATTATACAATGTTTGAAGTAGAGGATAAGTGAATGTTCACATGCAGGTAAACAGTTTTTGAGCCTGTCTTAGCCCCAGATAAAGGCCATGGAAGCCAGACTTTCAGGAATGTTAGAGAGCCTAAATTTGAGCTTTTTATCAGATTGTATAATTATGTAAGTAGTATACTATGCTTAGGTAGAATTATTACTTTTCTTCATTATTTGGTTACAGTCCAGACTAGGTGACCTCTAAGAGCACCTGGCTGTTTTAGAAATAATCAGGGAAGGCTGTATCTTGGCAGAAATGTGAATTTACAAAGCTCTCCCTGATAGCTAACCTGACTTCTTTCTGACATTAAGGTTCAAGTTTGGATGAGACTAAAGACAACAATTTTCAACCCACATCCCCAGGGAAGTTACTTTTTCCTCAACTTTGGAAAGGAGTCTAGAAGAGGAGTAATTTTGTTTTTTGTAAAAATGAATGCTTGTTATGCTCCACAGTATTAGATTATTAATTCTACTAGCATTAGTAGAGCCTTAATATGCAGAGTCTGAAACAAGATAAACCTTTCTTTTTTGCTTTTTTTAACTTTCCAAAGGTGGGGTCCTCAGTCTTTAGAGGTCTGGAAGGACTGCTCAGATACTTTTGGCTAAATAATCAAAGTATGTTCTTTTTAAAATGGATTTATCATCTTAAAAAATCATTCTTGTAACTATATTCTGTGATCTCTATATTACTCATTATCCAGGAATAGCTTATTCTTGTGGTACTATGTTATTATTATTGCATAGTTAAGGTATTTTGATGTTTTCTGACCTAATTATTAGAATTCTGTAAGCCACTATAATGATATTTTTGGTTAGGAGTCAGAGTGGACGGGGCACTCAGGAATGAGTTAAAATTAGTGTAACTGTAAAACCTGGTTTGCCCAAGATAGTCCTGGTTTAGGCTTCTTGTGCCACTGTAATTATGAATCGCATAATCGCATTCTCCAAAGTGTCCCAGTTTTGAGGATCAGTTACAACATCATGCTACAGAGACACCTGGCGGATAATAACATCGAAATATTTGCATAGCAATTCATAGTTTTTCTTCCAGTGGTGTCCAAGCTGAGAAGGGATGGAAGATTTAAAAAACAAGGATCTTTGTTAATTCTTTAGTTAGTATAGCAGATTAGGAGTTGAGGGACTGGAATCAGAAAAACCTAGGGGTCATTCAAAGCTCAAGGGATCTTTGCTAGTTGCTTCACTTTTTGAGTTAATTTCCTTATTTGTAAAAAAGGAAAAATAACTACTTCTTTCATAGGAGTAGTTGTGGGATTAAATGAAATAACCTATTAGTGTTAGTTTCCTACAGCTGCTGTAACAAAGTACCATAAACTGGGTGACTTAAAATAACAGAAATTTATTTTCACAGTTCTGGAGGCTAGAAGTCCAAAATCAAGGTATCATCAGTGCCATGCTCCCTCTGAAACACGTAGGGGAATCCTTTCTTACCTCTTCCTAGCTTCTGGTGGTAGATGCATCACTTCATTACTCCATCTTCACATGGTATTCTCTCTGTGACTCTTCACTTACTCTTCCCTCTGTGTAGGTCTGTGTCCAAGTTCACCTTTTTATAAGGACACTAACCATATTGGATTAGGGTCTGCCTTAATGACCTCATCTTAACTTGACTACACCTGGAAAGACCCAAATAAAGACCCAATAAGGGTCTTTATTTCCAAATAAGGTCACGTTCTAAGGTATTTGAGTTAGGATCCAACATATCTTAATTGGAGGACAGAATTCAGCCTATAACAGTATTTTTAAAGGTTTTAGTTAATTGCTTGGCACAGAATATGCTCTCAATAAATGTTTGCTGCTGCTATATCCAAACAGAAAAATAATTTGTTAGGCTAAATTTATATATGGTAGAGGGAATTTTGGCTACTGCAGCAGAAACCGTCTTTATTCTTCCACCATGACAGAGGATTTTTGTCTGGACCATGGCCACTTAGAAAGAGGAATAAAATTCACCTTTTCACTTGCAGCTGGTTGTGGCTAAGTTAGGATCAAGAATGTAGGCAGAATATAAGTTCTTAAAGGAAAGGGTAATACCTTTACCTCTCTTTTGCTCCTTCCTGCCGGCTGGAGTACAGAGACACAATGGATGAAACTGGAGCTTTATCCTGAGCCAGCCACCTGTTGGAAACAAGGCTGAGTAACAAGATAGAAAGGATCTGGGTCCCTGCTGGTTATGCCAGATCTGGATTGTTCAGGTGATGTGAGATGAAAATAAAACTTTGATCGTGTTTAAAGTACTTTTATTTGGGATTTGTCACTTATAGACAAATCTAATCCTCATTAATACACAACCTCTGGGTACCAAGACTATCATTCTGATAGTCAGATAAGATTCATTCAATCTGGATATTTCTCTATTACAACACCTAATGTGGTCCTTTAACCGAATTCCTTGTGGAAGTGATAGGAGGATTTATTGTGCTTAATTAAACTCTGTATTAATATATATATACAGTTTACAATTACAAGCATATAAAATAAACTATAAATTGTTAGATTTTGATATTTTTAGTTTTGCCTTACTAATGAACTGGTAAGAAACCTTGGCTAATATGGCTGGGAATATGCTCTCTTCAATACGATGTTGGTCCTCTTCTGTGTGTCCTGTGTTGGTCCTTTCCTTAGATCCTTAGGGCCCTGGAAAGTACTGGTTGTCAATGTCTTGTTTCAGGGTCTGCTTCACTCATCACACAGATTCTTAGTCTTTAATCATTATCCCGAGAACTGACCCAGCAAAACAGCAGCTCTGACTTCGACTTGAGTGTATGCTCAGCTTATTCTGCTCTACTGCCTGTCCTCTCTGCATCTGTGATAGAGAATGCAATTTTAAGTCTCTATGGAAACAAATATTCCTCTTTTTTTAATTGATAAGTCTTCCTTGCATCTTTAAAAAAATTTTATTGGAGTATAGTTGATTTACAATGTTGCATGGAAATAAATCTTTTTATTGGGAATTCAAACTCAAATTTGATCCTTCATGTTTGCAGCTCACAATATTTACTTTGTAAAATCAGAACCATTTCCCAAGCTCCAGAAGCTGGATGTGAATGGCTGTTACAGCTCAGTCCCTTCATGTCCACCGCAATGAGAATAACATAATTCATGACAAAGGTGGGCAAGCTGAGATTTATAATCAAAGAGTACCAGTTTTTATCACTTATTAATAAATATGCTCACAGTTTTGGATGAGGAAGCACACTCACATTGACAGGGTTGAAGAAATGAAATTGGGTGTGTGTGCCCTTTAGTGCTTTTCCAGTCAAGGTCATCTATGAAGGTTGCACTAAAATAAGTAAGGGCTCATTCACCTATGGTGATATTTCTTCTCCTTTTGTTTTCATGAAGTTTCATTTGCAATATTTTAGCCCCATGTCAGTTGAATTAAACTGAGAGAAAGGATATTGTGTACCCCTCAAGTGGGTGGATAGGAAGATCAGAGACCCTGCAAGATAGTACTCTCAACTATATCAGTTCAAGAACTTGCAGTCCTGGAGCAAAGAGTAGGGTGGAATTTCGGCAGCAGAATTGTTAGCGACAACTGTGACTCTGTATCCTCTCCCAGCTGGGGCATAGCCTCCTGCATGATGTGCACCAGAAATATTCTTTCTCGCCAAGAATGGCAAGTGGGGTTAAAATCAGGAAGTGGGAGCAAAGGCACAAAAAAGAACTTTATGACTAGAGCCAGGATTGCCCATAGTGTAGAAATATGGAGCTGGCCAACTTTTCCCAAATCTACTAATCTGATTTATGTCTCCTTCTCTCTGGTCTCAGGACATTTTATTTATTCCTAAAATACAATACCCAGTCCTTTACTTTGTGCTGTTGGTAATTGGAACTTATCAGTGGGCATGATAAGCTCCTTGAGGGAAAGGAAAGGATCACATTTATTTTGATCTATTGATGATGATGTTTTTTTTTCTTCACTGAACCTAGCACAGTGATTCATACAATTGCTGCTGCTCATTAAAAATGTACCAAATGGAAGAAACAATCTTGAGAGGAATCAGCTTGTAAAAAGCCTTGTTGTTAGGTGAGAATAAGTTTAATGTGGCCAGAAATAAGGACCATCAGGAGAATACTTCAGTAATGAGATTATGATGCTCATTTGCCTCGAGGGCCTCTGTGAAACTGAGAAAGTGCTGGCTCATCTCCATTTATTAGTGCAACCAGAATATTGGAAAAAATAAAGATATTATGGAACAGGGCAATACAAAGTTGTGATGTAATCTTAAATATTTCCATTTAACAAACTAATGCTTTGTCTTTAACTGCAAAATACAGTGCATTGTCATTCTGTGATTCATACAATAATTATAGGATATATTAATATTTAATATATTTATTCCTAATGCATGAAAATGAAGTGGCGTTTTAATGGGACATGATTTTAAAATTTATTGTGAGTGACATAATTTAACCTCTATAGTGTATCTCTGTAGCTGTATGTACAACTTCATTTAGAGTTAATGTCTAATTCTGAGAATTTTCAAACCTTGAAGACTCAAGCCAAATGACCCTTTCAGCTACCTATGACAGGTGCTGTTTTACAAATGTTTGCTAGAAATATTTTAAATAGATGCAAAGGACATCCAAAATACTAACAGTTGAAGGCAAAAGTCCATTCGTGTTTCAAGAGGATTATCCACTCATCCTCCATAATGAGAAAGAATGTACAAGGCTCCATTGCATAAGGCCACTCCTGTCACATATCTGTAAGCTCACAGGCATTGACCAGAAAAACAGTGTAGGACCCACTGGATATGCTTACAATATTCGTTTTTCGATCATTACTAGTTACAAATAAAGTTTTTGAGTATAGCACTCTCTAGGTTCCAAAAATATGATACATCAGCTCTGCACTTTGAAGTCAACCTTCACTAAAGGATAAATAACTTGATTAAGTTGTATAAATGATGCACCAAATGAATGCAATAGATGCATTTGCTACAGCAATATAGAGGATCAAGTGATCATGAAAGGCTGGGGTGGATGGTCAGGGACATTTGATGGAAGACTGGAAACTGATAAAATTTAGCCCAGCAAAGATAAAATTTAACTCATAAACTTAATATCCTGATCTTGGATCTAAAACCCAACTACATAGGTCCATGGCGGGGGGACATGTAGGTTATCTGAAACTCATTTCAAAATGAGCTGTTAGTGCTTTTGGTTAACAGTAAGTTTAAAATGTTTCAACAACGTCATTGAAGACAGTTTTAACCTACAGTACTTGAAACATATTACACAGAACAACAAAAGTGGTAGTTCAGGCCATCTGTGTTGGTCACACCACACATGGACAAATGTTTTCAGCTATGGAAGCCATGGTTTGGGAAATTTACAAATATGCTGTGACATTTTCAGAAGAGAGTAATCAGAATGATGAATGGTCTCATGAAGCTTTAAATAGCTGGAGAATATAAGATTCAGGGAAGTAAAGATTTACTCAACATAGGAAATGGCTTTATAATCTAATTACCTAGAGATATACTCTGATAACTTGAATGGTAAATTTCTGCTGGAGATGTTTAAACATGGGTATGACCATGGGCAGGGATGTTGCATGTTAGAGTGTGTGAGGAATGATGAAGGATAGGAAGGATGCTGGGTGTTCTTCTTTGCTTGCAAGTAACAGAAACATACTTGAGCTTTCTTAGGAATGAGGAGAGGTGGTTATTAGAAGAATTTACATAGTGGATTTAGGACTAGAAACTTGGCAGTGTTCCAGATAGCCATGACTGTTTGCTTTCTGTGTTTATCATGGCCATAGTGATCTTTATTTCATGGAAATTTGGCTTCTTTCTGTGGATCTATCCATTCCTCTCTTGCAACTGACCAGCTAGTCACTCAATTTTCCTGGGCAAATTCTGGAGGAAGTGAATTTGACAGGTTCAGCTAAATACCTTCACCCCCATTGAGCACAGCCTTTTGAGCTGTACCTCCTCCTGGGAAGTTGCCAGCCTAGAGATGAGTTTTCTTTGGGTTAGGTTCCAATCTCTTATCCAGTCAGTGGCCAGACCATTGGACTAAGTACTATGGCTTCCCTGCCAAACACTGGGGAATATGGCTGAGGAAAACAGTTTGAGCTAAAGGTGGGCCTGGGCCATGGCCTGAACCATGACCAGTATAAATGGAAACACTACATATTTTTCAGTTTCCTCTGGAACTTGTAATTTCCCAATTCTGTGATGCAGGGTTGGATTGGAGTTGGACCTTGATCATTAAAAGTAAGATAAGGGGAGGTTATGGCAATTCCTGATATGAAAAATAAGGTGGAAACGTATTATTGGGGTAAATAATATAAAAATAAAAAGTGTGTTTGGAACTAGAGAAAAGCAGATTTTAGTTAGTTTTATTATTATTTCTCATTATTTTTCAGTTTGTAATATTGACCGTTACTATATACTTTCCTCCTGTTAACTGTGGAGGTACCATGTATATACTACTAAACAAAAAGTAGAGAAGGAACTCAATTTGTTGAGATGTAAAATATTTTTTAAAAATATGAAACACTATATTTCATAAAATTAAACTCATATGTTGTAGTAAGTGGCTTCATTCTTATTAGTGGCTGATTTCTCTACATTAAAAGTCATGTGGGAAAATGGAGTGAAAGCAAGAATGAAACAAAGCATTTTTTACTTGATTCTTTCTTTTTTTTAAAGAAGGCATTTGTTTTAAATTTTAGTTAATTTTGCTTTAATTTTCCCTTCCTCAGCTGTGTTTTTTTTCCCACAGCTATTACAACCTATCTCTTTCTCAATATGAGACTCTATGATGTTTTCTAGAAAAATGTCAGTGTAAACAAAGTGTCCTCTTACCACATAGCCAGTCAGGAACTCAGCCCAATTATAAAAAGAAGTTTTAAAATAGTACAGGCAAGAATGATAAGAATCCATGCATATTTGTTCTAAATACTACTACCTTCTTCAGCTTAATGTCCAAAAGGACCTGCATTTCCCTAAGGGCCAGAAAAAGAGCAACGCAGAAGGCGGTCACATTCTCACGACCTTGCTTCGCAGGGACCTGACCCAGATGTGGTGGGAAACACAGGACAGCAAAGCCCTTACTGAGTCTTTGTATGCATAATGCTGTCCTGGCCTTAAGTGTCCCTACTACAAAGGCAGAAAATATGGTAATTTAATAATGTAAAACATACTGCAATTAAAAAGTAAATTATCTAAAGGAAAGAACCCATGGACTTAATGATTGGAAATGTGGAATAGTAGCAACAACCAGAGTAAGTAGACATAAGACTGTGTGTGTGTATGTGTGTGTGTGTGTGTGTGTGTGTGTGTGTGTGTTTTAAAATTTAATGTAAAAATCAGAGAATTTTTTTGGTATGGAATATGTTCTATCAAAAAGTCTATAAATTTTCCCCACGGGTGACTTCTAGGGAAAAATACGAGCAATCTGATAAGTTTAATGCATTCCTTTCCCCAAACACACACACACACACACACACCCCAAATTAAATGAAGAAAATGAAAATAAATCATGTACACTTTTGCTCTTTTCTGTCTTATTTCCCATATGGGGAATTGCCATAACCACACCCTTATCTTACTTTTAATGATCAAGGTCCACCTCCAAACCTACCTTGTGTCAGGATTTGGGGAATTATAGGTTCCAGAGGAAACTGAAAACTATGTAGTGTTTCCCTGTATACTGGTTATGGTTCAGGCCATGGCTCAGGGCCACCTTTAGCTCAAACTGTTTTCCTCAGCCATATTCCCCAGTGCTTGGCAGGGAAGCCATAGTAGCTAGTCCAATGGTCTGGCCGTTGACTGGAGGAGGGATTGGAACTTAACCCAGTGGTTATCAGGCACCATAACTCTTCACTGATTCAGCTAGAGGGAAAAACAACAACATTTTTTTGTTATTTGTCCATTTTTCTGTACCCTAGTTGAAGATATATTTCCCTTTTAGAAATTCCTTTTGAAATAATTTTCTATTTTAAGCATTATGTGACTATATATACTTGTTTTATGTAAGTTTCATTTATCAACTTCCCAATTATTTATGGGTAAAGGTAGGATTAAAAATGATGTTAAAAAATGAAATGTAAAACGCAACAAACTCTGAAATTATTATTATGCCATAATCCATTTGTGATAGGTTTCTGTTTTGATTCAAATGACCTCTAGTCACTTTTCTGATAAGCCACTGACATCTTTTCTTTTAAAATTTATTAATTAATTTTTATATTTATTTTTGGCTGTGTTGGGTCTTCGTTTCTGTGCGAGGGCTTTATCTAGTTGAGGCAAGTGGGGGCCACTCTTCATCGCGGTGTGCAGGTCTCTCACTATCGCGGCCTCTCTTGTTGCGGAGCACAGGCTCCAGATGCGCAGGCTCAATAGTTGTAGCTCACGGGCCTAGTTGCTCCGCGGCATGTGGGATCTTCCCAGACCAGGGCTTGAACCCGTGTCCCCTGCATTGGCAGTCAGATTCTCAACCACTGAGCCACCAGGGAAGCCCCACTGACATCTTTTTATGTATGATGTGTCTGCTGCTAAGATTCAAGGGAGGCAACCCCTTCACTGATTCCAGTGATAAAAATATTAACAGTCAGAGAAACATGGTCTTTGGTGGTTAAATGATTCATAATTCATTTTGCAAGATCCAGTGATCTAGTCCTTAAAGAAGTAGGAAGCCCGGGTCCTGGGATCAATACTGTGGGGACATCTGATCATCTAGACTTCTATGTAGTCAGTTTGGCTACCCAGCATCTCTAGAGAGTTACATTTGGGGTCCAGAGGATGGTACAAATATTTAAAAACTTTTATCATCATGTCACCAGCCAGCCCTAATAGAGTCTACCTCAGGAATCTTGGAATTCTCCTTTTTTTCCTCTTTTTTTTTATTTTTAAAAATTTCTTCCCTCTACCAATTGCCTCAATCCATTCTTCCTTCCTCTTTCTTCCCAGAGGCTAGGTTCCAGTCTGG
This sequence comes from Stenella coeruleoalba, assembly GCF_951394435.1. Classification (NCBI taxonomy): domain Eukaryota; kingdom Metazoa; phylum Chordata; class Mammalia; order Artiodactyla; family Delphinidae; genus Stenella; species Stenella coeruleoalba. The sequence goes on from NC_137151.1 coordinate 61,577,014, forward strand.
GTGTAGTGATGTGGACTCTTTACTGTCTCCACGCAGAAGAACTTAGGTGCTTCTTATTGTGCACAGTAGAACAAGAAAAGGCTAACTCTTCTTAACACTGTCAGCTGCTACTTACAGTCTAAATCATGTGCACAGTTTCCATATGCTCTTTTTAAGATCCTCTCTCTACCATTTTAGTTTTTAATAGCTACACACATTTTAAAGAAAGGAACAGCAGCATCTACATTTTAGCAAAACAACTCTGGTCTCAGTCGTAACTGATGGAAGCTTCATTTTCTAGGCAATCTGATTGGAACCAGTGAGGAGGTGACTGGAGGCCAGGGGATGGTTCATGGTGTTACCTTGCTTGTTTCAAAGTTGCATTGGCGTAGCAAACACTGTAATTAAAGCACAACTTCATTTTTGTTTCTTGCTTCTCCGCTTCAAATTTATTCAGTAGGAAAATGTTCCCTCATTACCAAATGGTATTTCCAATAGCCCCTATGACAATTAGGTAATAGACTCTTATGGTCTCAGAACTTTTCCACCAAGGTTGTTTACTCCCTCAGAAGCTCCTGGCAATTTGGCAGTCCTCATTTTAAGTGTATGCTCTGAGTTTTGAAAAAGCCATACATCTGTGTAACGATCTTGCCAATCAGGATATAGAATATCTCCATCACCCCAGTGAGTTTCCTGGTACATTTTTATAGTCAATCCTCCTCCAGCCCTGAGCTCAGGCAACCTCTAATCTGCTTTCTGTCATTATAGATGAGATTTTCCACTGTAAAATTTCATGCAAATGAAATCATATAGTATGTATTCATTTGTGTCTGGCTTCGCTAACTTAGGATAATGATTTTGAGATTCATTCATGTCAATGAGTGTATCATTAGTTCATTCCTTTTTATTGTTCAGTAGTATTCCACTAATTGATACAGCATAATTTGTTTATCAATTTACTTGTGTATTTGAGTTGTTTCGCGTTTTCAGCTATTATGAATAAAGCTATTGTGACCATTCGTGTACAAGTCTTTGTATGGACAGTTGTTTTCACTTGGTGAACACTTAGTGGTATTTTTGAGTAACATGGTAAATGTATGTTTAGCTTCATAAGTGATGTACAATTTTGCTCTCCCATCAGCAGTGTATGAGTGTTCTGGTTGCTCTACATCCTTCCCAATATTTGATATTGGCAGCTTTAAAATATTAGACAACCTAGTAGATATTAGTGAAACCTCATTTGATTTTAATTTGCATTTTACTGATGACTTTTATGAAGTATCTTTTAAAATAGTTTGTTCAGACACAGTACCCACAATTCAAAAGGCCCTCAATAAATTTTTGTTGAGCTTGTATTAACTGTATATAGAAAATGTCACTCATCTAAGGAATTGAGTAAAGTTTAAAGCATTCTCTGGTATTTATGAGTCATTGAGCAAGTTATGAAAGGAGAGAGCTAAAACTAATTCTCAAGAATTTAAAAGAAATTGTATGTTCTCTTCTGTCTGTCAAGTATGATCTCCAGGCAATTGCTCAAGGCCACATAGGTAGTGCCAGAACGAAGGTTAAAAGCCGCATTTTCTCATTCTCAATTTAATTCTCTTTATATTTAAATCAAGATAAATTTAAAACATTGATTTTTTTGTAAAGCAACTATACTCCAATGAAAATTAATTTAAAAACATTGATGTTTATACCATTTTATTGAATTTATGTTTTGTTCAATTACTATTTTGCCACAGTTATTTCTTTAGCTCTGTGATAAAAACTTAACCATCACTCAGAATTTATTGCCCTTCATGAAAATGTATTTCAGGTTTCAGATAACTTATTAAAAAATGAACCTTTAAATGTGTGTTTATTTGGGGAGACCTACATATTAGGTAGTATCTTTGTTTCCTACCTTATTACTATTTTTTAAGCAATTATTTCATAAGCATTTCAGAGGTGAATTGCCTAAAAAGACAGTGCTCTGTGTATTACCCCTCAGTTCTGTAATTGCATTTAGCCTTGCCTCAGATGAGCTGTATTTGTGCTATGTGCAGCTAACTGATGGGCTGGGACACTCCATTGCACACCCCAGGGCATCAGTCCATTTCAGTGCTTTGTTAACATTAAGTGGCCAGTGAGAAACTATTTGATAAAAGTCCCTGGTTTTTACACACAGATGTTCAGACAAAAAGTTGCCTGGAGTAAGATTCTATTTAGGCAAGGAAATACAGGAAATAGAGCATTCTAATAAGGCTCAGATGTCAAGAACAGGAAACTCCTGTTAAGCATGTTGATTTGGCCATTTTGATGGAATTGTTTACCCCAAACCTCCTCCTTTGTAGTATTCTTTAACAGAAAAAATCACTTAGCCTTTGAGGCATATTTTAATTATTTTTCCTCTCTAACATGGCACATTACATGGACAGCTCATTTTAAGTCTGATTTTTTCTTATTCTGAAGTACTTGCTTTGTGTATGCTTTTTTTCTTCATTGAATTTTAGTGTACATTGAGAAGTGGCCTCTCAAATCACCAGCCCCACCCTGGTCCGTGGAAAAATTGTCTTCCATGAAACCGGTCCCTGGTACCAAAAAGGTTGGGGACCACTGCTTTAAAACATTTAAGAGGTATAGCTTTGGCAGTCTCTTTTGTTTAATTGCGCAGGACTTCATATTAATTTGAAAATATTTAAAACTACCTTAAATCAGCCAATGGGCTATGTTTTCTCTTTTAATTTGTGTTAGTTTGATAAATATTTTGTTGAGTGTTTTCTGTGCATCAGCTGCTGAATCAGATACTAGGGATGAATAGGAAATGGGCCCAGCTCCCAAGCACTTCACCATGTGGCTTCAATTAAACAGAAAACGTTTCATGGTAAATAGTAGATCCTAATAAAAGCACGCTGTGTGCTGGGACTTAAAAGCTTGCCTTTGGGTAAATGATTTAATCTCCCTGGACCTCATTTGCTCTCTGTGAAACGAAAGGGTTGAATTATATGGTATTTTACGTTATCTAACATTATAAAATCATTTTACCAGAGGTGTTCTGGTCCTGGGCCCAACTGCCCTACGTTCAATCCTCCTCTCCTATATACTCCGATGGTGCAGATGATCCCCTCCAGGTGACTTTTCCAGGCTCCAGTGTTAGCTGACATCTGGCAGGATTAAGTGAGGGAGAGGCTGGCTTAAGTCAATGGTGGAAGATTGGAGGGCCGGGTAAAGACTGAGTTTGGAGGAGAAAGAAATCAAGATCACCCCCTCCTCTTCTCAGCCTCAGATGGCTTCTCTCATGGTTTTTATCTCCTTCACTGCTCCAGCCTCCACTGCATCCAGACCCACCACAGTTTCTAGTTTCCATAGGGTCATCCTGGCCTCTTGGTTCCAGGAATTGCCTATTTTCCCATTATCCATCTAGCTTAAGAAAGATAAAACTTTCTGCTGTTGCCCGTCGCCAGGGTTATTTTATAGTGCCCTGTTAAACTCTCAGCCTCACCATTCTCCATGAACCTGTGTATTTTCCATTCCTTCTTCTGTGAACACTGGAAGTTGTTTCTGTTTTTCTGGTTAAACTGTGATTAATCCGCAGTGTTTACTTCCTATTTACTTTAGAGCAGTGAAAGTGCTTTCAACAATTTCAGGAAGAAAAATATAAGCATGGATACATTCACTGAGCTGACCCAAACTAGTTCTTACCGTGGATACTGGCATCAAAAAAATGTTCGTTTTATGTCCCTTTTGGTTGAGTATTGAAGGAAATACAGGATCCACTTTTTTATTGAAGCCGCCAACTTGAATCTTTTGAAAGTTAAGTCCCAAGTAAATCAAGGTGCAGGAAATCTGTAAAGAAGTACTACATTAGAGGACTTCTCTGGTGGCACAGTGGTTAAGAATCTGCCTGCCAATGCAGGGGACACGAGTTTGAGCCCTGGTCCAGGAAGATTCCACATGCCACGAAGCAACTAAGCCCATGCACCACAACTACTGAGCCTGTGCTCTAGAGCCCTTGAGCCGCAACTACTGAAGCCCGCGCACCTAGAGCTCGAGCTCCTCAACAAGAGGAGCCAACGCAATGAGAAGCCTGTGCACCGCAATGAAGAGTAGCCCCCGCTCGCCACAACTACAGAAAGCCTGCATGCAACAACGAAGACCCAACACAGCCAAAAATAAATAAGTAAATAAAATTTAAAAAAAAGGACTACATTAATTAGATTGTGTGCTTCTTGGTTCTTAGGGCAAATGGCTTTATTATAGCTTCTACATCTCTTAAACATGTCACTTTTCCACCAAAAGTATTAATGAAAAATAAAATTATAGTGATAAGTGTATTAGCAACCTAATGTTTTGGTAAAAGAAAGAGATGTAAGAAACTGTTTTAAAGACTTGGCTAAGCACTGTACTTTTCTTGCATCTATTTTATCTCCACTGTCTTTAGGTTGCTAAGATACTTTCTTCATTTCTGGCAGTTTCACCAGGAGAGGACAAGAATACAAACTGAGGTGATTTCACTTTTAAATGATATGTAGTTGTCTCTTGTGGAGATTTTTAAAAATTTAATTTATTCACCAAAAAAGAAGGGGATGGGATAAAAATTCACTCTATTTCTCCCCCCCACCCCAACTTTGGTTATAGAGATAAGAAGAAGAGACATTCATGGTGATTGGATGACAAGGAAAATAATGGTATCATTGCTGATACATTGAGAATCTCATAGAGAGGAACTAGGTAGATACCCAGTGAGAAGGTCAGTGTATTTGTTTCCTGTGGCAGGTGACTTAAAACACACACTTGATGGCTTAAAACGGCACAGATTTATTTTTTATATTTTTTGAAAATTAAATAATTCTATTTTTTAGTGAAGTATAGTTGATTTACAATATTATACTAGTTTCAGGTGTATAACATAGTGATTCAATATTTTTATATTATTATAAAAAGAGATTATATTCTGTTTAAAATTATTATAAAATATTGGCTATATTTCCTGTGCTATAGCCCCATTTTAAATATCTAAATATATATTCTAAAACTTGATGGCATCTTTGGCACCAAGAAATTTAGTGAATAATTCAAACCAACTATTATGTCATGATATCAGTGACATGGAGAGATGATCTTTCACTTCTATTTTTAAAAAGGAACCTGAGGGTATATATTGGTCCCCTTTGCTATATCAGTCAATCAGAGAACTGGTATCTTTCCATATGCAGAAATAATACATTGCTGTTGTTGTAGCTGAAAATATTAAAATTTAAATTACATTCCACCCTGCTGTCAAGATTGTATTAACCAAACTTAATAAACAAAAAATGACAGTACAATAAAATACGGAGTATGATAAATCACTAAGCTCCTCTTATTTCATATATGCGGAGAGAGGGTTGAATTTAATGCTTGAATCTCCCTGCTCAAACTTGTCTGAATGTCCTAACATTTGTAGAAAAGCAGCACAGATTTATTAATTCACAATTCTGAAGGCCAGAAGTCTGAAATCAGTATCACTGGACTTAAACCAAGCTGTCAGCAGGGCCACATTCTCTTTGGAGGCCAAAGGCGAGAATTTATTCCTTAACTTTTCTAGCTCTAGTGGCTGCTGGCATTCCTTGGCTTGTGGCCTTACCACTTCAGTCTCTGCCCTAGGGTCCCATTGCTTTCTCCTCTTGTGCGGTAAAATTTCCTTCTGCCTTCCTCTTATAAAAAAGACTTGTGATCATATTTAGGGTTCACCTGAATAATCCAGGATAATCTTTACATCTCAAGATCCTTTATCACATCTGCAGAGAACTTTTTGCCATGTATGGTAACACTCACAGTTTCGGGGTATTAGGATTGGGACATATTTGGAGGCTTTTATTCAGTCTAGTATAGTCAGGTAAAGTGTGTAAAGAGGCTGGTGTGACTTTTATTTACATGCGGCCTCTAAGAGTCTTATGAGACAGCAACCAAATCGGGGATAACTCCCATCTTTAGGGCTAAGATCTTTTAAGGATTGGAGAATACTGATTACTTCTAAACATCCTGAGTTTCATGATGGATATGAAAAGAATATACCCTTTGGGGTGGATGAATAAAAATGCTACTTTATTAAAACTGATAGAGGCATTTTAATATTTGTTCTGTGCATGTTGTGGAAAAGTGTGCATTCTTTATAATGTAATTCTTCTTGTAATTCTTATAATTCTTCTTGAAATTGTTTCATCTCCTTGATCTACTTGTTAAAAGTTATGTTAAATTTTAAGTAAATTTTAATTTCTTTCTTAATAGTTTATATTTTACGTATTTCTATGCTATATGTATTGCTCACAATTACTATATTTTTATTGTGCACTATAACTTTTATAGATATATAATAATAATTTTTTCTCATTTCATATTTTTGGCCATGATACATGACACTTTGATTCTAATGTTTTTACTTCTCTGCTTCTCTGACTTTTAAATATTTATTTTGACTGAAGAAACTTTCTGAACCTCTTTGAACCCCAGGGAAATTTACAACATTTCTTTCTCAATTTGTTTATATGTATGCTTCCTGTAATTAACAATGACTTCAATTTTACCTTTTGATCCAATCTGACGGTATTTTCCTCTTAAGCCATTTACATTTACTATGGCAAATGATTTATGGTTTTATTTTGCCATTTTATTTATTTATTTATTTATTGGCCATGCCACATGGCGTGCAGGATCTTCGTTCCCCGACCACGGATTAAACCCAGGCCATGGCAGTGACAGCGCTGAGTCCTAACCATTGGACCACTAGGGAATTCCCGCTGCCATTTTATTTTATAATTTATGGTTTTTACTTATTGTTTCTTCTCACCTGTGTATTATGTGTCACTGAAAATTATCTTTTTCCTATTACTTATTTTTTCCTACAAGTATTTGTAGAATGTGCGTTTGTCCCATTTCTGTTCTACGGTGTTAGCTTTATAATTTACATATATTTTCTACATATTACATAAATGTATAATTTTTATATATAAACAGCTTAATATACATATATATGTAATTTTAAACCAATGACAAGAATATAAGGTTACTCTTAATTCTCCTGTATAACACAAGACTCATAAAGTTCTTACTTTCCCCTTTTTTCCTCCCTCAAAACACGTATTACACTACCAAATGTAAAATAGATAGCTAGTGGGAAGCAGCCGCATAGCACAGGGAGATCAGCTCCTGCTTTGTGACCACCTAGAGGGTTGGGATAGGGAAGGTGGGAGGGAGACGCAAGAGGGAGGGCACATGGGGATATATGTATACATATAGCTGATTCACTGTTATACAGCAGCAACTAACACAACAATATAAATACTCCAATAAAGATGTTAAAAAATAAATAAAATAAATTAAAAAATAAAATAAAAACACCAAAAAAAGCCACAAAACATGTATTAATGATTTTATTTAGATCAAATTCTTTGACATTAAGAATTTCTTTTTTTAATATCATGTATTCTCTTTCCCAAGAAATATTTTTATAATTATGTAACACAGTTGTGTTAAAAACTACTGATTACGTATTAATGCTAATTTTAATGGGTGAATTACATGTTACCAATTTTTAAATATCATATAACCTCTTGAGATTTTATAATTTTTATTTGTTCTTTTAGTCAGCTGTAGTAGTTTTTTAAGTATCAAGTACTTTTTTTTTTCAAGAAGTGTCAAAGGATCCTTGCTTTCCTGGTTTCTAATAAAAGTTTAACTAGCTTCAGGTTTTTTTTTTTTTTTAAATATAAATCATTTCTCTGCAAAACTCAGTAGAACAGTATTATTCAAATAATGATTCTTGGGCCATCTGCCTCAGAATCTACAAAAATACGGTCCAGGAATCTGTATTTTAAATAAGGTTTCAAAGTAATTTCAAATTTTAAAAGCTATTTGCGTAGAATTTGCTCTAGTCACTACTGAAATTTAGTGTTATAAAAAGAAAGTGTAATGTCAACTTGAATTATTTTTCCCTTTGTGTATTGTTTGTAGTTTCTGCCTATAGGAATTTTCATTATCCTTGAAATCTGTAAATATCAAATATATTTGTAGCTGTGGGTTACATTACATTGATTTTGCCTGATTGGCCCTTTTAAAATAGAAACAGGTATTTCTTTGGCTTAGCATAATTTTCCTCTATTTCTTCTTGATTGTTACTTTCTTCAACTTCTTCCTTCATGTATGTGTATCGGATCTCTTCAATTTAGTGAGCACATCTATCATTTTTTAAAACTTTTTATTTTGAGGTAATTACAGATTCACAGTATATTGCAAAAATAATAGAGAGAAATCTTCTGTATGCTTCATCCATATTCCCTCAATGGTTACACCTTACATAACTATATTACAGTATCAAACCAGGAATCTAATACCGTGTTAAATGCCATTTTATCGCATACATAGATTTGTGTAAGCACAATCACAATCAAGATATAGAACTAGTCCACCTACACAAAGATCTCCTTCCCTTTATAGTCACACTCCTTACCCCTTACTATCCCTAGTCCCTGGAAACTGTTAGCCTGATCTCAATAGCTATAATTTTGTAATTTGAGAATAAGTGAAATCAAATAGTATGTGACGTTTTGAGATTGGCTTCACTCATCATAAAGCCCTTGGGATCCATCTAAGTTGTTGTATGTATCAACAGTTCATTCCTTTTCATTACCGAGTAGTATTCCTGGGTGTGGATGTTCCACAATTTGTTTAGCAAGTCTCTTAATTTCTTTATTATCTTCAACTATTAATACATTTTCTTTTCCTTTTAGTTCTGGAAAAATTTCCAAAGTTGATTTTATAAATTATCCCTTTCTCCCTATTTTAAAGGAGTTAATTTACTGTTTTTTGTTTCTATGGGCTTTCTAAATTTGACATGCACATTTTTGCCCTTATGAAACTACTCTTAATGATCTCAGATTTTTCTCTTTAAATAGATTTAATGACTCAAATCTTTGTAATGATTATAATTAATATGACTACATTGCTGATAATATAAATTATAATTTTTAAAGTGTTTTTATGTTTCATCCAGGCAATATAGTGGAGTGGCTTAAAAGCATGGCTCTGGACTCAGACTTCTCTGTACAAATCCAAAGTCCCTCGTTAAAGTTGGAACACCTTTTGATCAGAGCCAGCTGTGCTCGTATTTGCTGCTAAGTGGGTTAATGAGACTGAAGTTCACTAGACAAAAGAGAGATGGCTACTCAGTGAGGTGAGTAAATATAAACACCAGGTGGGCAAGTGATCACCACCTAGGTTATTTAAAACTCTGTTGCTTGTCTTTTGTTATCTGAGGGTTTGGTAAGTCATTCTTCAACCTGTACCACTGAGAATTAACTATATATAATCCATGACTGGAATGATTATATTTGAAATCAGAACCTGGATGTATGCAGTGTGAATAGGGGTGTCTGAGAGGATGAGTACTTTATATTATGAGAAAACATTGCATTGGGAAGAAAAAGTACACACTTGTCCTAGGATAGTGATACGGCACCAGAGTCATTTCCCCCCCCAATTTTTTCATTGTGTTAAAATATACATAACATAAAATTTACCATCTTTACCATTTTAAAGTGTACAGTTCAGTGGTATTAAGCACATTCATATTGTTCTGCAAACATCACCACCATTCATCTTCAGAACATTTTTCATTTTACAAAACTGAAACTCTTACCCTTTAAACAATAACTCCCCATTCTCCTCTCCCCCAGCCCCTGGCAACCACCACTCTTAATGTCTCTATAAATTTGACTACTCCAGGTAAGTCATATAAGTATTGTAAAATCATACAGTAACTTCTTTTCGTGATTGGCTTATTTCACTGTACACATGTCCTAAAGTTTCATCCATGTTGCAGTATGTGTCAGAATTCTCTTACTTGTTAAGGCTGAGTAATATTCTATTGTATGTATAGACCACATTTTTTAATTCATTCATCCATTGATGAACATTTGGGTTGCTTCCACCTTTTATCCATTGTGAATAATGCTGCAATGATAGAGTCATTTTAAAATGTGGATTTAGAGCATTTTTTTTCTGATGGAAATATGCTAAAGATAAATTAACCATCACAAGAGCATAAATCGTGAATCTCTACAAATGAGCTGGAACCAGAAGTTCTAGTCTGAAAGCATGAGTTGTAGGAGCTCATGGAATTAAATAATAACTTATATCGGTCAAAGTGTCACCTACCAAGAAGATGATCTTATGGTGTAGGAACACCAATTGTTTAGCTATAAAATGTTTGGTCATCATGACTTTTAGGACTAAACTTTGGTAAGGTCTCCCACAAACTTTCGGGATTCCTGGAACCCATCCTTTGTCCAGCAGTCACCTTCACGTTGTACATATCCTGAGCATGAAGTTACTCAAGTCCCAAGGGAACACTTGAAGGTTTGAAGAAAAAAAAACCAAAAAACTACTGGGAGTGAGGAAAGAGATTCATAGCCCAGTCAAGGACTTCCCAAATGAAACACACAATGGGTGAATGCAATGACTTTAGGGGGAAATGACAATGACAATAAAAGCCTATTTAAGAGGGGGACCATTGTTGCTAATTTTGGATGAATTCAAGATTGCATTAAGACTGGACTACACTGAAGTTTTCAGGTAGGGTCAGGCATGTAACCTTTGCTTCTGGGTTTCAGGACTGTTGATGGCATAGAACTGAAACTAAGAATAGATCTGTCGTTGACTATGATTTACTTTTTTCTCTCTCATCTTGTTAAATGACTGGGTTTCCCTTCAAGTTATACCACCAAAGCTTTGCTGGGATCTTAATTATTAGGTGTATGCTTTTGTATATTCCTGCTTTATCACAGTGTTAGTTCAGTATTATGTGGGTGAATTTAGGGAAGAAGTGGGCAGAGTCTGCATCAGTCCTGGCCAATGAATAAAAGATCATCTTGCTAAAATGTTTAAGCATCTACCCTGACCCCAAATGAAAGTTGCTGTCAATATCCGAAAGGAGCACAGAGATGCATTGATATTTCTGTTATTAAATATCCCTTAGATCTCAGCTGACTATATGGGCTGATTTTCTTAAGCAATTCTGGGAGGGGAACTGTGATTTTGGAGAATTGTGTTTAGCTTCCATTAATAATACAAAGGGAGAGAATTTATTTGAGAACAGTGTTGAATTTTTAGAGGTCCAAAGATATCTTTGTGGAGAAAGCATTTGCTCTATTAAATCTCCATTAGGTAAACTCATATTTTAGGGGAGCGGTAAGAGAAAATTTCTCCAAGTGTTTAAGCCTAGGAAAATGAGAGAGCGGAGATACAAAATGGGGCTGTATGAACTAGGGGTTGTATATGAGAGGAGAAGTGAGAACCAGAGAAAAGCTCTCAGTGAGTGGGAGAGGTAGGGAATGAAAGGGAACTACCATAAAGAAATGCAGGGGATCAGCCAGATTAAAACTGCTGAAAAATAAGTTTCAAGGAAAAGGAAGACATTAGTGGGGTCAAATATTGATTAAAATTGACTGAGATGAAGATGGAGAAAATGTTATTGGACTCAAGAGTTAGATTATTAGTAACAGTCTTCATGAGCAAGTTTCAAAAGAGTTGTAGGAATGGAAACCAGGGAGTAAGGGAACTATGGAAATTGAGGAAAGATGTTTAGAGTCAGTATCTTTGCAAATATTTGCATGTGATGAGACTGATGAAGATGAAACTATAATTTAAGATAGCATCAAGCAACCATCTCACGTTGGCTCATGGAGACTTGGGCATGTTTGTAGGAATAGGTGTATTAAAAATAGAAAAAAATTAGAAGAGTGAAGAAAATATATTAGAACTGATAGCTGAATGATAAATAATAAACTCTTATTTTACTAAATATATTTGGTTTATATTAATTGTAGAATTTTCCTGGTGAATGTTGTTACACATTATGTAATATTGTGCTATTTTCTTTTTTCAAGTTTTCCTCTTACAAGGTAAATTCACCAAAGCTTCTTTCTGATTTATTTGTGATGGAAATTGAGTTATTAATTTGTTCAGGTTAGAATAAGGACAAAAAAACTCTGTGATAGAAATTTATAGAGGTAGGCCACCATTTGCTGGAGGAATCCAGCCACATAGCCTTCTCTATAATCTTGATAAATCTCTTGGAAAAATAGCTGTTGTCCCAAAGTAAAAGTTGAACTTCAGTTCACATTCCTGCATATTAAACATATTTGTTCAATACACTATTATATTTCATTTGTAAATAGAATTAACAGTTTATATTTAGAAATCCTGTCTACAGGAATATTTGTACAGAGCATTTAAAAATGGATAATTTAAAAATAACTTACCTTTAGTTTTGAAACGTATACATACTGATTTGTTATATATAAAAGGAAATTCTCCTTCATAATTATATCTTGCTCATACTTAAAAGTTTTTGTGTTTTTTGATGATGTAGCCCTGGATGGCTATGGAATTTCAGGCCAGGTGTCTTAGGAAATGCCAAAATTTGGGATGCTTTTTCTCCTCTGGGCCAGACCTTCTTATTACAACAAAAGAGAAAGTACAGTGCACTGAGGAAGAGACTGTACAAAGGGTTTCAGTTTCCCCTTCTTTCCTACAAAATGCAACGCCCTGCCATACTCAGGTATTTCATGCACTGCTCCTGCGTTTTCTGTGAAGTTAGGAATCTCCAGTTATCTGAATAATCTAGATCCCTAAAATTGGTTGAGTAGCCTAGGCCACTCCAGATTTTTAAGCAGAGAGGGTCCACTTCCTACAGCCAGGTTTCTGAAATAAGAATGGGTGGCTCTTCTAAAGTTTCAATCCTTATTACTTTTCTCAGGACAGAAATTGTGGTCCAATGATGATATCCAATCACGATTATCTTACCTCATTTAGGGTAGGTCAAGGTAATACTCATTGTGACTCTAAGAAGCTCATTTTTCTGTTTGATGCAAACTTCAGAAAGCAAGAAGGAGGGAGTCGCTTTGGTCATCCTGCGTTGCAGCGTGTCCTTGGTGAGGCCCGCGTTAAGAGAGTGCTCTGGGATGTACGGAGCGCATTAAAGGACAGGTTTGGCTCGGGCTTTCAGAGGGGTCTCCTTGGTCAGGCCTGGCCCCTCCTCTCACGTTCGCCCGGACCTGAGCCCCCGCCTTCAGCGAGGTCGTAGGTGCGGCAAGAGGCGTCTATGGGTTCTGTCAGGCACGTGCTTCCCTGTTCGGAAGCCTGTGCCTTTAGCCCATGAGGACATGAATATCCGCTGTTCCAGCCAGGTTGCTCAGGCCCCCGCGCCTTCTGGTTATCATGAAGGTACTGATTGTGCCGTGTTCGTAAAAAAATGAACAAACCTGACTCTGAAGACTTCTGAACAGAGGTAGAGAACGGGTGGAAAGACCTGGTGGACGCTGTCTGGATGCATCTCCCAACTCGGTTCAGCCGATCACAGGAGCGATCTCTAGGTCACAGCTGGACCTGGAGGACCCGCGGTCCCAGCACACGTGAGCAGAGCGGGCCAGGCCGCCCCAAGGAGGCCCCTGAAGCCTCCTGGGACAAACTTGTTCTTGGACGCCCTCATCCAGCTCAGGACCCTCTCGTTTGCGCGGGCCTCACCAAGCCGGGATGGGACTGACCCCCACGAAAGTGGAATCGCTCTGGGAGACAGAGACTCGGTGCCAGACAGACAGACTGAACCGCTTGCGTCACTTCCGTTCCCTGCCTCAGAGAGTAGGGGCGGGGCTTCGGGCATCAGCCAGGTTAGACCACTTCACACAAGTTGTACGTAGTTCCCTCTGGCGTGGATGTGGATGGGCCTTTGGCTCCGCTAAGCGCGGCAACTGGGGACAAAGGGACGAGGTAGAGGCTAGAAACAGTGTTGTATACGGGGCTACCGGCCGAAGACCCTGCCCACACCCAGGGGCGGGGCTGCGGGACCAGGCCCAGGGCGGGGTTTAGAGGCTGGAAGGGCAAGACTGGGGTTGAGGGTCTACCCCATAGGATGCTTTCCCACCACCTATCCAGTTTCCTAGACCCTTTGTAGGGATTCTCCAATATTGAAAAGCCTGCTCATCCTTGAGGTGGTGGTCCATTCAGTCAGTTCTGTTTTTAGGCCTTTGTTTCCCCTGATTGCTTTTTATTTATATGGACACCATGCTAAAGTCTAATAGTGGATTCCTTTGCGATTTCAATGTACAGATATATTTTGTAAATTTGAAAAATTGTTTTCTCTTCAGATACATACTTCTGAGTTTGTTTTTCATATCTAACAATATAGACTAGGACTTTCCCTGCTATGTTAAAATAGTGCTGATATCAGGCATTTTTCACCTGCTCAGGAATGGTACTAAAGTTGCTCTGATAATCTTGTTTATTGTGTCAGTGAGTGGCCTTTGAGAGTTAATAAAAATTTAAAAAACCCTCATTTACTAACACATTTTGTGAGGCATGTTCCCATACATTGTTAAAAGTGTTTACATCTGAAAAAAAAAGAAAGCAAGAAATCATAATCTCTCATCTTAGAAGGGTTTTTCACAGGGAAGTTGCCAACATCACATGATCTCCTTCCTTGTGGTAATATGCATAGTGTGTCTTCAGTGAAGACACTCGTGGCTGCAATAACTTGCTTAAGATTGACTCTGGTACATCTTTGAGGAGGACAGATTGTACATGGTGCTGCTGGATGACCTTACACTATAATGAGATTTCCTGAGAGATTATTTTAATACTGGGATTGAAAATTGCCTATAAAAATCCACAGAATGAATAATTTATGGAGGGATAAACAAAAGTTAAGTGTAATTTTAAAATTGTATTTTTCAGCTTATTACCATGACATGTGTGTAGTTAAGGAATAGGACTTGGATCTATGGCATGAAGGAGATAGCTTCCTACTTTGTTAAGAGATACCTAAACTGTTTGGACAACCTTAACAGTTCCCTCTCTACCCATAACCTATGCCCCAGTGTCCTTATAAAAGTTGAGAGTTCTGTCTTTTATTTTGTGGGCTTTCTTGTTCTGGAACGGTATAACAACTTCCTTCCATCACATTATAAATAGCTTTATCTACCAATTTCCTTCAGATAGATTTCTCTGCTTCAAGCTCCTTCAGTTGTATTTCTCTATCGCAGCATCCTATTTTCTCATCAAATAGGACAGGTAAGTAGCCATATACGGAACCCTTGGCTTTTGCTGAGTTGAGATTTAAGACAGGAGAAATAGGAAAGCTAGTTTGCTCCTCAGAAGGAGGGTGATGTGTTCAGTTTGCAGATAGAAAGGTTTAGATGTCCTGCAGGCAACTGTGGAGGTATTGGAATCCAGGCTTAGGTGAGAGGTTAGGTTTGGGAAATCAATTGTGTAGTCATTAGTAGGAAATGATCATTGGCATTAGAAGGCAGGAGCAGTAGGCCAACAGAATGTAAGTGAATTGATATTGGGACTGAGGACTGAATCTTGCAGCAAAAAAGAGGAAGAAGAGTTACTGAAGGAGAGGCAGAAGCCAGATAGAAAAGCAGGACACGCTTGTCACTGTCCTTGCATGGTGGGCCTTCACAGTCATCATGACTTCAGGTTTAGATTTATGATGTGATCTCCAAGTGAGATCACACCACGGTATTTTGTGAGTATGTATTAAAACTTTGAATTTAATAACAGCACACATTTAAAACATACCAAATTGTTTGGACTATTAAAAAATGGAAGTGGTTTGGACTCCTGCTAACCAATGATTATCTTGGGAGGAAAATCATGAGACTGTTCTGGGAATGGGTGATCAAAGATATCAGAAGTGTCCAATGTTGAAGAGACACCAAAGAGAATAAGAACTGAGAAAAGATCACGGTATTCACCAAGAAGATCACCGGAGTTCCTTAAGAGAGAGGTCTGTGTATTGTGGTAAAAGGAAGTCAAGGAATTAGTAGACGGTAAGAAAATGGTGCTGGTCTCAAACATCCTTTAGAAGAGAGTTTGGCAGTTAGAATTGCACGTGTGTGTGTGTGTGTGTGTGTGTGTGTGTGTGTGTGTGTGTGTTGATTGTGCTGTATATGTTCTGTGTGAGGGGGGGCATGTTCCCTTAGTTTGTTCATTTTTGCCTCTTATGCCCTGTCTCTTCCAATACCTCCTGATCTCTAGGGAACTGGAATCCTGGCTGAAAGGCAAGCCTGTTGTCTAGTTGTCACACTGCCCAAGCAGAGCACAACACTGAGTTTTTTATTCACACCGTGGTGCTGAGAGGCAGAGGTAGATACAAAAAACTACGCTGGAGTCTGTTGTACTATGACCAAGTCAAGTTATCTATAGCTTTCCAGAAAATGGGAGTTGAGCTTAGAGGAATGGGGCCGAAGAGCAGGAAGCTTCAAACAACCCGCAGTGGAGGGAACAAGTGGGATCTTGTGTGGAGAAGCCTGGAGCCAAGTCTAAATGCCTGCTGAAGACTCCACACTTTCCCAGCTGGCTCCTTCAAGGGCAAGCAGGGGTCATGTAAACAGTCTGAAGCAGGCAGGCTTTTAATATTGTTACATGTTATTGCATCACAACCACCAACATCACCGATCATTCACAGAGCACCTGGACCAGAAACAGTGCCTGAGCTAACGGTAGTAGGGTGAGGGACCTGTTTCAACCTTCTCAGGTTTTCTACTCCTCTGCTTTTGTGCTCAAGCACCTGCATAATCCTTGTAGGGCCTACAGAAGTAGCAGGCAGAGCCAGTGTCCATTTCTGCTGTCAACGGAGTACAGTAGTGATCCTAGGCTTGATTTGGAGTTGTTCTTGCCTTTCTGATTTTTTAAAAAAAGCTGTGCACTGTGGCCTCTGAGCCAGTATTTGTATTTGTGCAATGAATAGTATTTTTTTCTCTCCTTAAATAAGGGTGATTGTTCTACCCTCGATCACATATCCATCTGTCCATTCCTCATTCATTCAAACATTTATTAAGTACTCCCCAAGCGCCATGCCCATCCTAGAGGGCACAAAAAGACTAAAAATATTCCTTGCCAACAGGACACAAGACCTGTACAAATGTTGAATCAAGTCTGACTGGAATTCGGATCAGGGAAAGAACACATCTGGCTGGGAACAACAAGAGATAGGTTCTGATACATTTTCTATGGAACAGTTAGTCTAAATAGTTCTCTGTATGGTAAGGATTGGATCATAAATTAAGATAATTGGATTTTAAGTCAAATTTTGAACTCCTTGCAGGAAAAATCTGTTTATACGCTATCATGGTAATTAGAGTGTTGGGCCCCATTTTGAAACACTTTAATCCGGTCTGATTCAGAATTTCATTTCTTGAAGGGTTTACTTGTATCACATCAAAGTGCTCTAGTCCTTTAAATTGCAAACCCTTTTAAAACCTGAATACTGCTCTGTGCCTAGGCCTCAGCCGCTATTGAATAATGAGTAAGGGTCAATGAAAGTTTTCATCAGTTTTGTACATTGACCACTAGAGGGCAGCATTTTACTTCTTTTAAGATTTGCTCTACAAAATGCAGAGCTGTATCTGGAGGGCTTTGTGGTGTGGAAGATCTTCAGATGAAACCCACCACTCCCTGATTGATATTCAAAGAGCAGAAGAAATAATTCTATGTGACTTTTACCAATACTTAGGCAGAAAACCAAATAATTAGACCAAGTTGTTAGTCTTCATGTGTGAGAAGTTATCATGACATTTAAAATTGAAATTCATAATTACAGAGCCCCATCAAGATGATTTGCTTTTAAAGTACATTTTTGATGTACTTTTTCTGGTCTATATCATCACCCTCTGGAGTGGGGGACCTTCTAAATGCCCCCCTTCAAATATGCTACATACAAAAATGTGTACATATCACAAAATCTCTTGGCAGTGACACCAGTGCAGATTCCATTTCCCTTTCACCATGCCTTGCTGGTGGACCCCACATGCGAGCTGCTTCTTCTGTCATCCTTACTATACTTGTCTACTCTCTGTTACTACTTATTATTATTTTTTGATTTTTGTTTGTTTGTTTGTTTTTGTTTTTGTGGTATGCGGGCCTCTCACCGCCGTGGCCTCTCCCGTCGCGGAGCACAGGCTCCGGACGCGCAGGCTCAGCGGCCGCGGCACGTGGGACCCTCCCGGACTGGGGCACGAACCCGCGTCCCCTGCATTGGCAGGCAGACTCTCAACCACTGTGCCACCAGGGAAGCCCTCTGTTACCACTTATTTTTGTAACTCCTCATTTAGTATATTTTCATGTGTGTTTGCCTTGTATGTGTTATCTCCTCAATTAGATTGTAAGCTCCTTGAGGATGGGAACTATGTTTTATATTTCTCTTTGATACCCTACAGTGTTCAGGGTAAGGCACAGAAGACATGCTCAATGAAAATCTCCTGAATGAAGTGAAAAGAAGGGTGATATCAGCAAGACAAGCAAAAAGTTAGACGGGGAATTACCTGAAGGACATCTTTGGGACCCTATAATTATATAGTAGACCTTCAATTTCATTCCTAGAGCCTGTTCTTGCATCTCTATATCACTTTCCAATTTTCCTGGTTTTTGTCTCATTTCATCAGGACACAAATCAGAGCATTAATGTGGAGACTAGTCCCTGAAACATAACTGCATGATTTCTTGTAAATTACTAAAGCAATGTCCTATACTCCATTTCCTTTGTCCTTACACATAGCCAGTATTTTTTCTTTTTTTAAATTAATTTATTTTTGGCTGTGTTGGATCTTCGTTGCTGCCCGTGGACTTTCTCTAGTTGTGGCAAGAAGGGGCTACTCTTCGTACCCCCTTCCTCATTACTCTATTTCATGGCACCCTGTTCATATTTGGAATTGTATACTCACCTCTTTGTTTACTTGATCAATGACTGTCTTGCTCATAGACCGTGAACCCCATGAAGGCAAGAATCAAATCTGTTCTGCAGCATGACCGGTACCTAGGGGAGGACCTGGGAAATGGGATACATTCAGTAAATATTTGTGGAGTGAATGTTTATATTTCTTGTTCTATACATGAAAACCTTGTGGTGCACAGGCTTCTCACTGTGGTGGCTTCTCTTGTTGTGGAACATGGACTCTAGGTGCACGGGCTCAGTAGTTGTGGCGCACGGGCTTAGTTGCTCCACGGCATGTGGGATGTTCCTGGACCAGGGATCAAACTCATGTCCCCTGCATTGGTTGGCGGATTCTTAACCACTGTGCCACTAGGGAAGTCTCCATAGCCAATCTTAATGATGGAAATTTCTTTCTTTTTTTTTTTTTTTTTGCGGTATGCGGGCCTCTCACTGTTGTGGCCTCTCGCATTGCGGAGCGCAGGCTCAGCGGCCATGGCTCACGGGCCCAGCCGCTCCGCGGCATGTGGGATCTTCCCGGACCGGGGCACGAACCCGTGTCCCCTGCATCGGCAGGCGGACTCAACCACTGCGCCACCAGGGAAGCCCAATGATGGAAATTTCTTGGTCAGAGTTCCTGTAGAGTTCACAAGCGAGGTATTTCAGGTGACATTGTTTCTTAGAAACCTAATCCTGTTGGAGGGAGTCCATGATGAGGAAAGGGGATGTAGTTTTCTCTTTCCTGAATTTTCTAACCCTTAATATTGCCACTAAACACTAAGTTTAACTTGATACTGTACTTTCATATTCTAATACAGTCCCTTTGGTGGTCTTATGGAAGATACATTGGATGACTTGTAGTTGGAGAAGGTAATTAGGAAGGCAGAGACTAGTTTAAAATTACTGTTGAATTTCTCCAAGGAAATTAAATTTAAGAGCCTAACCAAGGAAAAGAAGAAAAGCATAAAGGAATTTTAAGAGGGCAAAACTCTCAGGATCAAGTGATCAATTGAATATGGAAGGCGAGAAGGAGGGAAGAGACTAGGATAACTTCCAGATTCTTGAATGGTCTAAGGAGCCATTATAAGTATAGGGGTTAGAGGAGGAAGCATAGATCCAGGGCAAAGTAAAAGAGTCTGCGTTTATCATGAACTATCTGTGAGACATCTAAGTGGAGATGTCAGGAGGGCACAGGAGGTCAGAATGTAGAATATGGAGAGAGATCTGGGCCACAGATGCAGAGTTGGGACCCACCAGTGTGTGTGTGATGGTAGAAGCTCCAAGTGGGTAAGAGATTGCTGACATTAATGGACTAATTGTGAAACTTCAGGGAAAACCAGCATTCCATGGGGCAAGGAAAGGAAGATGAGCCAGGAAAGCAAAGGATCCCTGACTGTTGTCATGGATGCCAAGGGAGAATATAGATTCAAGAGGAGGGTGTGGTCAAAAGAGCTCAGTTAATAGTAGGTCTGAGAAGATAGGTAAGACTTGCATTATGCAGCTAGAAGGCCCTGTTCAAAAGAGCCATAGGGGTTGAACATGGCCTGTAGTGAGCTGAGGCATGAACGTGCTTTGGGGTTCTCCACAGAGCCAAGCACAGTGCTAAGCATGTGATAGGTAAGCAATCAATGCTCTGAACTGAGATAGTCATAATACACCACAGTTATTCTTAAATGGGAAGGAGCAGAAGGATACACTCCCTAGAAGACAGCATAACACGGTATCCAAGGAATTCTTTTCAAACTGCACAGGATCCTCACTCATTGTGATGCAGACCTCTGTGACCCCTCTCAACTCCTTTTCCCAGATGGGAATCATTCCATGTAATTAGATGATACCGAAGGGGAGGTATTGAACTGTGAATATTATGGACATGGGGGAAAAAGGATGAGAACCACAAAGACAGAACTATATAAAGGGTTAATTGTATATATGTTTGATTATGTTATTATTTGTATATATGCTTTAGGTCTTTTACTGTCAGTGTGTAAGTGGCAAATAAACATGTGAAACTTATAGTACTTTCAAAATATTTTATTTCTTCTTAAAGTGCCCCATCGTACCATAGTTCAACACATAAACAGCCCTTTGCTAAGAGGATGGAATAGTGCACAGGATCCAATGGTTAGATTCAATAAGTAAATGTATATTGAGCACCAGTGAAGTACCAATTAGGCATTGTGATTCATTTAAAAAAAATAAGCCAGTCTCATAAGTAAAAAGCAGACCACTTGCCTTGGCTGGAGAACTTGTTCCCTACTTTCGTAAGGTTGACTTCTTGACTCTAATGGATGAAATGTCATTTTCCCAGACAGGCCATTCCTGACCACCTAATCTACATAATGAACCCCCTTCCTCATTACTCTATTTCATGGCACCCTGTTCATATTTGGAATTGTATACTCACCTCTTTGTTTACTTGATCAATGACTGTCTTGCTCATAGTTCGTGAACCCCATGAAGGCAAGAATCAAATCTGTTCTTCAGCATGCCCGGTACCTAGGGGAGGACCTGGGAAATGGAATACATTCAGTAAATATTTGTGGAGTGAATATTTATATTTCTTGTTCTATACATGAAAACCTTGTTAGGTAAATCAGTCAACTTCTACTATTAGTATTATTTATGTCAAATAGTATTACGAAGCCATATCCATTAGCAGCTTGGCTCTTAGTGACAACCAAAATGTTTGTCAGAATGGTTCTTTAGGGACTTCCCTGGTGGCGCAGTGCTTAAGAATCCACCTGCCAATGCCCGGGACATGGGTTCGAGCCCTGGTCCGGGAAGATCCCACATGCCGCAGAGCAGCTAAGCCCGTGCGCCACAACTACTGAAGTCCGCGCGCCTAGAGCCCTGCTCTGCAACAAGAGAAGCCACCACATTGAGAAGCCTGCGTACTGCAATGAAGACGCAATGCAGCCAAAATAAATAAATAAATAAAATTAATTAATTAAAAGAAATGGTTCTTTAAAAAAAATGGTGCTTTAGTAGGAAAATTGATTTAGTATGGTATGAGATTTTCAAGTAAGATATCCTAATCCTTTTAAAGATATAATGTGTCAGCATATTTAAGCATTAAGCAGGTCTGATATTGCTGTTTCTAACATGTTTACACCTGGACCTTTGGTACCTGTTTTGACTGGGCTGGTGTCTGAGGGCTGATTGTTCAAGGCTGTGTTATACCTACTGATAAATATTTTGAATATCACCTTTGTCTTTTATCTTCTGACAACAGAGATAACTTCATTTATCTAAGGGAGTATTGATTTTAAATTAACTTATTGGAATTTTAACACATTATACGCTAGGGAAAGAATGTGTGTGTGTCATGTGTAAATCACATAGGCAGATCAGAAGACAAGCAATTAGTAGTATCATGCAATGGGCTCATAAAAGAGTTTGCTATAGAGTTAGCTGAAACTTATTTTCAGAATTTGATTTTATATTTTGAGTTAGAGTGCTGATCTGAGAGTCAAAACTCTCCTTTTGAGCCATGGCTGCATAACCTGGGGAACCTGAACATTGAGCTTTACTTACCCATTTGTAAAATAAGGTGAATGGACAAGATAACTTTAAACTCTATTCTGGCCAAAAATTTTCATGATTTATTATCACGTTCTTTTTTTTTTTTAATATCACCTTTAAAAATATATTTTTTTTAAGTTTAATTTTATTTTTGGCTGCGTTGCGTCTTTGTGCTGCACACGGGCTTTCTCTAGTTGTGGTGAGTGGTGGCTTCTCTTGTGGAGCACGGGCTCTAGGGCGCATGGGCTTCAGTAGTTGTGGTACACGGGCTCAGTAGTTGTGGCTCGTGGGCTCTAGAGTGCGGGCTCAGTAGTTGTGGCACACAGGCTTAGTTGCTCCAGGGCATGTGGAATTTTCCCGGACCAGGGGTTGAACCCGTGTCCCATGCACTGGCAGGCGGATTCTTAACCACTGTGCCACCAGGGAAGTCCTATCATGTTCTTTTAACAAATGGAAGATTTCCAGGATAAATAAAGGAAAAACAGTAGCATCCCCCTACTCCAGTGTCTCCAGTCTTACCTCCCCACCTCCTGAGGTAATCAACTTAATATATGCTGTATATCCTTCCAGCATTGTTCTTGGTACACATAAACATATATAAACATATATAAATATATGTTTCTTTGCCTGAAAAAAAATAGTAGAAAAACACATCACTAAGATGTATTTCCTAGCTTATAGACATATAAATATCTTCAGTTTTAATTTTTATCACCATAAATAATACTTCAGTAAAATCATTATAGAAATACCACTACATAATAATGCCTTTTTTTTTTTTCTTTCTGTCAGATACATTTAAAAAAATAGAATTTGGGGGTCAAAAGTATGTGAAGTTTTAAAATTTTTTTTAAACTTAAAAAAAATTTATTTAATTTTATTTTTGGCTGAGTCGGGTCTTAGTTGCTCCTTGAGGGATCTTCGTTGCTGCATGCAAGATCTTTTGTTGCAGCACGCAGGCTTCTCTCTAGTTGAGGTGCACGTGCTTAGTTACCCCGCCGCGTGTGGGATATTAGTTCCCCAACCAGGGATCAAACCCGTGTCCCCTGCATTGGAAGGTGGTTTCTTAACCACTGGACCACCAGGGAAGTCCCATGAAGTTTTAATTTTAATAGATAATTCTTGATTTCTTTCTAAAATGTTTGCGATAACTTAGACTCCCAGCATTGATGTAAAAGAGTGTTGGTTTCCCTGCATCCTTGCCAGCACTGGGGTTACCTTTTTCTTTTTTTTTTTTTAAATTGAGAATGTGAAGACTGAAAAATGATGCTGTTTTTGTTTAGTTTGAATTTTTTAAAATTTTACTGACATGGAATGACAAAAATGAATTATACTGAGGAGAAATGGAGAGTTTCTGTTCAGTAGCTTCATAGTAAATTTTAATGTTTGTGGAATTATGCTACATGTATTTATTAATTTGGAATGGTTATAATATGGATATAATATGTAATATATTATTGTTTTCTTTATATAGCCCTTGTACCTTCCTAGGAACTTCACGCTTCTGTTGTTATGAGAATGTTTTGATTTAATTTTCATTTCTATCTGTATTAATGATAAAATAGTAAAACTATTGATTGTAGCATATTTATTTTGTATGCCCCTTATCAAATTTTCTTATTAATTCTAATGCTTTTCAATAGACTTTCTTGGGTTTTCTAGCTACATAATAATTTCATCTGCACGTATAGATGATTTTGTTTCTTCCAACATTCATAGCAAATATTTTACTTTTTTATACTATTGCAATTGTTAGAAATTCCAAACAAATTTTAAATAATCATAGTCCTAGTAAGTATTCCAACATTATTCTGGACTTTAATAAAAATGGTTTCAGGATTTTACTTTTTTTCTCTCTGTTTCTTTTAGTCTTTAGCATATTTAATTTCTTCTTAATCATATTTTACTTAGAGTTCTTTACACAGGAATAACTGTAGGAATTTCCAGTTGACTTTTTATAGGTCATATACCTTTTGCTTGTATTTGTATATGTGATGTTACGTATTCCAATTATGAACAATAGTTTTATTGCTAATAGAAATTCTACTTTATCATCATATCAGGCTTTTAACATACTGTTGAATTGACTTGTTATTACTTCATTTATAATTTTGCATCCAAATTTGTAAGAGACATCGATCAACCCATATGTTATCAGGATTTAGATGGCGGCGGGGGAAGAACACAGAGTTTGTGTCTCCTCACAACTAGGGCTCTTGCCAGATGCTGGGGGGGGACCTTGGCACCCAAGGAGATGGGAGGAACCCCTGAGCGACTGGGTAGGACGTGGTGGGGAGTGAGGGGGGAGGAGAAGTGGAGGCTGGACAGGACTGGCACCCACCCCTGAGGGGTGGCTGGGAGTGGGGAGGGGTTCCCATGCCTAGAGGGACCCTCAGGGACTTGGGGGATCGGGGGGGAGCGTGCCTAGCGTTTCCCCTGCCCAGTTGGGCCCTGGGAAGCCTGCTGGGCTCCTGGGCCTGGTCCTCTGTTCTCCGGGGCCCTCTCCAGCCTCGTGAGCCTTAGGGGCATGGGAGGGAGAGAGGAAGGGGGGAGAGGAGGAGAGGCAAACGGTGGGGGGGGGACCCTCCAGGACTGGAGGATCAGGGGAGGTGCGGCGGGTGTTTCCCCCATCCACTTGGGCCCTGGGAAGCCTGCTGAGCTCCTGGGCTTGGTCCTCGGCCCTCTGAGGCCCCCCTCCCCACCACCTGGCTGCAGGGGTCCTAGGGGCATAGGAGGGAGGGAGGAGGGGGGGAAGAGGAGGAGAGGCTGACGGTGGGGGGGGGACCTCCAGGACCAAGGGATCAGGGGAAGCCCCCACCCACTCAGCCCCAGGAAGCCTGTTGGGCTTCCAGGTCTGGTCCCCTGCCTTCCAGGGCCCCCTCCGGCTGCGTGGGTCCTAGGGACATAGGAGGGCATGGGTGGGGGGAGGGAAGGAGAGAGGCCAGCGGTGTGGGGCCCTCCAGGGTGGAGGATCAAGGGAGAACACGCTTAGCTTTTCCCCTGCCCACTTGGGCCCAGTGAGCCTGCTGTGGTCCTGGACCTGGTCCTCAGCCCTCCAAGGCCAGAGGTACTCCTGGGCCCAACTCAACTCCTGCTGCGTTGAGCCTAAGTCCCACTCCCCAACCCTCCAGGGCCTTTTCCGACTCTGTGGGTCCTAAGCATAGGCCCCAACCACCACCTAAACCCAGTCCCTGCCTAAGCCCCGCCCTCCATAGCCAAGGCCTTTTCTGGCTTTTTTCTCTTTTTTCTCCTTTTTTTTTACTATTGTGGTTCTGTTTTACCTTCTGGTTGTTGTTTCATCTGTATTTTTATTTTTTTATTCTTTCTAACATATCTGTTAGTTTTCTAATCTTATTTTATTTTTTACTCTTTGTTATTGT
Organism: Stenella coeruleoalba; assembly: GCF_951394435.1. Classification (NCBI taxonomy): domain Eukaryota; kingdom Metazoa; phylum Chordata; class Mammalia; order Artiodactyla; family Delphinidae; genus Stenella; species Stenella coeruleoalba. Next base: position 61,602,625 of record NC_137151.1, read on the forward strand.
TCTGCTCCTTTTTTTCTTTTTCTTTTTTTTTGTTTTTTGCTGGCCCATGCAGCTTGTGGGATCTTGGTTCCTGAGCCAGGGGTCAGGCCTGAGCTCCTGCAGTAGGAGCTCTGAGTCCGAACCATTGGACTAACAGAGAACCTCAGACCCCAGGGAATATTCATTGGAATAAGGTCCCCCAGAGGTCCTCATCTCGTCAGCAAGAACCAGCTCTACCCAACAGCCTACAAACTCCAGTCTTAGAAGCCTCAGGTCAAACCACCAGTAAGACAGGAACACAATCCCACCCATCAAAAAAAAAAAAAAAAATGAGATGACAAAAAGAATATGTCACAGATGAAGGAGTAAGGTAAAAACCTACAACACCAAATAAAGGCAGAGGAAATAGGCAACCTACCTGAGAAAGAATTCAGAGTAATGATAGTAAAGATGATCGAGAATCTCAGAAATAGAATGGAGGCACGGATTGAGAAAATACAAGAAATGTTTAACAAAGATCTAGAAGAACTAAAGAACAAACAAACAGAGATGAACAACACTATAACTGAAAAGAAAAATACACTAGAAGGAATCAATAACAGAATAACTGAGGCAGAAGAATGAATAAATGAGCTGGAAGACAGAATGGTGGAAATAACTGCTGAGGAGCAGAATAAAGAAAAAAGAATGAAAAGAAATAAAGTCAATCTCAGAGACCTCTGGGACAACACTAAATGTACCAACATTCGAATTATAGGGGTCCCAGAAGAAGTTAAAGAAAGGATCTGAGAAAATATTCAAAGAGATTATAGTGGAAAAGTTCCCTAATATGAGAAAGGAAATAGTCACTCAAGTCCAGGAAGCGCAGAGTATCCCATTCAGAAGAAACCCTAGGAGACACACCTTTGATTAAGATACATATTAATCAAACTAACAAAAATTCAAGAAAAAATATTAAAAGTAAGGGAAAAGCAAAAAATAACATACAAAGGAATCCTGATAAGGTTATCAGCTGATTTTTCAGCAGAAACTCTGCAGGCCAGAAGGGAGTGGCAGGATATACTTAAAGTGATGAAAGAGAAAAACCTACAACCAAGATTACTCTACCCAATAAAGAGCTCATTCAGATTTGACAAAGAAATCAAAAGCTTTACAGACAAGCAAAAGCTAAGAGAATTCAGCACCACCAAACCAGCTTTACAACAAATGCTAAAGGAACTTCTCTAGGCAGGAAACACAAGAGAAGAAAAAGACCCACAAAAACAAACCCCCCAAAATTAAGAAAATAGTAATAGTAACATACATATAGATAATAACTTTGAATGTAAATGGATTAAATGCTCCAACAAAAGACACAGACTGGCTGAATGGATACAAAAACAAGACCCATATATATGCTGTCTACAAGAGACCTACTTCAGACCTAGGGACACATACAGACTGAAAGTGAAGGGATGGAAAAAGATATTCCATGCAAATGGAAATCAAAAGAAAGCTGGAGTACTAGCAATACTCATATAAGATAAAATAGACTTTAAAATAAAAACTATTACAAGAGATAAGGAAGAACACTACATAATTATCAAGGAGTCAATCCAAGAAGAAGATATAACAATTATAAATATTTATGCATCCAGCATAGGAGCACCTCAATACATAAGGCAAATGCTAACAACCATAAAAGGGGAAATTGACAGTAACACAATAATAGTAGGGGACTTTAACTCCCCACTTACACCAATGGACAGATCATCCAAACAGAAATTAAATAAGGAAACACAAGCTTTAAATGACACAATAGACCAGATAGATTTAACTGATATTTATAGGACATTCCACCTGCAGTGGCAGAATACATTATCTTCTCATGTGCACATGGACCATGCTCCAGGATAGATCACATCTTGGGTCACAAATCAAGCCTCGGAAAATTTAAGAAAATCGAAATCTTATTAAACATCTTTTCTGACCACACCACTATGAGTTTGGAAATCAATTACAGGAAAAAAACTGTAAAAACCACAAATACATGAAGGCTAAACAGTGTGCTACTAAATAACCAAGAGATCACTGAAGAAATCGGAGAAGAAAAAAAAATACATAGAAACAAATAACAATGAAAACACAATGACCCAAAATCTATGGGACACAGCAAAAGCAGTTCTAAGAGGGAAGTTTATAGCAATTCAATCTCACCTCAAGAAACAAGAAAAATCTCAAATAAGCAATCTAACCTTACACTTAAAGCAACTAGAAAAAGAAGAACAAAGAAAACCCAAAATCAGTAGAAGGAAAGAAATCATACAGGTCAGAGCAGAAATAAATGAAATAGAAATGAAGAAAACAATAGTAAAGATCAATAAAACTAAAAGTTGGTTCTTTGAGAAGATAAACAAAATTGATAAACCTTTAGCCAGACTCATCAAGAAAAAAAAGGGAGAAGACACAAATCAATAAAATTAGAAATGAAAAAGGAGAAATCACAACTGACACTGCAGAAATAAAAAGGATTATAAGAGACTACTACAAACAACTATATGCCAATAAAATGGACAACCAAAAAGAAATGGACAAATTCTTGGAAATGTACGATTTTCAAGACTGAACCAGGAAGAATTAGAAAATATAAACAGACCTATCACACATAATGATATTGAAACTGTAATTAAAAATCTTCCAACAAACAAAAGTCTAGGACCAGACAGCTTCACAGGCGAATTCTATCAAACATTTAGAAAAGAGCTAACACTGATCCTTCTCAAACTCTTCCAAAAAATTGCAGAGGGAGGAACACTCCCAAATTCGTTCTATGAGGTAACCATCACCCTGATATCAAAACCAGAAAAATATATCACAAAAAAGAAAATTACAGACCAATATCACTGATGAACAGAGATGCAAAAATCCTGAACAAAATACTAGTAGAATTCAGCAACACATTAAAAAGATCATACACCATGATCAAGTGGGATTTATCCCAGGAATGCAAGGATTCTTCAATATGCACAAATCAATGAATGTGACACACCATATTAACAAATTAAGGAATAAAAACCATATGATCATCTCAATAGATGCAGAAAAAGCTTTTGACAAGATTCAACACCCTATTATGTTAAAAACTCTCCAGAAAATGGGAAACATAATAAGAGCAAACCCACAGCAAACATCATTCTCAATGGTGAAAAACTGAAATAATTTCCACTAAGATCAGGAATGAGACAAGGATGTCCATTCTTGCCACTCTTGTTCAACATAGTTTTGGAAGTCCTAGCCACGGCAATCAGAGAAGAAAAAGAAATAAAAGGAATCCGGGCTTCCCTGGTGGTGCAGTGGTTAAGAATCCTCCTGCAAATGCAGGGGACACAGGTTCAAGCCCTAGTCTGGGAAGATCACACATGCTGCAGAGTAACTAAGTCCATGCCCCACAACTACTGAGCCTGCGCTTTAGAGCCCATGAGCCACAACTACTGAAGCCCGCAAGCCTAGAGCCCGTGCTCTGCAACAAGATGAGCCACTGCAATGAGAAGCCCTCACATCACAATGAAGAGTAGGCCCCGGTCACCGCAACGAGAGAAAGCCCGTGCTCAGCAGCGAAGACCCAGTGCAGCCAAAAATTAAAAAAAAAAAAAAAAAAAAAAGAAAGAAGTAAAAGGAATCCAAATTAGAAAAGAAGAAATAAAACTGTCGCTGTTTGCAGATAATGATACTATGCATAGAGAATCCTAAAGATGCCATTAGAAAACTATTAGAATTAATCAATGAATTTGGTAAGGTTGCAGGATACAAAATTAATGCACAGAAATCTCTTGCATTCCTATACACTAACAACGAAAAATCAGAAAGAGAAATTAAGGAAACAATCCTATTTACCATCACAACAAAAAGAATAAAATACCTAGAAATAAACCTACCTAAGGAGGCAAAATATTTGTACTCAGAAAACTATGAAACACTGATGAAAGAAATCAAAGATGACATAAACAGGTGGAGAAATAGACCACAGTCTTGGATTGGAAGAATCAATATTGTGAAAATGACTATACTACCCAAAGCAATCTACAGATTCAATACAATCCCTATCAAACTACCAACGACATTCTTCACAGAATTAGAACAAAAAATCTTGCAATTCGTATGGAAACACAAAAGACCCCAAATAACCAAAGCAATCTTGAGAAAGAAAAACGGAGTTGGAGGAATCAGGCTGCCTGACTTCAAACTATACCACAAAGCTACAGTAATCAAGACAGTATGGTACTGGCACAAAAACAGAAATATAGATCCATGGTACAGGATAGAAAGCCCAGAGACAAACCCATGCACATATGGTCACCTAATTTATGACAAACGAGGCAAGAACAGACAATGGAGAAAAGGCAGCCTCTTCAATAAGTGGTGCTGGGAAAACTGGACAGCTACATGTAAAAGAATGAAATTAGAACACTACCTAACACCATATACAAAAATAAACTCCAAATGGATTAAAGACCTAAACGTAAGACCAGACACTATAAAACTCTCAGAGAAAAACATAGCAAAAACAGTCTTTGACATAAACCACAGCAGGATATTTTTTGACCCACCTCCTAGAGTAATGAAAATAAAAACAAAATAAACAAATGGGACCCATTAAACTTAAAAGCTTTTGCACAGCAAAGAAAAACTTAAGATGAAAAGACAACTCTCAGAATTGGAGAAAATAATTGCAAATGAAGCAACTGACAATCTCCAATCTCCAAAATATACAAGCAGCTCATGAAGCTCAATATCAAAAAACAAACAACCCAATTAAAAAATGAGGGGGGCTTCCCTGGTGGCGCAGTGGTTGAGAGTCTGCCTGCTGATGCAGGGGACATGGGTTCGTGCCGCAGTCCGGGAAGATCCCACATGCCGCGGAGCAGCTGGGCCTGTGAGTCATGGCCACTGGGCCTGCGCGTCTGGAGCCTGTGCTCTGCAACGGGAGAGGCCACAACAGTGAGAGGCCTGCATACCGCAAAAAAAAAAAAAGGGGGGGGAAGACCTAAATAGACATTTCACCAAAGACATACAGATGGCCAAGAGGCACATGAAAAGATGCTCAACATCACTGATTATTAAAGAAATGCAAATCAAAACTACCATGAGGTATCACCTCACACCAGTCAGAATGACCATCATCAAAAAATCTACAAACAATAAATGCTGGAGAGGGTGTGGAGAAAAGGGAACCCTTTTGCACTGTTGGTGGGAATGTAAATTGATACAGCCACTATGGAGAACAGTATGGAAATTTCTTAAAAAACTAAAAATAGAACTACCATATGACCCAGCAATCCCACTACTTGACATATACCCTGAGAAAACCATAATTCAAAAAGACACATGTACCCCAGTGTTCATTGCAGCACCATTTGCAATAGCCAGGACATGGAAACTACCCAAATGTCTAATGATAGATGAATGGGTAAAGAAGGTGTGGTACGTAAATACAATGGAATATTACTCAGCCATAAAAAGGAACGAAATTGCGTCATTTGTAGGGATGTCGATGTACCTGGAGTCTGTCATACAGAGTGAAGTGAGCCAGAAAGGGAAAAACAAATATCGTATATTAATACTTATGTGTGGAATGTAGAAAAATGGTACAGATGAACCTATTTGTAGGGCAGGAATAGAGACATAGATGTAGAGAACAGACATGTGGACATGGCAGGGATGGGGAGGGTGGGACGAATTGGGAGATTAGGTTTGATATAGATACACTACTATGTGTAAAATAGATATTTAGTGGGAACCTGCTGTATTAGTACAGGGAGCTCAGCTTGGTGCTCTGTGACGACCTAGACGGGTGGGATAGTGGAGTGGGAGGGAGGTCCAAGAGGGAGGGGCTATAGGTATACATATAGCTGATTCGCTTCATTGTACAGCAGAAACTAACACAACATTGTAAAGCAATTTTACTCCAATAAAATAAAATAAAAACTATGTTATCAGGATTTAAAAATTTTGCTCATCATATCTTCATAAAATTAATTGGGGGAATTTATTTTTTCTGTTGTATGGAATAGTTTAAATAGAAGACTGATTATCTGATCTTTAAGATTTTAATATGTGGCTTATTTAAATCAAATTGTTTTAGCATGCTAAAAAGAATGTGGAGGGATATTACATTTGCTAGAATAAAATTTTTTCAAATTTTACTTCCATCTTAAAAAGCATATAGGGCAGAATAAAAAGGAGCATGCTTATTTATTCTAAGAAAGCTCTAAGCACCAGAGAATTCTCACAAAGCAATTTTGTGGGAAAAATGAATAATAACAAGCCAAATGAAGACAATTCATACCACCATAATTCTCTTTACTGAAAAAAGTCTTTAAAATGGGGAGCTAAGGAAATTAAACCTACAGGGAAAGTTTTAGATTGTTCAAATATGGGGCTAAACCCATGCAAATTTTATTATAAGCACAGAGTTGTAGACATTAATGCTTCATTTGGGATATGATGAGAGAGTGAAAATGACTTCTAGCTAGGTCCATTCCACTGAGACTGATAAAAAGTTATTTATTTATGAAATATCTACATCACTGACTATACAAAACGACCCACTCATAATTCGCCCATTTTCCAAGACCATATATATGTCAGCATAAATGTATATTTTAGATCCCTTTCCCTATTCACCCAGTTTGATTTCAATAGCACTTCTTTTACCTTTTGTTTAATTAAAAGTTAATTATCCTGCAAGCAAGTCCCAGGACTCTTATCTAGGAAATGTTGCCTCATTTATTTTTCTCCTTTGCCTTGACCAATTAAAACTTCTGGGTTCCACTGAGATTTTTATATGATGAATAATTATTTTGCATAATCTAGGGTCAAGGTGTATTCTGGTAACAATTGTTTTTTCAAAGCTATTCCCTGAATAGTCTCTGCCATTCTGTAAGAATAATGCTGTTCTAATAACAAATGTTTGAATTGATAGTGTCCATGTCTTTAATATCAGGAAGCCAAAAATTTTGTGAAGCAAAGATATTAACACAGTCCAACAAGCAATTTAACTTCTGAACAATCAGCATAAAGGAAAGTGAGACATTCCATACACAGTCTTCATAATTTCTCTGAAGCAGTATATCCTAAAGGAATGTGCACATAACACTTTTGAGAAAAATTTGTGAGCAAGGGATGAATAACGAGTTTGTGCATGTCAAGTGCTCAGGGAGAAAAGATCGTGTATCCTATATTGTTTAGATATGTAATAAAACTAATTACATAGAAGAATTACAGAGACCAGCAGAATCCCTGAACACTCCCCATGCACCAATTTTTGAGTTTTTGATACTGAAATATAGGCCATAAAGTTTATTTTTTTAGTGTGAACTTTTAAATTTTAATTAATTATTTTTTGGCTGCGTTGGGTCTTCGTTGCCGTGCGAGGGATTTTCTCTAGTTGTGGTGACTGAGGGCTACTTTTCATTATGGTGCGAGGGTGGTGGCTTCTCTTGTTGCAGAGCATGGGCTCTAGGCACGTGGGCTTCAGTAGTTGTGGCACGCGGGCTCAGTAGTTGTGGCGCATGGGCTTAGTTGCTCCGCGGCATGTGGGGTCTTCCCGGACCAGGGTTCGAACCCGTGTCCCCTGCATTGGCAGGCAGATTCTTAACCACTGCACAACTAGGGAAGTCCTGGTAATAAAGTTTTAATTAGAGAGATTATATGAAAGTGTGTTTGTTGTAGATCATGACCATAGAATGAGGAAAAACAGATTCAGACAAGGGAGGCATAAGATGAGTGTGGAAGTGAAAGGTGAGTCTCAGAGAAAAAGAGTAGAAATTTTAAAAGATTAAGAGATCAAAGGAAGAGGATATGTAATTATGGAAAATTAATTTAAAAATTATTAGGTTGTAAGACATCTTTTTCTTTCTTCTAAGGGGCATTTTTTTAAAATGCAGAGATACTTCTAAAAATTGTCTTTTTCTATTACTATTCAGTTTTAAGTGTAAGCATAGATTTAATTGCTCAACATGTCTTTAGATAAGTTTTCTGTTGTTTTTGAGAGGGAACCAGTATGTTACTGAGATCAGCTAAATTTTCTTAATTTTGACTTTAGCTTGAAGGTAAAACATTTTTAGAGTGGTGTTGATACATTTGTGTTACACAGAGGGGCTCACCTTTCTATTTCTGTATTATTATTTCTATATTGTTTATATCATATTAACCAAATTGACAACACTCTATATTGATTGGCTTTTTCAACACTTGACTGTTTAAGATACTTCCACATTTCTATAATTCTATCATGATATTTATAATACTTCAAGTCAGTCTGGTAAGAAATTATATAAACCATATAAATCAGCATCCTTAATTGCACACTAATGAGCTTAGCTTCTTTTGAAGGCTTTTTATTCTGGACAGGACTGTGGAGTTGCTTGTGTTTAAAAAAAAAAAAAAAGCCTCTGCAAATTGGGAAAGATTGAGGCTTGCTAATATGGAACCCAGATCTAGTTGCTTAAAAAAGAAAAGTATGTAGGAAGAGCCTATAATTTTCATTACTATCTTTGGGCTTGGAGAAATGCCCAGGTTAGTGACAAAGGGAATTTGGAGGAAGACTAAATCTACCACATTGTAAGACAGAAAATGGAAAATCTGATGGATAGCTTCATTTAAAACATAAGCCATGTAAAATCTTCGAGAGTTAAGGTAGTAATAGCAGGGTTTCCATTGATTTTTTTTCCAAATTGAAATATTACTATGATTTAACAATTTAAATTATTTTGAAAGTTAGCAGCAATGCAGCTGTAAGCCATTAACTACAGTCAAACCCATTATGAATTTTCTTCTTGGGCCAGTTTTCACATACTCCTGCAACCTAATCTTGAAACCTTATTGACTTCTCTGACCTTTATTATTTCTTTGAAGCACAGTTTCTTTTGCATCTATCCCTTCTTTTTTTCAGGGGCTATTTTATGTCTAGGGCATTGCTTCTCACATATTAATGTACACATACATTCTCTGAGGATTTTATTAAAATCCAGATCTGACTCCATAGGTCTGGGGTCGGGCCTGGGAGTTTGCATTTTAACAAGTTCCCAGGTGATGCCTATGCTGTTGGCCTGTGGGTCATACTTTGAGTAGCAGGGCTCTCCAGGATACTACAATAGCCTCCTATGTGATGATCACTAGATTGATCTTTCTATAGCACTATTGAAATCTTCCTTCACTGGAAAACATTCATAGGTCTACCAAATCTAGTTTAAAGCCAAAATTAAGTCATTTGCCAACCTTCATAATTCTGACACAACTTTTTAACTTTATCCTCCACCACTCCCTTTCAAGAATGTTGACTTTTAGTCAAACCAGTCAAATTTTCTTTCTCTGCTGAGGTTCCAGTTTCACCTAAGGGGTGGATCTAGCAGGAATACTGACTCTTTGACCCCCACCTCCCAAATCCACCCCAGAAGAATAGGGAGAGAAAAACAGAGGGAACTGTGGGAGACCCCTGACTTGAGGGATGGGGAAAAGGGAGATGTTTTGAACTCATGTAGGATGATAGCTTTGCCCAGGGGAAGGAGGCAGCCTAGCCTGTCTGCAAGAGGCTCAATTAAAAGCTTCTCCTTCCATTTCTTTGGGATGATGCAATACCCCGGCTCTGTACCTGCAGACTCAATCCTGGGCTTAGGTATCCCCAGCAGGGCAAGTAGGGCAGTGTAGACGCCTAGTGCTTGTGCGAAGCTGATCTCAGGGCTTTCCATACTTATTCCTCCCTAAGCCTTGTGGTTGGGGGAGTACAATTTCTTACATTTGTGAGGTGAGGAGTAACTAACTGGTTTTCTGGTATCATCTTCGTTAGATTTAATTAGCAATGTTCTACCTGCTTTATAAAAAAAAGTTTGGAGGTATTCTTTCTTTTTCTATATTCTGGAATAATTTAAGCATAATTAGAATTATCTGGTCTTTGAACGTTTGGTAGAATTCTCTTGTGAAGCCATCTGGGTCTATTGCCTGTTCAATAGGGTAGTTTTTTGATAATTTTTCTATTTTTTTCAATGGAAATTAGTCTTTTTTTCAATGGAAATGAGTACCTATATTTAATGGGATCAATTTTGATCAATTAAACTTACTAGGAAATTTGTATTTCATCTCTGTATTATTAGCACTGAGTTGTACAAAATAGGCTCTTAAATATTTTAATTCCCTCTCTATCAGTGGTTATATCTTATTTTATACATTTATGCCTCCTATCCTATTCCTAAATAAGTTAGCAAGTGGTTTCCCCCACAAAGCCCAGCATTATCATTTATTAATTCTAATAATTTCTGCTTTTATTACTTTCTTGTGATTTCTTATGGTTTACAATGTTTGTTTGTTTGCATGTTTTTCCTAGAATTTCAGGTTGGGATTTAAATTCATAAATTTTTATTATTTTATTTTTATTGATATAACTGTTAAAGGCTATGAATTTCCCTCTGATCATAGCTTAAATTATATTTCATTTATTTTATATATATATATATATATATATATTTTTTTTTTTTTGCGGTAAACGGGCCTCTCAGTGTTGTGGCCTCTCCCGTTGCGGAGCACAGGCTCCGGATGCGCAGGCTCAGTAGCCATGGTTCACGGGCCCAGCCGCTCCGCGGCATGTGGGATCTTCCTGGACCGGGGCACGAACCTGTGTCCCCTGCATCGGCAGGCGGACTCTCAACCACTGCGCCACCAGGGAAGCCCTCATTTATTATATTTTTATTATCACCTTTTAAAAAAGAAATTCTTCAGTTTAACCTAGTATTTCCCTTTTTACCAAAGAGATGTTTAGTAGAGAGTTTTTACATTTTCAGCTGGAAAAGACATTAAAAATTTTTGTCATTAATTTCTATTTATATTGTACTCTGATTAAAGAATATTGTTTGAATTATTTATACTTTTATGGAAATTACTGAGGGTTTCTATGTGAAATATGGTCAATTTCTGTGAATGTTCTATATGCACTTGAGAAGAAAATATGTAAATTATTATTGGTAGTAAAATTAAATCTAGATTCACAGGATCTACCTTATTCATACATAACATGAATAATGGTATCATTCCTTGTTCTTTGTCCACTTGGTTTTCTTGGCCTGGGAATGATACAGTAAACTCTCATTATTATTACTGAGATTTTGACCATTTCTTTTGGCATTTCTTGGAGTTTCTGTTTTATGAAGGTTGTCGTGGTGTTCATGAGTATTTAAGAATATTATCATCATGGGTTTCCCTGGTGGCGCAGTGGTTGAGGGTCCGCCTGCCGATGCAGGGGACGCGGGTTCGTGCCCCGGTCTGGGAGGATCCCACATGGTGCGAAGCAGCTGGGCCCGTGCGTGAGTCATGGCCGCTGGGTCTGTGCGTCCGGAGCCTGTGCTCCACAACAGAAGAGGCCACAGCGGTGAGAGGCCCGCGTACAGCTAAAAAAAACCATATATATTATCATCATTATAAATTTGACCTTTATCATTTTAGCATGCCCTTCCTTGATTGTCAACCTTGCTTTTCTTTTAGCCTGAAAAAATTTTTGTCCATCCCTTTATTTTTAGCATTCCTGAATCTCTGTTTCACGTGTATCTACCGCATGTAGCACAGAATTGGGTTCTACTTTGTGAGTCAATTTGAAAATCTCTTTAATAGTTAAATTAATCTCATTTTCATATATTGGTATGACTAAGATGTTTGGTTTCAACCCATTGTTTTTTATATTTACTGTATATACTTATTGTTATAATTTCCATGTTTCTCCATGTGGTCTGTTTCTTTGCTTTCTTTGAGGGAGCTGGAGTGGGCAGAGTATTCAATTTGGTGTTTAGGAAAGTTTGTATTTTTTCTAGTGGTTACACTTCTACTATTTTGTTTGTCACCTGAAAATGATACCCTTTTATTACTATATGATATTCAGTGAATGTGTTTCTTTTTTCTTCTCCTTTTTCCTCCCATTTCTTTAGTTATATTTTAAAATTTTACCCAAATATGTAACAGTTACATACTATTCTTTCACCTTTTTTCCACCTTTATTGTAGTCTTTGATCTACCATTAAATATATATATTATATATATTTAGTGCTCACCATAAGTCCTTTTTCTAGTTTCCCAATTCATATCTGGCGGGCTGAAACTTCCCCGCTAGTAGATCCTAAGGATGGACTCACGAGTACTGTGTTCTCTGGGTTGTTCCATGTTTAAAATTATTTTCTATCACCTTGATTCTCTGTGTGCAGAGGTGAGAGATTTGAGTGGTTTGCTGGGATTCTTAGTTCGAGAATGCCTTATCCTGTTGTAGCACTTTTTGGTGAGACCAGTTGGTATACATTCTGGTTCTGATCCTCTTTGGTTTCTTAGTTTTCCTTAATTTCTAACCCTTGCTCCTCCTTTACCACCAAGCCTCCAAGGGATGCCTCCGCCACCCCACCACCAGGTTCCCTGCCTCCACCCCAGAGCCCATACTTTCCCAAACTGCTGTCTCTGCTCCTGTGCACTTTTCTGTCCCTTCCTGTCAATTCTTCAGGAGCCAATGCTCTGATCCCCCAGGTCTCATCCCTGTTCTAAGTATTTCTCCAGTCCAGGCGGAACTTTCTCCTTCTAGGAGTGATTTATATCTTTTAGGGTTCTGTTGCTAGTGGGCCCCACTGCCCTCTCCTCGCTTGCCCTCTCCTCGCTTTTGCCCTGGCCTGAGCCCCGGCGTGGTTCTACAGCTTTGGAGGTTTATTCCTTGTTTACATTGTAAATGGAAGTTTGTCATATTCTCTGTCTCCTGATTGTGCTGTAGGCATGGGTTACCAACGGTCCAGTGGTTTTATTTGCTCCCTTTTTGAATCTGTGTAGTCTTTGGAGAATGTGAGTAGAGATTTGAATTTAGGTGGTCACCGTCACCCTATGGGAACTCAAAGGGCAATGGCTAACACTTTTTTATTTCAGTAATTTTAGCCCAACAGTATTGTAAGAAATTTTAGGGCACATCTAATACAGTTTCAGGCATATAGTAAGTGATAATTAAGCATCTGATGGATAAATGCATTAGTAGATTTTATAATTCACTTTAGCAAAAGAGATTATGGAGGAACTAGTCTAATCTTTAGAATAAAATAATCATGTTTTTCTTGTCTAAATTTTATTAGTTGCTGACTCAGTGGCTTAATTGTTGCCAGTTTACCAGTGAAAAAATGTGGAAAGCCCACAGCAATTGTTTCATTTATTTGGACACAATTCTGAGAGACAAAGTGAGTTGAGGCCACGTCAGGATAGAAAGCAATGTGGTAAAGATGATTTTTCCCTAATAATGCATACATTTAAATGAAACTTTTGGGTAAAGAAAAGAATAAGCTCTGTAATTGTATTTGCTTTGATTTTAAAAATTCACATATACTAAGTTCTCTATTCTAGCTACTTGGAAGGATGTCATGTAAGAAAAAAAAAATACTTGAAAAATCCATGGAATCTTGCCAATGATCTTGATCAAGAAATGTTGGCAGACTGAAGGAAGTGTCTGATAAAGTAAATGTTGCCAAATAATTTCAATATTTATAGTAGATGGTTTTCTTAAACTTAATTGTGTAGCTCTGTGATGACAAAAATAGAGTAACTCAGACAAGATGAATGAATTAGTACCACTTTCAGGGGACAGAAAGGGCAGTGGCTCCCATCTTTCTCTAGAGCAGAACTTTCTGTGGTGATGAACCTGCTCCATATCTGTGCTATCCAGTGATAGCTACTAGCCACATGTGTCAAATGGACCAAGGAAATAAAATTTTAACTTGCCTATTTTAATGAATTTATGTAGCCACTTGTGTTCATGGCTACTGTACTGGACGCTGCAGGTATCCAGAGAGACGTGTGTGAGCTCAGACTTGAAAGTATATCTAATTTGTGGGAGAGAAAAAGAAAAAAGAGGAATTTGGGTCACATGAGGAAGTGGGGGTTATCTCTATCTATATAGTGTCAACAGAAAAAAATGCACAACTTGCAAGTTGAGAATTGTGTTTTATTCGGCGGACAGAACTGAGGACTTAAGCCTGGGATACTGCTGCCTCTCAGATCGTTCTGAGGGACTTCTCTGAAGAGGCAGGGGAGAGCCAGGCTATATAGGGGTTTTTGCAACAAAGACCAGGTAGTCAGAACACCAAAGGATTACTGTTTTTTCTTTTTTTTTAATTTATTTATTTTATTTGCTTATTTTTGGCTGTGTTTGGTCTTCGTTGCTGCGTGTGGGTTTTCTCTAGTTGTGGCGAGCGGGGGCTACTCGTCGTTGTGGTGCACAGGCTTCTCATTGCGGAGCATGGGCTCTAGGCATGTGGGCTTCAGTAGTTGTGGCACACGGGCTCAGTAGTTGTGGCTCACGGGCTCTAGAGCGCAGGCTCGGTAGTTGTGGTGCGTGGGCTTAGCTGCTCCACGGCATGTGGGATCTTCCCGGACCAGGGCTCGAACCCGTGTACCCTGCATTGGCAGGCGGATTCTTAACCACCGTGCCACCAGGGAAGTCCAGAATTACTGTTAGTTAAAGAAAAATTGATATCTCAAGTTAAGGAATTTATCGCTTTTCTATGTACGAGAAGATGCAAGAGTCTGGGCTCCCTGAAATCATTCCTTTGATGCGCACCTCAGTTATCTGGTGCCAGTATGCTGAGTGTCCTCAGGGTGCACCGTCGGGGGTGGGTGGTTGAGGGGTGTAATCTCTGCAACATCCTTTGTTTACTGATTTGGCAGGCAATATGTTTTTCATTGATACTATCTATCCACCTCTCTGTCTGTCATCTATCTGAGATAGAAAGAGAATGACTACTTTTCATGGGGAAAAAAAGCAAATGCTGTTTTCTGCTCTCAGGTGAGCCCAGAACTACCTATTGCAAAGTGTCAAGTATCTTAAGCTATTGCACCACTATTTTATATCAGGCTATGTTATACGTCTTTATGCTCAACTCTATTGTCCCCTGATTATTATTTCATGTTAGTGAAGTCCATACATAGGCTATCACTTGGTAAGTTGAATATTTTGAATACTAAGCTAAGAAACACATATACACATCCAACCCATCCCCACATTTGTCCTGCTGTTAAGGCAAGAGCTGTATGGAAATTTGTCAACCAAATCCATGATTTACTGGTTTGTTGGATTGCTTGAGGCTTAGGCTCTTGGATTCAGGACCCAGGCTGCCTGGGTGTCAATCCTGGACTCATTTATTATGGTGTGACTCTTGGAGGCATACTTAAACTTTTCCATAGGTTTCACCAGGGGGTTGTTATGAAGACTAAATAAACTCATATTTGTAAAGTGTATAGAGTAGTGCCTTGCACTGTTTATTTTAACAAATTAAATTAAAATTTAAATAAAAAGTTAGATGCTACCAGTATTAATGACATTTTCTCACTCATCAGAGCTCGTTCAAATATCTGCCACATGGTGGACATCGGAAAATCCCATCAGGTAGCTGGCCAGGTTGGTGCTGGTTTTGCAGGCTTCAAATCTGATGCTTGGCCTCCATGTTCAAGGTCTCAAGATGGTAGCACAAACTCTGTTGCTCTCAACCCCCAGGCAGAGAGAACAGAAGAAATGTAGAGGCTTTTAGTGAGATGAATTTGAAATAACTGCACATAAGAAAAATATGTTGTCTGACTTTGCCATGAGATACCTTCCAATTTAGCAATCCCAAGACAAATCTGTTTGCAAAATGCGAATAGGTACCCAGGTTAGGCTGATAGAGTACTCAATATTCTGTTGCTGAGGATCTAAGCCTATTCATGGGTTCCTATTTTTAGAGTGTGCAAGAATGAATCAGAGACCTATGATTAATTATTAATGATTGTGAAATAACACTGTTGGATGACAGAAAATAGAAAGTTTTAATAACACCTGCTTTGAGGATTACTTTTAACAAACACATAAAAGGATTTTTGAAGTTATATTTTACCTCTTGGAACATTGCTTGTTTTGAAGTATTTTTCCCTAAATGTCTATGGTTTAGTCCTGTCTTGAAAGGAAAGGACCTTGGCAATGAGAAGTTCTGAATAGATTAATTATAGCTTTTTATTTATCAGCATGCAAACGAAATTCTTAAAATTTGTGAATGTCTGACAGCCTGTCAGATTAAAAGAAAAGTTTTTTTATTTTCAGTTTGGCTTTCAGTGTCTATAGTAACAAGTGATATTGATCATTTAGTATGCCAAGGCTCTGTTCTCTCTGGGTTAGATTGGTGAGAAAACTCAGGGGTAGAAAAGTTAAATACTTGGTCAGAGTCATACAGGTAGTAAGGGATGGATTTGATTGTGAGCAGTTTGACGCGAAAGCCCTCACTCTAACATAGATTTATTTTCTGGTTCACATTAAAGACCCCTCATATATCACTAAGCAACGACATGGACAAATTACATCCTGTATGGATTTCATTTTTCCATGTCTTACTATAGCCATTCATTTGTTTAACAAATACTGAGCACACACTAGGCTAATAATAGGTACACTTGAGCATTTATTCCTAATGGTTTAAATGTATCATCTTATTTAATTCTTGCAGCAACCCCAGGCCATAGCTTAGAGGCCTACTGGGTACCAGACGTTGCTGATATAGGCATTGAAGATAAGCGATGTTCCAGGAGACAAAATATTCTCTGTTTTCTTGGAGCTTATGGTCTAGTGGGGAGAGACTGACAATAAAAAAATAAGCAAGTGAAGTGTGAAGCTCATCTAAAGTGATCGTTCTACCATCAAACTCCAAGCAGGAAAGGGAGGTGGAGAGTCAGGGGCATGTGTTGTTACTTCAATAAGGTGATGAGAGAAAGTCTCACCAAAGAGATAACATTTGAGCAAGGACTTGAAGGAGCTGGAAGAGCAAATGTAAAGACCATGTCTTAGTACATTGAACTTTAAGAACTTCATACCTGAGGGCATGTGCCAGATAGCTTTCTTTTACTCACTACCCCAGGATCCACTCTCCACCCTTCTATACCCTTCTTTTTGTCATGGGGAAGACAGGCTGTATGGACCGCATCAAGAGGCAATTTTGCACTTTGGCTTACAGTTACGTTCAGCTGACAGGGAGTTCTAGCATGAGATCAGGGAAAAAAGAGAGTGAGGTCAGGGTATTTATTCCCTCTATCTGTCTCCAAATGGAGCCTTGGATAATATGGGGCATCAGGGAATCATCATTAGCCCTATTTTAGGAAGTAAAAATGTGATATTGATACATTAAAAGATAAAATTATTTGATCTAGGTACAACCGGAAAGGTGTAATTAGGTTAAGAATGAAACTCGCTTCAAGTACATAACCTTTTGCTTACTGAAATTAGCCTATGGAAGGGTATAGTTCTCTTTACAGACCCCTTTAAGCGCTGATTGTGTTTATTGACCCTATAGCCAAAAGCGTGCGCACACACACACACACACACACACACACACACACACACAGAGTTGCTTGCAGTTTCAAGGGGTTATCAAATTCATTGAAGCCCTTCTGCTACTGAGTTGTGGATTCCGGAATAGGACCGTTGGCTCCGTGTAAATGAGAGAGCCGTCCTATCTTCAGGTGATTTGTTACATGGAATCTCTCAGCAGTTAACATTTAACAGTGCTTAGTTTTGTGGTTTCGGTGAAAAAGGTAAAATAAATATTCTCCACTGTATTTGGAGACTAAACGAAGCTTTAATATGCATTCCATGTCTAGTCATACAAGTAAGCCATGCACCGTCAGGAAGCATTTTCAAAATTAATGCTTTCTACAGATTGTATATCTTTATTAGGGGCTATAATATTTTTTTCAAAGGCACAATGTGTCTAGAAATAAGATTTAAAATAACTTAAAATATTACTCTGATATACTATCCTCATAAAAAATTATGAAACAATTGAAATCATCCTCTCCTCTAGGATGACCTGAGTTCTTTGAGAGTATGGGTCCCATCTTCTTTGCCTCTGAATTCCTACAACATAGGATCCCATCAAATGTTGATAGCTGTAAAGTATTGCTATTCAGAAAAAAATCACATTTATATCTATTGGTGATAAATTGATATGAACAGCTCATGTTCCTATATTTAGTAACATCTAGAGGAGGTCTTTAATTAGAATAAGGATAGTGAAAGAATTTGTTGAGATGGATTGAACACACACTTATAAGAACTTTGGGTGTTTTCTATACAAGTTAACTTAGGTACATACACACCCACTCACGCACATACACACTGAAAAAAACTATGACTCGTTGCATGAAAATCTTTAATAGTGTTTGTAATTCACTAAGGTGGTGGTAATTTGTTATAGCAGCAATAGGAAACAGTACATTTACCTAAAAATAAACCATGAAAAGACTTAGTAGAGCCATTTAAAGAGTAAGACAAATATATTCACATAATTCTGCGTTTGCTTTCTCACTTTTTTAAAGCTGTGTATAGAACTCACACAGAAGAAGGAGAATAAAACAGCTTGTGGTGAATAATGTACTTGTCTCATGAGCCCACAACACTCCGACCTCTGGTTCCTTCATTGCATCGCTTTCTTTGAGTCTGATCCTCTTGCCTCACTTTTATAAGGGCCCCTGTAGTTATATTGGATCCACCAGGATAATCCAGGATAATCTCTCCACCTCAAAATATTTAGTTTAATCACATCTGCAAAGTCTCTTTTATCATGTAAGGTAACATAATCACAAATTCCAGGAATTAGGGTGTAGGCATCTTTGGGAGGCTGTTGCTATACCTACACACTAATGCCCTTCTTCTGTTAGGTGCTACTGATCTTTGAGCTGGGATGTAGCTATCTTGGTCCAGAGATTTAATTTCTAACCACAGAATTACAAATCCTAGTCTTTGCTTAAATATTTATTAATGAATAGGGTTTAGCTCTTTTTATTTATTCATGAGTTCATGCCTTCATTTAATCAATAAACTGAGTCTATTTATTTTGTTGAAAGTGTGCTTCTTTCCAAGAAATTCTGTAAAATGTTAGCTGATTATTTTACACAGATACAAATTGCTACAAGTTGCAGAGGCGAAATAATTGTTATTGTTACTAGAGTTATTTGCTGTTTAATGATGGGGTATTGATTTTTTCTTTTTTCATGGGAAGAGTTTAATGCTTAGAGTCTCATCTAAAAGCAGATTTCCCTATTAGGTAGTACCATGAGACTGTCCATGAAATCATCATCAAACATCGCTTCTCAGCAAGCAATTCAGGAGTATTATCATTTCACTGTTCCATGTCCAATATTCTAAAGGTGGCAGTAGGCTTTCCCCAGGAAGGATGACGTGGCTCAGGGAAAAAAATGAAAGCATCATTCAGCACTTTTTTCCTTCCAAATGCAGAGAAAGGACTATGCCTTTTAAGAATTATCACACTGTAGTAGCCATCTTTAAATCATAAAATGCCTATTCACCCACAATCAGCCTCGTTCTCAAAAAGAGGTTCATAGAATTTTATGACTAGAAGAAAAATAAGAGATTACTTGTTCTATTTTTTTTTTTTTTTTTGGTACAAATGAGGACTCTGAGACCCAGAGAGGAAGTGACTTGCCCAAGGTTAAACAATTAATTAGAGCTACACTAGGACTAGACTCAATTTAATTCTTCCGACTTTCTGAAGAGAATTCTTTTGAGCATATTTCCATTAAGAAATATGTGTTGAACATTCCTATAAAAATATGGCTGTGAGTGTTAGCACAATGCTGCAAAAGAAGTGACTTTTTGAAGACCCCTTGTCTTGTTCTTGTTTTTCTTTCTCTGTGACTATTGCAAAAATATTGTACTCTGCTAGTCTCTTAGTTATAATGACCAATGGAAATATGGTACCTGCCTTTGGAGGCTTTGGGTAAAGTCCTGAGAAGTTCAAATGAAAGGTAAGTTAGTACACAGAAGAACCAAATGAGAGTTGCTGGGCTTCCCTAAGAGAGTCACCAGTGAAAGTTATGGAGAAAATAAGAAGTAAACCTTGACGATCAATGATATGTCATGACATAAGTGGCAACAGCTCGGGGAGGCTGGAATGCATAAAGAAAAGAGTTTGGCTAGACAGGGACAGAGGAGTGAAGAGATTTAGGTGAGTATACAGCTGAGTTAAGGCCAATTCCCCCATTTGACCTGATTCTAACTTTGAGTATCCAGTATCTCTCTTTTATTTTAAATTGATTTTATTGAAGTATAGTTGATTTACAATGTTGTGTTAATTTCTGCTGTATAGCAAAGTGATTCAGTTCATATACATATATCTATAACTATATCTATACACACACACATTCTTTTTTCATATTCTTTTCCATTATGGTTTATCACAGGATACTGAATAGAGCTCCCTGTGCTATGCAGTAGGACCTTGTAGTTTATCCATTCTCTATATAATAGAGTATCCAGCATCTCTTCTTCAGTAGCCTTCTCTGTAGTCACTGAAGATGTTTAAGTGGAGAAGTGACATTATTGAAGCAGTTCTTTATGATATGTAATTTGCCAAACTGTGCTGAGTGTTGTGGAGTAGAGAGTGTCCAGATGCAGGGTGACCAGTTCGGAGGTTAACGAAAGTGTCTAGCTCCAACTTATTGAAGACAGTGGGAACTTCAACCACAGAATCTATGAGACTCCTGTGGTCTGCACCCCTCCTCTCCTAAAGCAATAGCGGGACTCTTCCTCCTCTAATCAAAGGCCGATCTCCTGTGTTCTCGACGCCATTCTTTCCCAGTTCCTCAAGAACCTTTCTTGTCATCTCTCTTCTCTATCCTCTATCCTTCCTTTCCCCCTCATTATTGGTCCCTTTCTTTCAACATTCTCAAATCTCTCTTATCTGAAAAGCAAAAATTCCTCTCATCTATAGCTCTGCCTTTTTTTCTTTACTGCTCAGGTTTTTCAAAGTTTCGAAGAAGTATTGAGGATCACTGCTTAAGTCTGCTCAGTTATATAAAATCAAACAGGTTACACTTTGCTGTACACTTGAAACTGACACAACATTGTAAATGAACTATACTTCAATTAATAACAAAAACAAAAATCAAACAGGTTACTTTGCATTTCCTAACTTTTTAATAAATTAACAAATAACTCCAGTCTGGGTTTTACTCCCACTTCTTGCATACAACTCTCCTTGCTAAGGTCACCAGTGCCCTCCAGAAGTCACAGCCACACTGTTTTCTGTCCTGACTTGCCTCACCTCTGAACAGGCTTCAGCATGGTTTATGGCTCATCCTATCTGGAAGCATTTTCTTCTTTTGGTTTCTGTAATACCTCATTCTCCTCATTTTCCTCATTCTTGAGTCTCAGTCCTTCTTTTCTTGTTAATCAACCCCGTTTCCCCAAGCAATCACATTCTTGCTAACCACTTTTATTACCATCTGTTCAGTGACAGGTCCCTAATTTACACCTCCGGCCACGATCCTTTGTTTGAGCTCTAAGACATGCATATCCATTTGCTTAAGCAACAAATCCACTTCAATGTCTCAGAGGATCTCAAACACCTGTTCAAAACTGAACTCGTGATATTTACCTGCATATCTCTTTTCCCAAGTATTTCAGTAAACTGGCCACCATAACCAACTTTTTCATTTTAGAAACCTGGGTAATCACAGATAGTTCTTGGCACTTTTCCTCCTCTACTTGCTGGCATCCAGTCACTGAGTCAAGCTGATTCTGATTTCTAAATCTCTTAACTCTGCCCCCTTACTCCATTTCTCATGCTGCCACTTTAGTTTCGTAAACCTTCACCTCTCACTTGAGCCATTGCAATTGCCTCCTAATGATTTGCTCACTAAACAAGCTCTCTTCCACCTACAATCCACTTTCCACATAACAGCTGCAGTATTACTGTAAAAGCCCATGACACCCACCAGTAATTAAGCGAATTTGGAGAGGATGTGATTGGTTACTACTTCCCATCCTTCCGCCATTTTCAAACAGAGGTGGGGTAAAGTTTTTATCTTTCATTAGAGAGGCCCGTACAAGACGGCAAGGCCCACTGAACTTCAAGGCCCACTGAATTTTAGGAACTCCTATTTTGGGAAGTGGAAAAGAGACTTCCACTCCCCCAGTTTTCTCCAGTCCTATTTCCCTAGATGGTATCAGCAAAACAAAAGATTTCTGACATTGCTGCTACTGTCTTAGAAATCCCTTCCAAAGCACTCAATCATCCCTACCAGTATTTAACCTAGAATGGGCAGCTGCCACTAGATGGTGCCAAACAGAGGCTAGGATGCAGACCCCACCCAATTTGGAGGAATTTGGGCAGCTCTTCTGCACTCCAATGACTGACAGCCTACTGTCCTTGTGGCTGATCCAGGTCACTTCATTAACCTAACCATAACAAAACTCCACATATAATAGCAGTGGAAAATTCTGGACCACACTTACTCTGTTATGGAAAGGCGTTAGTGTATTTTATAAACTCAAATCAGAATGTGTCACTTCCCTTGTTAAAAATTTTCCACAGATTTTTCCCCCCCTCTGAGGATAAATCTCTAATCACATGGGTTCTAAGGCTCGATTTTCATCTCAACTATAATACTTAGTCTTTATGATATGTAATTTGCCAAACTGTGCTGAGTGTTGTGGAGTAGAGAGTGTCCAGATGCAGGGTGACCAGTTCGGAGGTTAACGAAAGTGTCTAGCCCCAAATTAGGTAGGCGTGAGTGTGTGATCCACCTGCCTATAAGACTATAGGGAATGGTGGGGGCCTGGGGCTTCTGAAGCTGTATTTCCTATCTAAAGGTATTCAGAGTTGATTAAAAATAAAACAGAGTAAACTGTAAATATGCCAAAGGAGAGGAAAAACCTGCCCTCCTCTCTCCTCTGTCCATGCTGCAGTTTCATGAATATGTCAAGCTCCTTCCTACCTCAGAGTTTAAGAACTGACCATTCTCTCTGCCTGGAATGCTTTCCTCCTTCTTTTTACCAGATCAACAATCTCTTGTCTTATAAACATTAGCTTAAAAATCACTTCATCATGGAAGCCTATTCCTTTTGTACTCCTGACTCGAATTCGATTCCACCTCCCTGTTACAGCCTACTTCTCCTCTTAGAATGTTTTCAAAATTATGATTATCTAATATCTATCTTTTCCTCCCCATCCATCCACCCATCCATCTGCTGAATCATCCATTCAATAAATCTTTCCTAAGCATCTATTTTCACCAGGAATCTTCAATCTATTGTAAGCAAGCCCATGGCAGTGTTCGTAGCATTGACTGGTTGGAAAATGAATACAGAGGAAAGAGGAAAGGGGATTCAAAAAAAGCTTTTGAATGTTAAGCCTGGAAAAATGACAAGAATACTCCCCAAGAATATAGGACAATCAGGATGGAAGCAGGTTTTAAGGCAAGAGGAATCATCCTTTTATATCAAGATTGTGTTGAGACATTCAAAGATTAGTGTCTAGTATACAGAGAAGTTGGAGGACCATTTGAGAATCATCTGCAGAAGTGTGATCTATGGAGCTATGACAATACTTACAATCTGTAAGGCGCAGAATAGAAATAAAGAAGAAGGAACTGGCATATTTGAAGGAAATTCCAGGAAAGTTAGCTCAGGAAGAATTTTTTTCACATTTTCTACGCAATACAAGTTAACAAAGATAGCTTTCTTTCTTTTTTTTTTTTTTTAGAGGAAATAGCTCAAGTAAAATAAGAAGGTTAAAGTCCCTGATGTATACCATTCCACTAGCAAAGAATGGTGTAACACTTCTAAGGTGGAAAAAAACCCCAGTAAGGTTTAGTTCTTGGCGGAGCAATAATTGTTCTGTAATTGTACAAGTTGAAACCTTAATTAGCCAATTAAATCTTGCTTTCCTCATCCTTACTATTATCTAAATATATATTTTGAGATGTTGGAAAAACTCTCGTCTCTTTGAAACAAGCCCTGAAAATATTATTCGACAGAAACCCATCTGCACAGTGATTGAGTCACAACAAATCCAGATTCCTGGAATCTGTGAGAAAGGCTTTTGCTTGTCATGTCATCCCTGCCCGAGGACCTGGCAGGTTTCTCGGAGGCCAGATTTTCTGTGCTGCTATGCTCCATCAACTCGCATGAGGGCAGCAGAGGGGCAGAGTAGATGCTCACCCTGAAGAGCAAATCAGAGAAACCTGAAGCTCTAAATTTGGGCGTAGCGTTTTCAGAAACACCCCTTCAAAAATTAAATCGCATGTTTTATCTTTTTAAACAATCGTAGTCGATCGATTTGCCTGCTTTTCTCCTTTAAAAGAAAAATCGGACCTGTGTCCAGGAATAGCTAAGTACCTGTGAACACAGGCATTTGCAAGCAGTGTTTGCTCAGAATACATTTCCTAATTTTTCTTGGGTAGTTACAATTTGACAGAAGATTTACTTAATAAATATTCAACGGTACCATCCTATATCCTTAAGAATAATTATTTTGAGCACAGTCCAAGCCCTGTCTCCTGTTTGGAGACACATGGAAGCACATTTCGATGAAACACAGTTTGAATAAAAGATTGGTGAAGTGCAACAGCTTTTGTATTAGATTTGTGAACCATCTCTGGCTGTATCCTAGGTTGTAACAGAAAGTTATTGGATCAGTTTGACTCATAACTGAAAACTAGTGAATATTGAACTATAAAGATAGAGGTAACCTAGTCTCCCTGCCACAGGATCCCTATCTCTTGAGAACGTCTTTGTTCTCTCAGCCAGATGCCTTTTCCCCACCTCCATCCCACCTCACTTTCCAGCCATTCCATTCTTTTGCCTGACTAAATCCTCCAGACTCGTCAGGTCACAGTAGAGGTACTCTCTCCAGGCAGCCTGCCCCACTGCTTCTCACTGTTCTTGGCGATTGCGTGCCTCTCCTATCTCCTCCCATGGAGCCCTGTAAGCTCCAATGGGAGCTATGTCTTTTTCCTAATTTTATCTCCAGCACCTAGCACTGAGTACTTAGTAGGGACCCAATTTAAGAAAAGAATACTTAGAATCTTTATCAAGGAGGTGGGAATAAAGGGTAAGAGGAGCAGAGGACTCTTCACACTGTGAAGGAGAGATTAAAAGAGGATTTGCTACCCTGCATGTTGTATGGCGGGGGTGGGGAATGTAACATTTGAAGCCAAAGCAAAGCTGATGGAGAGCAGTTCTTTTCAGCAAACATTTGGAAGTCAGGTAAGATCAGATAGACCCAAGGCCCATAACTAGTCATACGACTCAATACTGATGAGAGTCAGGGGCTAAAAAGAAATAAAAGCGTGTTTGTGAAAATGCTTTGTGCAGTGCTAAGCACCGAGGAGTGAGCACTGTGTCATCTGTTTAAAAACAAAAGAAGAAGCTTAGACCTTGTAGCGATCTTAGCAAAACTCTTCCCCCGTAGCTTTCTGGTTGTTAAGGTGGTTCTCTCAAGGGCATCAGTTTGTGCTAGAGGTCATTGCAATGCAATGGGGAGAGAAAGAGAGAGCTCTTTCTGGAGAGGACTCAGCTTGCCTTCTTAGCATCTTGTTGCTAGGCAATGGCTCTGCCGGTGAAAGCTCATCTCCCTCTTCAAAGGTGGAGTGAGGTCTTGTTGAGGGAAATGCAGTTTGTATAAATTGGACCATATGCAAACAGTATTTTGCTCTAATCCTCAAAATTGCCTTATCCTATAAGGAAGACAAATAATTCTTACTTAAAATCCTGTTACTTAGCAACCAGATACTATAACTCCTCTCTTTTTGTTGTGAAGTAATATACTTCCTTTTTAATCTTATTGATTTATTTTTACCTTTCCACCCATATGCCTTTCCAAATTGATTTAATGAGATTCAGCAGGGCATTGTTTTGTGATAGTATTTCCCTAGACTGCTGAATTAATTTCCATTTGAAAAATTACTTTGGATCTGCGGTTTCTAGCCAGCGCCTAGCATATTGCTTTTAGCGCGTATTACACTATGATTAAATACAATGGGTTGTCAATGCGAGGGCCAGTATTTAAAGAATTGGTTGTTTTAAGGGGAAGTGTAAACAGGTCAGTGCTATTTGTGTATACCTGAAAAACCTACACATGGCTTACTAGACTCTAAAATTTCAAAAATCAATTTAGAATATATTCAATCAATATAGAAATCTTTTTCAGAACTGCAAAATATCCATCAGACTCAAAGAGCCTTTTGTATTAACCTTTCAATATTTCAAATTGTTGGTCATTTTAGAGCAAAATTTGCAATTTGCTTTTATTCTCATCTCAAAATAATGTTACAAACTTTTGGAAGCTAGTGGCCAAATTAACATAGCCACATATTTATATTTTTTTAATTCTGGAAGACTTCTGAGTTGTAAATAGAGAACTTTTAACTTAAAAGCAAGGAGTTTTAAAATTCTTTTCTAATAGTTATTGTGTGAATTGCCTAGTAGATTCTTGTGTTCATACAAACCTTTATTAAAAAAATTCCATCCTGAAGATTTCGTTATTGAACCATGTATTTTTGCCCAACGTGCAGCAAGTCAACCTGAGACGTCAAGGTTTGCAGCAGAGGGAGGGTTTATTCCCAAGACAGCCAAGCAAGGAGATGGGATAACAAGTCGCAAATCAGCCTCCTGAAAGGCAAGGGCCTTGGGGTATTTATGGGAAAAAGAAGCAGGGTGGCCTAAGGCATGAGGAAAAATGATTGGAGATATGAAAAAAATGAGGTAATTGTCGTTCTGTGCAGGTGCAACTAAGGTACATGCTTCTTCATGGGAAGCATGTTCAGAAAATAGCTGTGTTAGTATGTTCTGAGGGTGGAGTTTTTGGCCCTCTGACGTCAAAAAGTCACCGATTAGACACTTGTGCATGCCCAGCTGGAGGGGCGGTGGTCCCAACCAGTCTTAACAGGTTTGAGCTCAAACTAGACTACAGCTGACTCCAAGTTCCTGAAAAACAACTTGAGCAAACATCTTAAGACTCTTGTGTCAGAGATACTCTCTATAGGGACAGTAAAGGGGTCTTCTTACTTATTGTTTAGGCTATGTGACACTTAGAGGATATGCAAATTTTTGTATAAACAATTAAAGTGAGCTGGATCAGTGAAGGCAGGTTACAGTTTATTGCTTATTAAGCAAGTGGAAGGGAGGTGGGCCCTTCCACACCATGGTCTCTAGTTTTCCCCAGGAAGATCAGTGGCTCCACTGTGACATCTGCTTCTTCTGTCACATGCCTACGACTGCGGGGAACAGACTGTCCCTCCAGGTGGGACAGCCTCCTGGAACAGCCTGGAAGGCCACAGCGCCCCTTGTTACAGCATCGACAGATATCCACAGGGCCTTCTACCGGGGACCATCTATTGGAGGATTTGCTGAAGGAGCAGGCTTTGTTTATTTGGTCTGGGACTCAGTCAACCGGAATGACCTTCAGGTGGCAGGTGATATAGTTTAATGGATGTAACTGATGACTACCCGCAGTTTCAGTTTGACACCTGATTGCCATCCAACACTAATAATTCTGATTAGAAGTTGGAAAACTTGAATCCTTGAGTGAGTTTAGTGAGGTTGAAAGGATTTCCTGTGCCATTTGACTTTTTAATTTCCTGAACCAGCTTAAGCAGAAAAGGGTTTGTGCATGGTGGAGCTGAACAACCCGACACCAGGGTCTGCAATGCCACCAGAATGCTTTTTCTCCCTCTTTCAATTCTGCTTCTCTCATCATGTTTCATCCTCTTTCACGTTATCCCTGTGTCTGTTTCCGTGATTTCTGGTAGCTTCCTGGACCATATGTTCCTAGTTTAAAAAGAAATTTATCAATGTTTTTATACTAGAAAAGGACTGAAGAAGGTAACCTTGAGTCACATACTTACTCAAAAACCAAATCCTGTGGCCATAAAGTTAGAGAAATGCAAGAAAATAATAACTCCTAATTTCCAAAAAGGAGGGGTGGGGTAGGGGAAGAATGATGGTGTTGTTGATAGCAAGGAGAGGAGTACTAAGCAAAGAAAACTAAAAGTAATCATGACCCCATCACTTGCCATGTACTTCAGGAAAAAGATCACTTAGATGTACTTTGGTTTATGAAAGGCTCACCATCCCATGGGACAGCAGGTTTATAAGCTGATACCTTTAAGGCAGTGTCACTCATGCAGCAATAAAAGCTTTCACAGGGCTCTCTAGGATCTTTGAGAAGGTGAACCAGCTTGCCTAGGGACATGGAGCTATGAAGTAAGAGGAACTAGGCTTGGTGAGCTATGGAGATGGTTGTTACCAAGAAAGCCTTTGCAGTGATACTTATGTTTGCATTGAATCTTGAATAATGTGTAAGAATATGCCAGGTGAACAAAGGAAACAGACATTTAGGCAAATGAAACAACAAAGACAAAAAGAACATGGTATGTTTATGAAGTGTTAGCCATTCAATATGGATCAAGCCATGAGTAGATGGTGGGACTTGCTGGGAGACATCAGCAAAGAGAAGCAGGAAGAGTATCACAGAGAGCCTTTGGGGCCATGATAAGGTGTTCAGTTTATCTTGTATGTGAAAAGAAATCCTGAGAGATTTTAAGTTGAATATAAAACATCTGGTTAGGCATTTATATAGGTAAGTGAACATTATTGTGGATCAATATTTAAAATGAAAATGGAAGGGCTTCCCTGGTGGCGCAGTGGTTGAGAGTCTGCCTGCCGATGCAGGGGACACGGGTTCGTGCCCCAGTCTGGGAAGATCCCACATGCCGCGGAGCGGCTGGGCCCGTGAGCCATGGCCGCTGAGCCTGGGCGTCCGGAGCCTGTGCTCCGCAAAGGGAGAGGCCACAACAATGAGAGGCCCGCGTACTGCAAAAAAAAAAAAAAAAAAAAAAAAATGAAAATGGAAAATACACTGGAGCCCTCATTTTAAACCTGCCTGGGGATATATGGAAGTGGACCCCACAGTCCAAACACCTTAATAACTATTACTTTAAAGTAGTGCCTCCAATCTTTTCAAGATGCTGCATAGAAAACATTAATATTTATACAGCAAATAGATAGCCTGAGGAGGATGTTTCTAGCCAGGGTTACAGCCCAGGAGTCCGGGCTGCTCTAGGCCCCCATCTATCAGCTGTGAGGGGTGAAGAGATAGATCCATCTCCTAAGATGGTAACCCATTTGCTGCACACTAGTTGAGGAACTCTAGTGGAGAGATCTGCATAGAGTGGGGACATGATTTTTCTAGAGTAGTGATTGCTCGTTTTGACAGGAAGTACAAATAATGATAGAGTCGTTGATGGCAGTGAATTAAGATGGGAAGTATCTTGGGGGGAGGGGCAAATTGGGAGATTGGGATTGACATATACACATCACTATATATAAAATAGATAACTAATAAGGACCTACTGTATAGCACAGGGAACTCTACTCAATACTCTATAATGACCTATATGGGAAAAGAATCTAAAAAACAGTGGGTATATGTATATGTATAACTGATTCACTTTGCTGTACACCTGAAACTAACACAACATTGTAAATCAACTATACTCCAATAAAAATTAAAAAAAAAAAGATGGGAAATATTTAACCCCTTAAAACCTTTCAAGATGTCACATTCGGTGTTCTTGTTTATTTTTTTTATTTAAAAATTTATTTTCTTTTATTCTACTTTAATAAACAGGAATTTTTATAAAGAAAAAGTTCTTTAGAGAAAAACGGATTGTTCTGTCTTCCTGCCCAGAGCTCATGGGTGCTCGCTGGAGTTTTCTTCTCAAGCAGAAGGGCAGCACCCTCCTCGGTCACCATAGCAGGACCTAGACAAGGGAGAGGTGGGGCCTTAGGGATAGCGGTGGGCCAGGCTCTGACCCTGAAGTTACGTGGTGGCACAGGCTGCTCTCCTCCCACCTGCAGCAGGATTCCACTCCCGCCCCCTTTGCCCAGCCCCACTGACATGGCTGCTCCTGCTGAGGGAGGCTAGCTTGGCGCTCCGTGGTCTCTGTTAATACATGGTGTACTACCCTGCTACTGGTAGACGTGGAACTGGGGATCCAGTGTTGGGGTGTTAGGAGAAGCCAGTGACCTATAGGTACTTTCAGTTGGAAAAAAAATATGTGAAGTAAAATATGTGAATTATACAAATGTATTATTTTAATGGGAACGTTTTATATAATTTTATCTGTTATTTCTAGTTTAAGTATGTACCATAATTACCTCCCCGCAGTGGTTTTATTTTTCATTTTGCCATTATTTTTCAGATTTTCTAAATAGTACACCCATCTTACATATCAAACAGAGATATAGTCAGAGAAATGTTCCAAACAAACAGGTCTGTGAACTAAACTCAGATATTTGCATTGAATATGCTGCTTAAAATTCATTTATTCAGTCTCTAAGGCTGTTTAGTGTGGTGCTATGGATATGAAATTTGTCAGTTTTCTAAAGTGCAGCTAGAAAAGTTCTGATGTTTATAATATTTTTACTGGCAATAGATATGCATCAGTAAGCATATTACAAAAACCGTTTGAATTTTTATTACATTTATTTATTAGAAAGATTATAGCTCTACTGACCACAATTAACCTATGAGTCTTTCTCTGCTCTTTTTCTTTATTTAAAAAATTTACTTATATACCAATCCATTTAATTACAAGGAAAGAGAATTAAAGCCTTTATCATAGACTTATTATCATGATTTATGTCGTATTTGTGGTTGAGGTACTGGGAACTCAGTTAATGGAAACTTCATGTTAGTGAAATGAAAAAGTTGGAGAGAATGGTTCCACCCTTGCCAGCGGCATACCACCTAGGAATGGTATTAGGAAGTAGGGATCTTTATATAACACACCTTGATACTCAAAGTTAGACGTCAGCACATGATTCCCAAGGAGAGGACATTTCATCAGAAGATCATTAGAGTGGCAGTGCAGGTGAATTAGAAAAAAGTACAGTTATTTTAGAAGTAGCCTATAGACTGAATTGTAGGGAATGTAAAGGAAATGGCAGTAGTTAATAGCACTGTGCCTCTGATTATGATGAACCTTTAACTTGAATTTGTTTTGGAATCTGCATGCATAATGTTGCTAAGGCAAGTGTTTTACTTGTCATGGCAGAGATGAAAATGTCCTGTTAGATCATCTCCTGCCAATGCAAAATAGACTCCTGAAGTCTGCTTATGAGGGCTTTGTCCATACTGCTATAATACTATTGGGTCAAACTTAATAGTGTTGGAAAAATATATTTTAATGTAGCACGTAGTTATTCTGATTTGACTGTCCCATTAAAAAGCAGCAGTAGAGTCAAATATCACCATTATGATTTTCAGATAACCCAATTGCATAGGAGGTGACTCAGCAGAAGTGTCAAAACCAAAAGCAGCCTGCTGTGTCTGTTAAACTCTACGCTCAGAGTGCTTCACGAATCTTTGATGTTATTAGGTTGATATGTAAATTATCTAGCCCAGCATGTTTAAAGAGTCACTATGCAGCAACAGTAAAGATCAAAAGCAGTATGAGTTGTTATTCTATTGAACTTCAAAGACTAATCAAAAATCATGAAGAAAGTTAAATGAAAAGTATTTTATATTTAATACCAGGAGCTCTTGAAAAATATAAAGCATACTGTCTTGGCTGAACTAGGGACACTCTATTGGATTCTTGCTTAAAATTTCTCCCACTAGTTCTCACGCAGCTTCTCATGACTTCTCAAAACCTATGGAGATGCAGATAAAGAGGGATTCTCTCACTACCTACAAAGAGGAATTCTAACTATGCAATCACAATATGAAGCTGAAACTTAACCTATTTGCCAAAATCTGAGAGTTTTCAATAACCGCAAGAATCATCAAAGAGATTTTAAAGTGCAGATAATATACTTTTAATCTTATGCTGTTTTATTATGATTTTATCTAGTCGAAAGGAGTAGAAAAATGATATTTTTTTCTCCTTCAGGTTACCTTGTCACCTTTAACCTCCACACACACACTTCAGAAGGTGTGAACCAACAAAAACCTAGGGCACAACTGAACTATTATTTTGCTCTCCCCTCCACCCACAAACACACATCTACACATGGTAAAGGCAGTCGAAGGGATATTAGGCAGAAGGAGGCTGGTAGTGTATCAAACTGGCAGTAGCATGTGGCATTCTGGCAGCCATGCCCCGTGCAGGTCAAGTACTGCAGAGAGGATGCCCAGAGCCATGGTATCGGCCCTTTCTGTGGCCTGTTGTGCTCCTGGGTTCACTGCAAAGAGGATCTGAGAGCTAGTGAGTGAGAGTAGTAGAAGGTCCCACTTCAGGGCAGAGGAACCTCACTGGATTAAAAGCTGCTAGTATTTTGAGAGTGGGGCTAAGAATGTGTTTATTTTCTTGCCGTAACATTGTAGACGATAGAGAGAGATTGTATCAGGACAAGGTGGACAAAGTTTAATTCACTAAACGCTTTCTATCAATAAATGTTGAGAGTCTAGACAGGCATGACTTAATGTTGAGTAATTGAAAAGAAAAATATCCACCTTGGAGATAATGAAAAATTACCTGGGAAACAAACACCCAGGGGGTTACAAATGTTGTCCTAAGAATTAGATTTTAGAAAAATGATTGGCATCCTTGATACAGTGCCATATATATCTATATACACACACACACATATATATAGTTTGTATAATAGAAGCTGAGATGATAGTTCAATATCTGGATTAAAATTCGTGTCGGAGACTGCAAAAGACAGATTGGACACTGCAGAAAATTGAATCAGTAACATGAACAACAATGAGTAGCTCTCTCAGAATATAGAGGAAAGAGGCAAAGTGATGAAAAAGACAAGGAGAACAATCATAGTTATGAAGAGCCAAAAATGTAAAATCAATCTCAAAATTATACATGTTCTGAGGAGGAGACTAGAATAATAGGATCAGAAGCACCAAAGATAATTGATGAAAAATGTCCTCGGTTGATAATGCTGGTTGAAAAAGTTCTCTGTGTTCCAGGCAAAAATCAGTACAAAGAAATGTATAGGTAGGCATATCTTGGTAATTAAAAAAAATTCAAATAGAGTTATAAAATATTTCAAAAGCATTGAGGTCTTAAAAAGTAACTTCTTTGTAACAGGATAAAAATCATGATGACATCAGATGACTCCTCTGCTATATAGGAAGACTCCTCTGCTATGTAGGAAGGTAATAAAACCAGCAGCTTGGGCTTCCCTGGTGGTGCAGTGGTTGAGAATCCATCTGCCAATGCAGGGGACACGGGTTCGAGCCCTGGTACAGGAAGATCCCACATGCCGCGGAGCAACTAAGCCTGTGAGCCACAACTACTGAGCCTGCACTCTAGAGCCATCGAGGCACAACTACTGAGGCCCGCGTGCCTAGAGCCCGTGCTCTGCAACAAGAGGAGCCACCACAATGAGAAGCCCACACACTGCAACGAAGAGTAGCCCCTGCTCGCCACAACTAGAGAAGCCCACATGCAGTAGCGAAGACCCAACGTCTTCGTTACTGCATTTAGAACGTCTTCTAAATATCTCCATAAGAGATATTTGTTTTGTGATCCTAATGGGTATCAGAAACTTGTCAAGCTTTTCTAAGTCACTGCTAAATTTTAGACATTCTGCCTTAGACTTTTGGACCCTATATAGATTATATAGTCAATAATATTATAATTAAACAGTGAAATGAAGCCAATTAGATTTTAGCTTCCTCTTCTATGGAGTCCCAGTTAGAAAATGAAAATAAGATAGGAATAGCCTTTAAAAAAATTTCTTAACATCCTATAGCCTCTAATTATACCCACCGAATTAAACTAGGAGAAGTAGCTCAAACTAGACACAGCCTTTTCTAAATATTTCGGAACTTGTTCAGTGAAAACCAATCCAAAATCTGTTCTCTGGTTATTTTAGAAAAAAGCTAGGAGGTAGATGTTGAGACCATCTGGCCTGGGGTGGCAAGTTCCAGCTCAGATGCCAACCCTAATTGATTATTAGTGGCTGTATGTAAGGCTGTGCTAAGAACTGGTACAGCTCTCTGTAAAAGATGACTAAAGTGGGAGGACATATGGGCATTCTTACCTCTCATTAACAGCAATCCTCACAGAAAGGGAGCTCCTTGCCCAGTAGGGGAAAGGTGAGAGAGGTGCAATCATTATCTCAGCAGACTGTCTGGAGCTGCAGGCAGTATTGCGTGAAAAACTGGGTCAGCCGGATACTAAGCCTAGAGGAGAATTTTGCTGTTCGAATTCTGCAAAAAGAGGTAGAATCCTGGTGCAAACGCTCACAGGGACCATTCTTAGGGAAGCAGCTTGCCTGAGCAGCCTGTAAGTGCCAGCATGTTTGTTTAGTGGTCACCAGTGGGCATTAGCAGGGTATGGAAGGATGATGCCAAAGAAGATCAATTAAAAAAAGTGGAAATCTCTTAAAATACATATGGAAAAGACAAAGTAAATGTTCTAAAATCAATTTTACCAGCCTTTTACTGGAGAGTAGTTTATATCTGGATCTTCTTATGAAGAAATATTTTTTTGATGTGCAATAATAGAATGTAAGGACTAGAAGTAATTTTGCTAAATCCAACCTCATCATTTAACAAATACATAAATGGTCCAAGGAAGACAGGTGAACTCCAAGGTCCAAGAGTTTATGTGTATCAGAACTGCATCCAGAATAAGGTCTCCTGGTTCAAATGGGGTATTTCATTTCAGTAAGGGATCAGGATCTGAGCATCAGAGGCCTGCTGGGACCCCTTAAATATTATTCATTTCATTTTACTTCCCATGGATAGAAGTTTCCTAAAATTGTTTTTGACAGGTAGCTTTTTATTGTCTTTAAAGAGCCCTAGGATATTTCATTATTTCTAGCACCTCGATATAAAAGGGAAGTAATTTTTAAAATCTCTTACCCATCTTCCACTTCACTCCTTTCCTTGAACCACTTTTTTTTAGCAAAGATAACCTAGTAATATCTTTCATCTATTACCTCATCTTTGGCCCAGCCGCTCCGTGGCATGTGGGTTCTTCCCGGACCGGGGCATGAACCCGCGTCCCCTGCATCGGCAGGCGGACCCTCAACCACTGCGCCACCAGGGAAGCCCTATTACCTCATCTTTTTAAACATATAAATGGTTTCAATAGAGTCATATTTTAGGTAAGGAAAATCCATAACTAGTAAAAATTGTCTGTTTGTAACATATAATTTAGACCTCTCTTTATTCTATTGCACTTAACATCTAGTAACTGGATGACTCAGTGGGGGAGAAAATAAACATTAATTATAATTATATGTAAAATTCAGTTTGGGGAGTGCTATAAAATATCTTGCTTTTAGCCAAAAGATAATATGTTTATTTATTCGCTAAACATTTTGTATTAGGTACTGGGTACAGTGGAACGTTGAACACAAAATGTCCATAATATACTCATATTTTGAGGGTGGGAATGCACAAATAAAACTTAAAAATGGTATAGTTTATATAAATAATGTAGGTAAAATGCTACTGGAGTACAGAAAATATAGTCCAGGAAAACCTCGTGGATGAGATGACATTTGAAGCTTCTGAGAACTTCCAAGGCAGACAAGACACTGCAGTGAAAGGGCATAAGCAAAAGCAAGGAGATGTAATGCTATGTGCCACTTTTAAGGAACAGTGAATAGCCCACAATGACTAAAGTACAGGGGGTATAGGATGAGGTGACAGAAGATGATTCTAGAGAAGTGTATTGTATACTAGAAATATATCCTTAAGACATGGACAGTCATCAGAATTTTTTAAATAGGGAAGTGATGTAATAAGATCTGTATTTACAAAGATAGTACTTGTGGCAGCATGGAGCGTAGATCACAAAGGAGAGACAGACTGCAGGCTGCAGGGACATGAAGCGGGGAGATTTAAGGAGTAAGGCATTACTCAGGGGAGGGGCCCCGTGGTATCTCATATAAGCTTCACTCTTTCTTGTTCTCTTTCTACTGATTCACTTTACTTATACATCATCCCGATTCCTTAAGGCAGCTTACGAGGTTTGTCATGATCTGGCCCCTGCCTGCCTTTCATGGCTTGACCCACCCTGCTCTTCCAATTCCTCACGGAACTCCAGCATGCCGTGCATCCTTCCACTGTACTCATGTCACAAACTCCTGATCTCAGAGCTTTTACACATCTAGTGTCTCCTGCCTAAACCGTTCACTCTCTCCCTTTGCTCGGCCAACTATTTTTTATGTTGCAGCTTCGAGTTATTTCCTTGAAAGATGCCTCTCCTATAGTTCTTTCCCTCAAAACACACAGGCATGTGTGCACAAACATACACACCTACAGTCCTTTTACGTTCCTCCTGTCCTCTGCTTAGCGATGAGGTCATATGAAAGGAAAGCCTAGCCTAGACTTTGAAAATAATTATTTGTGCACTTGTTTGCTTATTGTCAGTCTCCTTCACCAGAAAACATTTTAGACTGTGCTTATGTTTTTTCACTGCTTTATGTGCTCAGTAAATGTTTTTGAATAATTGAACATGGTTATTCGTCTACGGGCTACATAACATTATTGCCCAGCGCCAACTAGCTGTAGTCTTTGTATCTGTTAGACAGAGAAAGAGGGAGAGAGAAGAGAAAGGTTCTGATTGATTTAGTTATCCTTGCATCAGGTTTTCTTACCTGACGATGGAGTGGCAAGGTTATTGGGTGTGTGATGCTCACTCAGCAGGAGCTGTGGGCATTGGCAGATTTTGTGATACTGGGCATGACATGGCAGATACCCCAAAGTATAGTTAACATGTTAGTAACCAGAAAAGAGGAGGTGAGAAATTTATATATAGATATACAGAGGACATTTAAGAACAAAAAGCAAACTAAACAGATGGAGAATGACTGTCCAGGCAAAAATATAGGCTCAAAATTATTTGGATTCTACTTAATAACTAGCTGTAAATCGATAGGATAATGCTGTCATTTGAAATATGTTAATAGGAGGATTTTATGTACCGACCTTCCATACTGGTCATTTACCATAATGCATCTATTCTAGGCTTCTCTCCTTTACCTACAAATGGTAGAAGAGAGAAAGACTAGTAGAGGCAAATAATAGAAATTAATACTGTGAAAACTGGACTTATTAGAATAACTCAGAGAGAAGAATACTGAGGAAAGATATAATCCCCTTTTGATTTAAAAAAGTTGTTATGCACATAATATCAATCCAACTGTTTTAATTATTACTAACGAACAAGAGCAAATAACTTGAAATCATTACAATTATTAACAAGATCATAAGCATGTGGATAAGGACCCTATTATGTGTTCATCATTATTGCCTCGATGCCTAACATAGTTTTTGGCAAATAGGGAATGCTGAATTAATGTAAGTTGAGTGAATGAATGAAGGTGTTAGTTATATAGTGCTCATATGCATATAGTTCTATGGAAATAATACCAAACAGAATAGCTAATATTTGAATATTTATAATATAAGGAACTGTCCTAGGATGTTTATATATATAAACAAATGAATATTTATAAAACTTACTTAAAATGTAGGTTTTAGAATTTTTCAGGTATGGTGAGGCCAACAGATCAGGAGAAAAGATAGCTTGTTACCCACAGTTCCCAAGAGGAGGGGCTCACCACACCACTCAGGGCCATGTGGGACAGCACCAGGGTCAGTCAAGGGGCAAAACAGGCAATGGGAGCACATGGACAACAGCCTTTATTGTGGTTTTCACCGGAAGGAATGGAGAAGGCGGGTAAACAAACTGAGTAGGTTTAGGATCAGATAGTTTGAATAATTTCAGCAAGCTCTGGGCTATAGGGGTGGTTCCTAGTTGTTCAGTGCCTGATCCTTCGGTGATTTCGGGCAGACAGAGTCCCTGACTCTGGGAACCTGATAAGAAGCTGGGTGGAGGTATGGACTCTGGGTGGATGGGTTTGCATATCAGAGTTGTGCTCACGGGCAAGTTGCTTGCTATCTTTAGGAATTACCTAACCCTGGGAGACTTGGTCCCTCTCTGGGTCAACAAGGTCCCAAGATGTCGAAGCATCATAAAATAACAGGAAAAAAACCCCCACGATTAAATCACAACCTCCTAAGGTAAAAATTATTATGCAAAATTTCAGATGAGCATGGAGGCATGGAGAGGTTAAGTAACTTTCCCAAGGGAACATAACTAGTAAATGATCAAGCTGGATTCAAACCAGATAGTATGGTTTCAGAGACTCAGTTCTTTAGTATCATACTGTACTTCCCATGTACATAGTGAGCAATTATCAAATAAGACAAAAAATAAACTATAATAAAAGTACACCCAGAACCAAACCACCAAGAGCTGAGCTAATGAAACCATGAGTATAAATGTGTTTAATTCAGTGATTAAAAATTTGATGAGAGGTGGATGTGACATTACATCAGGGAGAACGTTAACTTTCTTTTTTCTCTTTTAAGAAAGACTTCATAGATGATGGGTTTCTGCTTCGGTTTTTTTTTTTTTTTTTTTTTTTTTTTGCGGTACGCGGACCTCTCATTGTTGTGGCCTCTCCCGTTGCGGAGCACGGGCTCCGGACGCGCAGACTCAGAGGCCATGGCTCACGGGCCCAGCCGCTGCTCAGCATGTGGGATCTTCCCGGACCGGGGCATGAACCCGTGTCGCCTGCATGGGCAGGCGGACTCTCAACCACTGCGCCACCAGGGAAGCCCCTTTGCTTGTTTTTAAAATGAGAAGAAAGAGGGACACAATAAAGGCTATATTTCTATCTTCTGTATTACTTCCTCCATTGAATTGTGATTTTTTTTTTAACATGAGTTTCTATGTTAGCTATTGTATTGGCCATGTATGGCAGAGACTTATTTACATTAGCATTGGGTTGACCAAAAAGTTCGTTTGAGATTTTCTATAAGATGCTACGGAAAAACCTGAACAAACTTTTGGCCAACCCAATATCTTCCCAACACCTGCCATATAATAGCATTGTACCAGAATGTGTTAAATATGGAAACTCTGGTGGTAGAGTAGTTACATGGATAGGTAGATGATGACATAGTGATAGATACACACAAGACAGACAGATACAAAGTGCAGGATTTTTGACGACAATGGCCTTAACCTGGGTTGCTCTGAACTCCATGTTCTAAACTCAAATTTCTTCCTTATATAATAGCTCAGAAAGTACTATCTGCATGAAATAGACACGTTAGAGAGGCTGAGAGTAGCTCCTGACTGCACTTCGGTTATTCAGTAACCCAACATACTCCCCAGATCATTGTTCCCGTGATCTTTATTCATTAGTTATACAGCTGGGAGCTAAAGGTTAGAGTGGCCCAGCTGTGCTGAGGCCAAGCTCAAAGAACTCAGAGAGATCATGATGGGAGACAGTTAAATATTTAAAGGTAATAAGAGAAACAAGGATTAGGATTGCAATAAAATGCCATTAAACTTTAAAAAAAATCAAATCAGCAAATTTCTCTGTAGGGTTGGTGGTTCATTTTACATCCCTTGATTTGTAGGATGAGATTTGTTGCTCATGGGAGAACACTTCATCAAGCAAACTAGAGTTAATTGCATCTAGCCATTTTAGATTGTGAAATGAATGCACATTGAATATTAGACTGTTCATATCACAGTCTTTTGCAGAAAGTGGAAAGCAAAAGAGCATATTCCCACATGTTTGTTTAAATTTTAATTGTATTTTGAAAAAACCCAGAAGCTTGTAGCCAAGATTTGCAGATATGAGAATGTAGGTTGTCATAGTAGTACACAAAAACTATCTCTGGGACTGTATGACAGTGTTTATAAAAAAATGATTTGTATA
The DNA here is from genome assembly GCF_951394435.1 of Stenella coeruleoalba. Lineage (NCBI taxonomy): Eukaryota > Metazoa > Chordata > Mammalia > Artiodactyla > Delphinidae > Stenella > Stenella coeruleoalba. Next base: position 61,642,190 of record NC_137151.1, read on the forward strand.
ACTTTTTCCCTATTGCTTAGCAAGTCAATAAAATATTTCAGAGAATTATTATGCTAGATTAAATGGATTAATCCTGTTCATCATATTCTATGGATTATTTCTTTTTGGTGCTTGCTTTGGTCCAGGTGGTTTTAAAAGCAGATTTCATGAATAATTGCTAGAGCTATTAATTTACAATGTAGGCTTTGGACTCATTTCCCTTACATTACTCTGTGGAAGCCTACAGCTTCCAGCTTCCTTCTTTATATTAAGCCAACCCAATTTGATTGATCATCATTTTTCTTTTATAAATATCTATGGGGAAAGAAGAGAACAAAATCAAAGAAGTTTGTTTCTTTTTGTGATCTATGTTAGACCAGACTAGACATCGCCTATTGTTTTTATTATTTATTAGCTTTTAATACTTCTTTGCTTGCTTCTATTTATTAGCAATGGCTGGAAGGTGTGAATTTGCCTGAGTCCCTGTTTACTGGAAAAATCTTTTTTAGCAGGTAGTTAGACAAAGTTGCACTGTTATTTATTATTTGTGTAAATTATTTGAACTTTCATTCTTCTCTTCAAAGAGAATTTCATTAAGAAGCAGGGCATAATAAATTGACTAGCTAAAAGTATTTTAGAGGGATATTTCAAAAACTTTTCTAATTTATACTAGTATTTCAATTCAAAAACAATTTATTGAGCACCTACTATGTGACAACCATGTGCCATGCTAAGATTACTAGTAAGCATAAAATATAAGCCTTGCTTCCAAGGAAAGATCGACTAAGTCATTAATTTTATTTTTAGTTATTGAATTTTATAAATGTGAAATATGAGCTCAGTAAAAACTAATGACTATAAAAGTCTGAAAATTTCACTTGAGCCACATTCCTAGATCTTGCATTTGAATGTTTATATTTACCTAATCCTCCTGTTTCTGGAAAATAATAGAACTATCACATAAGGAAAAGCTTTATAAAATTAAACTTCATCATTTCTAGAGTCTTTATTCTGATCACACCATCTGACCTGATAAGCTTTTCATTGTCCTTGAATGTGGACTTACTTTAAGGTAAAGAGAAAGTATTACTGAGCTGTATGCTAGGGCCAGATTTTAAAGAAGATCAACCTTTTGTTGATCAAAGTCATCAAAAGCTGGCTTTGAGCAATAAAAATACAATCTTGATGTAAAGTTTTATAGCCTCTCACTTTTAAGAACAATTACAGCAAACTTTCAAAAAGTCCTTCCTAACTCTGCACTAAGTCCATTATAACCATTAACATATTTACTATTCACAACAGCCCTGGGAGGTGTGGCACAGTTTAGGGGTTATGAGCACACCCTCTAGAGCTAGTTGGTCTGAAAGTGAATCTACCAGGATATCCCAATAATATCCCATATACAACATTTCCTAAATGGATCTTACTGCTTTCTCCCACCAACATGCCCCCTTGCCTGTATTTGCTATCTTAAACATCAGTACTGCCATCTTTATCCAGCCACCAACTCTGAAATCTGAAACTCTTGTTCAACCCTCCATTTCTTTATCTCCCAATTTCTAATACTATTTATTCACAATTAATCCTTCTCTCTCTTTCAACACCCCCCCCCCCCACTCCCCACCCTTCCATCGCATTCATTGCAGTTCACAGCATTTTTATACTGGACTTCCCACTAACCTCTTCCCTTGTCTCCAGTCCTGTCCTGCTCCAATCTGTGACCACAGAACCATCCCAGAAATCTTGTTATGTCAGGTACAGCTCAAAATGCTTTGATTTCCCCTTTGCTTTTGATTCATTTATAAAAAGCTTTAGTGAATACCTCTGTATACCAGAAATTGTCAGGCGCTGGGCCATTCACACATCCATAGTTACTATGATACACATGTGACAAAATTGTAGCAACATAATGTAATAAGTGCAATCAAAGGTATGATGATACACAGAGGTAGCAGACTGCTTGTCTTTGAAGACCTTACACTGTGGGAGAATTTTGAGCTGGGTCTTTAAAGGTCAGATGGGTTTTGCCAAGAAGATGTGGTCAGAGGACTCTTTCAAGTATATCCCAGGCAAGTACACTAGGATATGCAGATAAAATTTAGACTCCCTTCATAGCATTCCAAATCCTTGCCTTTAATTATCTCCCATTGTATTTAACAAGTAGTCTCCCATATAGAGAGAATGAACCAAGTTTTCCCAGATATGCTATATTTTCCAGTTTTCAATGCTCTTTTCCTGTACCATGAACCACCAAACTAACTACTACTCAACCAGTAGTATTTCTAAACTCAGTAATTTTTCTAACTACTTCCTCTCCCACTAGGCCCTGCTCCCAGGATAAATTGTTTTTGTCTCCTCTCTGTGTGTTGATTTTTGTTCTTATTATCTTAAATATGCTACTCACATCCAGGTGTGGGACCCAGATACAACCAGGTCTTCCAGATGAGCCTTCAACAGCTGTGCTTGTACAACCTGTTTCTGTCCATTCAGAAGTGGGGTATTTTGAACTATGAGAGGAAGAGGCAGCCAACTCAAAGGGAGATCTACAAATTTCTCCTGAGGAGGTTACTAGGATGGCCCAGTTTCTCTACTTTCTGAAACTTGCTTGTTCAGCACTTTTGAATTTTATAAGCTACTTCATCATGTTTCCAATCAATTTCCCTTTTTTGCTTAAAGTCTCTGCATTTGATTGCCATTATTGACAACCAAAAAACAAACAAAAAAACCCCCAAAACAAAACAAAACAAACAAAAAAACCCAAAAGAAAACAAAAGTAAAAACAAACAAAAACCACTTAATTTTGAAACTTGAAATATACTACCTAAAATCATTGATTTTCTTGTGTGGATCACTTATTCACCTATGAATTCACTGAAGCCAGTGATATGACGTATAATGGGCCCTCAATAAATGCTGAGTGAACTGGAATGGACTATTTTGGGCTCAACTCCATTAATCTAGAGACACATTTTTAAAAATTAAAAACCAAAATCATCAGCGAATTAAAATGTATCTATTACTTGAAACTACAGAGTGGTCAATGGATGCTGTATTAGTACTTCAGAAGCTCCTGCTCTTTGCCAATATTCTTTCTGAGACGGCTTCGGACTGACTGCATGGTGAAAGCAAAGGAGAGCTTGTGTTACTGTGGATACAAACACTGCCAAGTCAGGGTGGAGGGATTAGGCTCTGGAGAAAGGATTAGAGAAAGATAATTTACCTGGGACTAAAGTGGAAAACAAAAAACCAAAAAAACCAACAGCCTAAAAGTGAAAAATGGTGACAGAATATTTTTGGTAGATAGTAAACTTTTGGCCATTTTTTGAAGTAGTTTATGTGATATTGACTGTTCTTAAACTACCATGTTATTTTTACTGTTTGGTGTGATGTTTATTGAGCTGTAAAAGCATTCTGAAATGTTGTATGTCATTTTAGCCATATATATTTGCATTAAATCTATCTTTATTTTAGCTCCAATCCAGTCTTATATATACCTTCTTACTCCACCTCTCTCACAGCCGTTATCCCAGTGAATCAAGAGCTACGTTACTTCTCTAATTTTTGATAAAGTTTAATTTAAAATTTTGCCAATTTAATTTACATTAAAATTAATATGTTTAATGAGGAAAGTTACTCTTTTGGGTTTTATTATTTCAGGTGTTACTTCCTTAGATAATCTGAGCCATGTCACTGTTAGAGTTATTTAACATTCCTGGGGAACCAAATTTAATTTCCAGTGTCTGTGTATAGATGGGAAGGAGTAGATGTGAGGGGAGGAGGGGCTCATACTTACAGTGAGCTCAGAGAAACATTAAGGTTATATATAATAACATTTCTGTAATTAATATACAGTTTTTTTGCACACAAATCTGGTCAGTACTTCAACTGCACTCTCCTATTTATGAAAAAAATGGAAAACACTTTTTAAATTAGTATAGCTCTTAGCCTAAAGCTTTAGGTTCTTTAAGTAAGTACACATTTGAAACAGAATTGATGATGTAGTCATAGGAATTTTTAAGAAGCATAAATTATTTAAAGGTATGTCATTCTCCATATCAGTGAAACTGCCATTAGTGAGAAATATCCTTTATTTGCCAAAAGGAGTTAGGAAAACATATATTTAAAATACTGTTATTTTGTCTTTTTTGGAAACCAGTTGACACTCTTCATGTGACCAGGAAAAAAAAAAAAAAAAGATTTGACAGCATTTCCTGTAAGCCTCTCAGAGAAGGAGGACATCACTCCAGTAACATTTGAATTAGCATGCATGTATGCATTTATACTAATATAGCTGAGTATACACTTGAAGTGTTAATTCTATTCCCCCTGATTCACACAGAACTAGAGACTGTATCTGTTTGCCATGGCAACTCTATCTTGATGAAATGCTTTGGGTTCCTTATTGAAATGAGTCATGCTCTGGTAGTGACAACATGACTCTGTTTCCAGAGCACTGCAGCAACTGATTCTTGTGTGAGGAAAAGAGGGAATGTTTCATGTTTCATGAGTGTGTGGGCTGTAAACAGAACAAAGGGTTTATCTGTAATTCAGACTTAAAATAAATTGCAGAGTTAGCAACACCATTCTCACCAAAGGCCTTGTTCCAGAAAAGCTTCAAATGAAAAATTTGTGTTTGAAATTTTCCTAAAGAAGAATCCAAGCATAACACAGAACTGCACATTTTCTAATCTCTTTCCCTAATGACTTAGTCTTTTTTTCATACTGGTAGACTTAATCCTGCCACTCATACAATAATAAGACTGTAAAAATGTCCTAAGGATGTTACAGAGTGTTAAGTGCCTGAACCCAGGGAATAGTAAAACAACTCTCCATCCAGGATACTAACAGTGACACTTCTTTTAGAAAACATGCTGTCAACCCCAGAATGTTATTGCTATAAGTGGGATTCAGGGGTTTATTATCCAGCTTTCTTGCTTAGTGATAATAAAACCCAACAAAAGATAAAATTTCTATGTTAACATCTGATAACAGCTCTATGACATAATACTGTGTTTCTGTGTATAAATATAAATTGTGAAGTCCTTGTGTATAATTAGTATAAAGAGCTTGTCATCCTTAAATAGCATTGTCAAATGCAATAATGAAAAGCACTATTACAGATGTGTCTATAATATATGACCATCAGACCATTCTACATTGAATACACTTGTAATTGCTCTTATGATGCCATCTGTGGATGATTTTTGATAGACTCGTTTCTGATTCTGGGCCTACTTCTTTGCTGCATGAACCATATGATCTCTTACCTCATAATAAATGTGTAATCAGATCAATGCTTGTGTGTGTGGTATGTGAAGTAATGTTTTATTTTAGAGCAGTGACAAATTTTTGATCTCAGGACTCCTTTATATTAAAAATTATTGAGAACTCCAATGAGCTTTTTTTAATGTGAGTTATATGTATTGCTATTTACTGTATTAGAAATTAAAATTAAGCAATTAAAATATGTATTAATTTATTTTAAAATTACAATAAAATTATTACTGGTAACATAACATTTGTGTGTGTGAAAAACAACTCTATTTTTCAAAACAAAAGACATTTAATGAGAAGACTGACACTTTTAAACTTATGCAAATCTCTTTAATGCCTGATTTAATAGAAGATAGCTAGATTCCTATACCTGCTTCTGCATTCAATCTATGGAAAAACATTGTTCTGGATGAAGTGTATGTACAGAATGTGACCTCACATAGATATGTAATTGGAAAAGAAAGAAGAATGTTAATAGCTTTTCAAATATATTCAGATATGCTGTGGATATTGTTGTTTGATACTACACTAAAACTCAAGAAGTGGATATTTCTTAAAAATTAGTTGCAATATGCAATCTAAAATTAAATCAATAACATTGGATACTCTGTGACATTCAAAATCTGTTGCTCTATCTTGCACTTTGAATGGATATCAACTCCTATGTGTTTTTTTTTTTACCATCATAGATTGGTCAATTGGAAAATAATGCTTCACTGAGTTATGCTGATCTTCCCAATGTAAACACATTTCATTATATAGTACAAAAAAAAATACATTTGTTAATTTCATCACTGAACTCATCAGAAGAGTTTTTAAGTATTGGGAAGCTGTCAGATTCCCTGCAGCAGATACAAGTTTTCCAAATTTTTATTTTTGCTTGAAAGTTCAAATTTTATCACTGGCAAAATAGTGTCAGCCTTGACACTATATAAGTGACAGGCTTATTTCGATCGTTTCCAAGAAAGTGCCTGTCAGATACCCAAGTCTGAATAACCATAGCTTTGTCTGTCAGTTGTTCTTTCAAGTAAAAATGCTGTTCCATGAAAAATGCAGCTAGTTTATCTCCAAACTCAACCACCTATTGCTTTTCCTTAAAATGGCAGATATAAAGCAGAATGATTTTTGGTGTGTGTAGTCCCATTTTGTAACACAAAACTCAAAATACATGTACACAATGGTCATAGTTTTATAAAGTCAATACATTTTACTGCTTCATCTAGCACACTTTTTAAGTAAAATTGGATTTTAAAAACATCTAATGCCTACTCATACTGTTTCTTGTCATTTCCTTGACTCAGACTAAGACATCTCCAGTTTTATCTAGCAATGTTTTTGCACCATCAATGCAAATGTCAACATAGTGAAAAAGGCACATATCATCTTGTTAATACATTGATATTAACAATTGGTATTATTATGAAAATAGTAGACCCCCTGCAGAGATCGTGCATGCTACTGTCTAAACCCTGGCTCCACCACTCGATAACCATGTTCTCTTTACCTATTGCCATGTAAGAAACCACCTAAAAAATTAGTGGCTTAAAACAACAATTTATTATTCCCTTTCATAATTCTGTGAATTAGTTAACTTCAGAAGGTGGCTTTTACTTAAGGTTTCTAATGCAGTTGAGGTCAGTGGCTAGGGCAGAGCCATCTAACGACTTCCTCCCTGTATTAGTCAGGGTTCTCCAGAGAAATCATTAAGACACGTATAGTTAATATATAAGAGAGATTTATTATAGGAATTGGCTCCCATGGTTATGGAGGCTGAGGAGTCCCATGATCTGACATCTGCAAATAGGAGAACCAGAAAAATCAGTGTTGTAATTCAGTCAAAGTCTGTGAAAATCGGAGAGGGCAGGGGTGTGTGGGGTGTGTGTGGGATGATGGTGTAAGTCCCGGTCTTAGCCCAAAAGACCGAGAACCAGAAGCACCAAAGTCTGAGAAGATGCATGTCTCAGCTCAAGCAGAGAGAGCGAATTCACCTTTCCTTCAGCTTTTTGCTCTGTTCGAGCCCTGAATGGATTGGATGATGCCCACCCGAATGAGTGAGGGGATCTTCATTACTCTGTCTACTGATTCAAATGCTAATCTCTTCCAGATACACTCTCCCAGACAGATTGAGAAATAATGTTTTACCAGCTATTTGGTCACCCTCAGCCCAATCAAGTTGACATATAAAATTAACCATCATACTCCCTCACATGTCTGCCTGTGGTAATAGGGCTGGAACAGCTGAGGGATGATTGACATCCCGCTCTCAATGTGGCCTTTCCACTTGGCTAGCTCGGGCTTCTTCACAGCATGATGGTCTGGGGTTAGTTGGTGTTCTCACATGTAACTGGTTTCTCCCAGAGACTTTTCTCAGAGACAGAAATGAGAGCCCTGGTTCAGAAATTGGCAGTGTCATTCCTACTGAAATCTACTGGTCAAAGCAGTCACAGAACCCATCCAGACTCAAGGGTGGGGAACATAGACCCACTTCTGTATGGGAAAAGTGAAAGTAACTTGTCACCGTCTTTAATTTGCTACAAACAGTGTGATCTTAGAGAAGTCACTTTCTTAGACTTCTCCAAATCTCCTTTTCCTTGTCTGTAAAATGGAAATCACAATAGATCCTATCTTACATCTTCTCCATGAGAATTAAACGACCCAATTATACAACCCTTAACATGGTGCCTCCGAAACAGTAGAGCTCACTCAATGTTAGATAGTATAATCATTTTTACTGTTATTATTATTTTATACTGTTACTTCACAGTAGGCAAAAATTAGCCAATATTTGCTATGGTTTCAATTCAGCTTATTCTTTTAGAATTTCACCAGTTTGAGCTTCTTGGAAATAACCTTTTTCTTTCTTTGCTTGCTTATCATATTCACATCAGCTTTCTATAGGAGTTTTTCCAGTGGAGATAGAGAGTGCTGCACTGTGTCAGAGAATAGGCTTCGTTCCAGCTGCATTTCACTGTTGATGAGCTTGCAGGTGGGTTGCCATCCAAAAACTGCTCAAAGAGCTGGACGTGATGCTCAGGTCAGGTTTCAAATCATAAACTCTGTTATATATTGGTAGACCTTGTGTATGATGCCTCTTGCTCTCCTGGGACAACACTTCCAAGGATGCCCTTATTATTATATTTTTTAATCCTTAATTTTACCTTACTCATTAGTATGCCATTTCACCATGTGATGCTAACAGCCACAGCTCAGCAGCCACTTTCTGCTTTTTAACTTTTACTACAGAACTCCAAAATGAAATGTGAAAAAAATCCTTGCACCACATGCGAATGACAAGTCAGAAGTGATGAAATGGTTTTCCCAAACTGACAAAACATAGGAAATAACCCATTTAAACTTTCTCTGCTAGATAAGTCACTTTTATTACTTTAGTTGTAAATTTGAGTACTTCATCTCTAAATACAGTAAGTTTGTAACTTTTCTTTCTTTAAGAGACAAAGGAGGGGTATAAATTTACAAAATTTATAATTCATAAGCAATTAAGAACCTGTGTTGAAGAAAAGTGTATTGCCACCTTTATAAAAATGTGCTTCAATGTATCTTCACCAACCTTGGTCTAACTGGTAGAGATGAGTGAGGTTTAACAAGCACCATCCTCTCCAGGTCTCATTCAATACTTACTTCTGAGGCTAAAATGTTTGACTTTTTGCCAGCTGGCAAGGAAGCACCCAACCTCTACTGCAAGATTTTCTCTCCCGGAGTAGAATTTTAATGAGAATGTCATTTGTATGTATTAATATTAATAGTAGTTCTAATTTTCAAATGTGCCCCTATTTAAGTAGTGAAAGACAACCGAAATTGTTTAAAAAAAAAACCCCAAAAACCCTTCCCATCAGTTAAAGTGCCTTTAAAAATATTTTTCCAGAATATATAATCTTAGTTTCCTTTTTAACAGCCTCACCAGTTATAATACTGTCTTCTACTATTTGAAAAGTAGCTAATAAATCTTTTCCTATTTAGATGCCAACCTTCTGACATTCACAATTAGCCAGAAACCATCTGTAGGTGTGTATCCCATTTCTGTTGCCATCTCACACTCTTGGGCATTTAAGTATTACCAAGAGATCCCTCATACTTGGGAAATTGTTAATTAGGATAATAGGGGTAATGAACTTGAGCAAATGCAAGTGTTCTTTTAGAAGATGGCTTCTATTTCTTAGTAGACTATCTTATCAACTATCTTCTAAGAATATGTTTTGGTCTCCATTTAATATATAACAGACCTAGATGACTTCAGTTTTCTAAGACTAGGTACTTGAAAATAACCAAGGAAAAAAATCTTGTTTTGTTGGCATAGTAACCTTACATATGTACTCTACATACAGGGACAATTTGATTGAATCAAATTGATGTAATCAGAATTTTAGTCTTTGTTTAAAAATACTAAATTTTATTTTATATTTCCCTTTAAAATTTCATATTTAATTAGCATTATTTTAATGTACATTCATTAAGATCTAGAAATAAAAGCAGAGGTTATCTTAGAAGGCATAAATTATGCATTTCCAAGCATAGTTTGTTTTACCCTATATATTGTCAAATAAATTTTACAGCATTATGAGAAAGTTGAAAGGTACAGTTTAGCCTGGTACTTAAAACCATGGGCTCAGGAGTCACCTTGGTTTAAATACCTGCCCTCTAGTGGCTGTGTGACGTTGGTTCCATTTCTAAACCTAAGCCTCAGTCTGCACATCTGTGAAGGGGGGCTAAAAATAGTGGCCTCTTTAATAGGGTTGTTGGGAAAATTACCTGACATAATTCTTGCAAAGCACAAAGTATATGAATTTAAGGCCTATAAATGTTAGATATTTATCTTACAAAAATTAAAACACTCAGATATTTTGAAGTTAAAGGTGGAATACCTCCAATTCTACACAGTTGTAAGGGATAATTTTTTCTTTCTTGTATACCAATTACAGTAATCATTGTCAGAACAAGAGGCATGTATATTACTTAATTTAACTAAACCATAAAAGTGCGCTGAGTATGTTTCTTCCTTAGCAAATTGTGCATAATGATTTATCAAATTAAGCATGTATATTTGAATATATATTCTGTGTGTGTGTGTGTGTGTGTGTGTTTGTTTCTTGAGGAGCCTTATTATAGGAATTTTAAAAAATCAGAAACATGAAATAAACATGAAAAAATAAAGAAATAAACACTGTTAACCTTTTGGTGCTAATATTACCAATATCTTTTAAACTCCTACCCATAAATATCCTCACATGCAAGTGTGTTTATTCTTGTGCATATGTTTCTATGATGCAAAGGCATAAATTATTTGTGCATTTGTTTGCCAGACACTGATCATACAGTAATATTAATTTATACCCTGCCATTTCTTATTTGACAGTATCTGCTACCAGGAATATATAGATATTCTGCAAAAGAACATCACATATGTACAAGATTAATCATTGTGTCATTGTAATAGAAGAAAGGGGTAGCTAATTATTTTGAATTTAAAATATCAAAAGTAGAGTTAGGAGCCTCTCCTTAAACATAAGCTCTTAACACTGGTTTATCATTCCTTCCTTGGTTGGATTCAAGATTATCTCCCTCTTCATTCATTCATTCGGTCAGTTTAGTGAGTCACAAAATGTTTGTCTACTCTTTGCTGGGAATCTGCCAGGCCCTGTGGTATTATATGGTCAGTTCCTTCAAGTGGCTTATAGCCTGCCCCCTGGTTAATTCCTTTTTGTCCCTCAGGTTCACTTAGATATCCCTTTGTACAGGAAACCAGTGAAGACTGTGTTAAGTGCCCACTTTTCTGTTCCCTAGCAGCCCGTACGACCCCCTTTTCTTAGACTTATCACACAGCATGACATTGCTCGTTTGCTTCTCTGTGCCTCATACTAGCTGGTTGACTCCACCAGTAGAGAGTGTATATTCTTGGCTGAGGTTGTTTCCTCAGCAGTTAGCACAGTGCCAGGCACAGTGCCAGGCATAGTGGGTTATCAACAAATATATTAAATGAATCAATGATTATTTTGCCTGAATTTTGCTTTGACTTCTCCATTGTCCCTATTTATATTTTTTGCTTCATTTTTTAGTGCTTGTGTTTAATTATTTCTTCTCTGTGTGTCAGTGCTGCCTGACCCTAATTGGGTAAGACACTGTCTATTTAATCAATCTTTTTCCATGTCCAGAACAGAACAGTTCATGTGATCAAGGCTGTAGACTTGAAATAACTTGTTCTGAAATTAAATTATTTTAAGCTCAAGGGCAGGAACTACAGAGTTTTCCATTCTCTCACACCTTCTGATTCTCTACATAAAAAGCTATTCAATAAATATTAAGTAATATGAAATGTGATTTCAGAGAAAATATTGACTAAAGATAGCAGTGGAATAGCTAACATGTCTGATAGTTTTAGAGAGGCAGTATACTAAATAGGGCTTGCATTTGGACAGGTTTGGCACCAGCCAGATCTGGATTTGAACACTGGCTCTGCCACTGACTTTGTGGTCCTGAGACTCTTTCTCCATTTTTATAAAGTATTAATAAAACTTATCTAATTAGAGTCTTACAAGGGATAAATAAGATAAAATTTGATAAACACCAGACACATAGTACAGTGGTCTATAGTTGTTTTACTATTTTCTTTCTGACCTTTAAGAGGCTTCTTAAGATAAATAGGAGATTCTTTACATTTGTATATTATGCCTGCATATTTATTGGTTCTTTTCTTCTACAAAAAAAGACATACTTTTAAGTGCAAGTAAAAGCTTCTGGGTCTTTATAATTGTGGGTGCATAGGAGTGCCTGCAGTAAACAAACGAATTCTATGTTGCAGCTTCCAGAGATGGAGAAATCTGGAGACTGGACCAGAGTGTGAAGAGGATACAATTCTGCATAGAGCCTGCTTTTAATCAGTTGGCCACTAAAAACTGCCAATTCCAAAATGAGTTGTAGAAAGTACTTATTTAAGTTAAGGAGAGTTGGCCACTTTAAACTGGAATGCAGGATATGTCACTTTATTTTAAAGGAAATGATTGCTCCTGTGATATGCGTTTCAAAGCACAATATTAAAGTTGAAAAGAAATCTTTTAAAATGTGTATTTTTATTTTTGTAAAAACAGTATTAAAATCATATTATTCAGAGTAGAGACTGAAATTGGGAATGACTTGTTTTAAAATCTGTTTCTTGAACTGTCATTACATCTACATGCAAATGAGGTAATTATAACTCAAAATAATCTTGCACATAGTACATGCAAAAAATGTAGGCTAATTCTAGAGTTAAGATTTCTATGACATCCTTTGTTTCAGAATTCATTAAAAAATAGTGTCTGGGAGAGTTGATTAAGTTCTTCTGTTTTATTCTCTGTATGATAACTACAAATCGAGAAATCATTGTATATTTGAATCTGGGTTAACTTCTTGAAGTAAAATTTGAAAAGTAAGAAAGGAAAAATTATACACACAGGGACACACACATTATATGTATATATTTAAGATTTGGAGGAAGCCAAATTTACTCTGCTCAAACACAGACACAGCTGCATAATCTCAGGTCTTTACTGGAGCAAAGCCAGCCCACAAGGGTTACGGCCACTCACAGCAAATCTGAATGTCTCTCTGGCAAGAAGACCCAGAAATAGACCCCAGCAGGTGGAAGCCAAGTTTTCATTGTTTTTTCTACTAAAACCCCTATCAGAGACATTATTTCTCCTCCCCTGGGAGGAGTAAGGAGGTGAACAGAGCCTGGAAATATTCTTTCCACACTTTGCCCTTGGGGAGAATGGGTTGGAAATTTCCTCTATGAAAACATGAGGAGCGTGTGTTTGTGTGTGTGTGTGTGTTATATTGCCTGACACTATTAATACATTTTTAATTTAATCTTTCTCCATATGTATACATACACACATTTTTTTATCTTTAAAGTTTACATAAGTATGTATGTATACATACATACACACACATACTCCTTATGAGAGAGAGAGAAAGGGGGAAGGAGAGAATAAGGAGAAAATAGAATGAAATTTTTCTTTTTAAAAAAATTTTTATATTTAATTTTTATTTAATATTGGAGTATAGTTGATTTACAATGTTGTTTTAGTTTCAGGCATACTGCACAGAAGGAAATTTTTCTATTGTTTCAAGTTTCAAAGTGAAAAGCCAGAGTAGTCATAAAAGTCCAGGAACATCAGCTAATTTACTGAAGATAAATTCCCATAATTATTTCTATTTATCTTTGATCTTTTCTTGTTATGATTAACATTATTGTCAGAGTATGTAATGTCCCCAAAGTCATGAAGAGCTTAAATATGATCATGACATCATTTTTCAGAAAGTAAGGCAAGTATGGGTATCCCCGGAGAAGTGCATTTTGCCTTTTCATATAGCTTAAGATCCATTTGCATATAACATTTATCCATTTTTGGTTTGTTTTTCCATGTTTTTTTTCCAGAAAGGATTGGGGTGGAATTATGTTATAAATTCCTGTGTTTACATGCTTGATTGTGCTCTCAGAATCTAGAGAGATAAAGTCTTTTTAATAAATATCTGTTTCCTTATTTAAAGGTCAAAAACTCTATCCATATTATCCACCATCTAAGTTTTAAAAAAAATACATTGGTAACTTTAGTATTTTATATATAGTTCATGAACCATATATGAAACAAGACATTCACAGCATTTTTATATAAGGACTTAAAATCCAAGAATGTGATTGAGTTCATTTTCTTTTAGAATTTTATTCAAGGGAAGTAGCTTGCAGTAATTAAATAATAAAATAGTTTACATGTAAATTTATTGTTCATTTTATTATTTACCTTTTTCATTTACATACTCCTTTTTCAGGTTTGCATTCTCTGCTAACGGATACAGGATGTCAACATAAACTGAAGATGTGACTGTAGATTTTCTAGACAAAGTAGCTGTGCTTAGAATTTAATGACTACAGAATAAAGGAAGAAATGTTATTTATGTTTGTTCAGACAGCTGATGTATAAAGAATACTATTAAATACCACTGACTCACATTTTCACTTTTACTTTTTAATTCTAGTTGAATTAATTTGCTCTGTTTTATAATATAAATAGGACATTTTTATGAAAGAAGAGGTTCTTTATAAGTACCAGATTTCATATTTCTATTTATGCCTGTCTTAGTCATTTTAAATTTAAAAATATTTATTTGTGCTTACCTTTCTGTACACATTAGTGGTATTTAATGAAAGATTCCAGTTACTAAACTGGTATATAACTTTCTTAGAGAATTTGTGTATTTCTGTTATATTATTTGTTTATCTTATTAGTAATAACTATTACTACAATGAGATTGAATTTCATTAGAGTAGTAATAGCTTTGCCTTTATTAAACCTTAGAAGAAATAAATGGCTTTTCTAAAATCAGCTCTTTGATCTATTTAAATTTTAGCTAAGTAAACAGGTGATCAAAGAGTATCCTTATTGTCCCTAATATCATTGTGTTGGGTCTGTGTGGGTCAGGGGTAAAGGAGGGGGTGGATTTGTTTGTATTCCTTTTTTTTCCCTCTCTCTTTCAATGTACTAGGTCATTGCTTGATGTTCACAGCAAGCAGCAAAAGGGTTCACCACTGTGTTCCCAAGCTAGTACCAACCAGCCCTGCTGTTTCTACTCCGAGGACAGAGGATGAGGCCTCTCCTGTCTCCATGACAACGATGTGTCCTTTGGGAAGCTGCTTGTAGCTAAAGACCTTCTGAGAGCTGGGGGAGGGGCCGTTTCTGAGGAAAATCTCACCTCATTTCCCCTCTTACCAGCGCATTATGTCTCTGCATAACGCTGTACCCAAAAGCCACACACCCAAAACTTTATTTCATAAACAAAGGGCCATATCACAGGGATTTTTCTAGCATCTGGCATATAGTTTCACATCCTCTTCTCCCGTTTTGTGTTAACTTTATCTCTAGTTCTCCAATTCCCTGAAATGATTTAAATATTAATGATCATTGGAAAGCCAAACGCTGCCTTAGCCTGGGAATATTGTTGCTATACATTATGAATATTTGAAAGGAAAAAAATGTTTGTTTCTTTACTTTTTGTTTAAACAGACTTACTAGTATAATTTAAAAATGTAGCTCGCACAAAAAAACCATTTCATCCTTAGACAACAGAGATGTGTGCCATATACATTGTGCAAACCTAAATTTACCAGATTAATTCATTAGGGGGTGAGCATTTGATTTACATTTGCCACAAATCTTCAGCAATATTTAACATATATATTTATTCCCTTAAATAAGCTCTGTTCCAAGGAAATGAGTTAAAAAAAAATTATTCTTTTTGCCCCGTGGCTCTATCTGGTAATGGTACTGGGCTGGTACAATAACCTTCCCTCTCTTCTCTACGTTTTCTCTCAAGGCGTCTCTTCCAGTTTGTGGCTTCAACTAGCATACTGAATCAAATGAATTACTGTGTCAAGAGTGTCTTGGGGTCTGGATCCTTCCTTACCCTGGGGTGGGGGCTGCACGTGGACCGAATTCAGATAAGCGGGAACTACGTTTCCCAGAATTCCCTTTGCGGTCCGACTTCGGCGTAGTGACGTGCACACGCAGAACCGGAGCAGCTGCCATATTTGCGCTCTGAGGTGGCGCGTGGTCGCAAGCGGAGTGCGAGATTGGGCCTGTGGTTGCCTGTCCTGTGGGCAGCACTGGGGCCTGCGACTCGTCTAGCTCCCGCCAGATCTTTTTCTCCTTCTCTGGGTCCAGGACCAGGCCGGCGTGCGGCTTCGCGTTGCGGGGGGCCAGCCTCTCTGGCAGGCTACCCGCTCTCGGAATCTTCGCTTTTGGTTTCTTTGAATCCTGGACCAGGTGCGTGAAGCACGACCAAATTTAAGCGTGACAAGTCCACAGTTATATGGGAGGTCTTAGCTTACTTTTCTTAGTAACTAATAGAATAAGCAGACAAAACGTCAATACAGAGATGAGTAAACACTAAATATGTGGATCCCTGTACCTCACAATTGCGGAATAGACATTGTTTTCAAAGACATGCAGAATATTTACTGAAAAAGACTATATGCCATCTCTGAAGTAAATCTCAGCAAGATTTTATTTAATTTATTTAAAAAATTTTATTTTATTACATGAATACTTAAGGAGATCTATCCTCATAACACTTTTTTTTTTTTTTTTTTTTTTTTTGCTGTACGCGGGCCTCTCACTGCCGTGGCCTCTTCCGTTGCGGAGCACAGGCTCCGGACGCGCAGGCTCAGCGGCCGTGGCTCACGGGTCCAGCTGCTCCGCGGCATGCGGGATCTTCCCGGACCGGGGCACGAACCCGTGTCCCCTGCATCGGCAGGCAGACTCTCAACCACTGCACCACCAGGGAAGCCCCTCATAACACATTTTTAAGTGTACAAAACATTATTGTTAATTGTAGGTACAATGTTGTGCAGAAGATCTCTAGAGCTTATTCATCTTGATTAATTGAAACTTTATGCCTGTTTTAACTCCCCATTTCCCCCTCCTTCAACCCCTGGCAATCACCATTCCAATCTTTGAATCTATGAATTTGACTACTTTAGATACCTCATATCAATGGAATTATGCAGTATTTGTTTTTCTGTGAATGGTTTATTTCACGTCCCATAATGTTCTCAAGGTTCATCCATGTTATCTCATATTGCATAACTTCTTTCTTGAACAGTATTCCATTGTATGTGCATACCACATTTTCTTTATCCATTCATGTGTCATTGCACATTTAGGTTGTTCCCATAACTTGAATATTTTGACTAGTGTTGCAATGAAAATGGGAGTGCTGATATATCTTTGAGATTGTGATTTCAATTCTTTTAGATAAATAATCAGAAGTGGGATTGATGGATCATATGGCAGTTCTATTTTTAATTTTTTGAGGAACTTTCATACTGTTTTCCATAGTAGCTACACCATTTTACATTGCCGCCAGCATTGTGCAAGAGTACCAATTTCTCCAAGTGCTTGCCAATACTTATTATCTTCTTGGATGTGTAGATTAATGCTTTTCATAAAATTTGGGAAGTTTTCAGCCATTATTTCTTCAAATGTTTTCTTTTTCTCTTTTTTTCTCTCCTTTTGGTACAACCATTACACGTATGTTGGTGTGCTTAATGGTATCTCACATTTCCCTGAGGCTGTTTATTTTACTTCATTTTTTCCTCCCTCTGTTTTTCAGTTTTGTGTAATCTCTATTGATCTATCCTCAGCTTTGTTGACTTTTGTTCTGTCAGATGAAGTTCACTGTGGAACCCCTGTAATGAAATTTCCACCGTAGTTATTGTGTTTTTAAACTCTAGGTTGTTGTTATTTACTTGCTTGTTTTTTTTTTAACTTTTTATTTATTTAGTGATTTGGGTGAACTCATTTTGGAAAGTCTATTTCCTTAGTGCAGCCTCTAATTTCCCTGCTCAGATTATTTTCCCTTATTTTTCTTTCTTAGCCTGGATACCTTGGTATTACCCTGGGATCAGCATTAGCTACTTAATTTGTCAAAGGTTCTGCTTGAGCCCTCTAGGCCAGTTAATTTTTTTACACTTTGCCATTGGATGTGTGTGTGGCTTGGAGGCTGTTATCCCAGGCCAGGGATTTTGGTTTTTGGTTTTCAGCCAGGAACTAGTAGCTTGGAGTTTTCCTCTGTGATTGCTCCTGAGGGAGTACAGTCTTGGACATGAACACAGTCTTTCAGACTGCCAGGGATGAGTATGAATTTCTTTTTAATCCTGGCCGCCTAGGAGTCACCTCTGGGTCAGAAAAGTTTATTGTTCAGTCAGTGTTTAGTTGGAGGTTGGGTTTAAGCCTTTCATGCAAGTGAGCCTTCTGTCCTATTTTGATGGGTTTGCCTGCATTTCAGGGAGTGCTTTAATGTCTGCCCCATGTCTTCTTCAGATTTCTCCTGAGTGGGTGAAGCCTAGTGCGTGTATACAGTCCTCTTGACCCATAGAATTGGCTATGACCTCAACAGGGCTGTTTTGCCTTTCTCATTCCTTCGTTTACTCTATTAAACTAATGACTGCTCTGCTGTTCTGCTTGTATTGTGGAACTACTAGCCTCCTCTCGACTAAAGTCCACCTAGATCACTCTTGTTTTCAAAAACATCCTTAGACATGGAGTTCTGCACTTCCTGTTCCAAATAAAGTCAAGTCTTCTCACGAACTGCTTTAGAGTTTTTTCTCCTTTTGGCCTGCCTTCTCTGGATAGGAGCCCCACACCACTGCAACCGAATCAGAGTCCTGCCTCTCCCTCAGTGACATCCTTCTTTAGGAGTGGGTACTCGATGGTGAGTGGTAGCCCCTGGTCTAGACATGGCATTCCTGTAGTGGAAACTCTGACCTCTGAGTGAGCTGAGGTGGGTGTAGTTTGGGCCCCAAGTACTCTTCATCTGTCATGCCGCGGATAGAATTTGTGCTATGCAAATGGATACTGGGTGGGGCAAGAGACACCTGGTCCTCTCAGGAAAGCCTGTCTGGAATAGAGTTCCTGCAGTATGCGGCTACGGGTGGGGATGGGGATGAGAATGAGAAGTGAAGGCAGCCTGTTTCTCCTGGGACTGAGCACTAGGGGCAGAGGGAGTCCTGCGTTCTCAGAGTGCCCAGGATAAAGCTCCTGTAACATGGAACTGGCAGCAGGGGAAGACAGTGAGTTGTGGCTCAAATGCCACATACCCTTATTGTTTTTCCTGATATTTAGTAGATTTTCTTGAAGAAGTGTTTCTCCATTTGTTGTATGCCCCTAGGACAATTTCCAGAGACCTTAAATAATTGGTCTTAATAATTTTGACCAATTAAATAGTTGTTTTACTGATGAGAGAGTTCTCTGAGTTTCTTACTCAGCCATGCTAGAAGATTCATTTTTTTTTTTTTTTGCGGTACGCGGGCCTCTCACTGTTGTGGCCTCTCCCGTTGCGGAGCACAGGCTCCGGACGCGCAGGCTCAGCGGCCATGGCTCACGGGCCCAGCCGCTCCGCGGCACGTGGGATCCTCCCGGACCGGGGCACGAACCCGTGTCCCCTGCAGCAGCAGGCGGACTCTCAACCACTGCGCCACCAGGGAAGCCCTGCCTTTCCTTTTGAGTGTTGTGAAAGGTACCTTGCAGATTCTCTGGCTTCTCTTCTGTTCCTCTGAAAAATATCAGATGAGTTCAACTCCAGACTATCTTCCCTGCAGTGGGCAACGGCTGAAAACCCTGGATGTTTAAGACTTAGCATGGCAGCTCTAAATCTGTTGCACATGGGCAAATTTAAGGGCTCAACCAGATTTGTATGGTTCTGTCACTTTCCAGCTGCTGTGGTTGTTTCAAACTCTATGCT
Organism: Stenella coeruleoalba; assembly: GCF_951394435.1. Classification (NCBI taxonomy): domain Eukaryota; kingdom Metazoa; phylum Chordata; class Mammalia; order Artiodactyla; family Delphinidae; genus Stenella; species Stenella coeruleoalba. The sequence goes on from NC_137151.1 coordinate 61,661,735, forward strand.
CTGATTTCTCAAATTGTAAGACTGTAAATTTCTATCAAGATTTCAGCTCAGTGCTGACTGGATCCTGAACTCAGATGAAAACAGTAATAAACAGGAAACTCATCCAGTGCCATTTCCTTTTTCCAGTTTTCTGGCTTTTTGGAGTCACTCCCTATACCAAAAGGTAATTGTATTTTGTTCAAGATCTACAGTTTTTATTTATCAGAACATTGGTCTGATATTATCTACCTCATCATTTCCAGGAGAGGAAACTAGAAGTTCATTTTTAAGCCTTCAAATATATTCCTAAAAGTTAAATTTGTAATTTAATTGTATCCAAATCAGAAAATGTGGTGTGCTCTGTATGACACCAGTACTTTGAAGTTTTTTGACACTTGCTTTTTGATCTGTCATTTAATGCAGTTTTAGTAAATGCAACATGTGCACTTGAAAAAAAAACTGAGACTTTTTCAAATGTTGTTGCAGAGTTCTTTATGTGTCTAATAGGTAAAGCTAATTGTAATCAAAGATTACATATCCTTATAGGTCTTCCTGTCCACTTGAGCTATCAGTTATTCAGCAAAAATGTTAAAATCTTTCATTGTATGATAAATTTGTCTGTTTCCCCTTGGGATTGAATAGATTTTTGCTTTATATATTTTAAAGATAATTTCAATAAGTGCATCCAGCTTAAAATTGTTATGTCTTAGAGTTTTTTTTTAATTGGAGTATAATTGCTTTACAGTGTTGTGTTATTTTCTACTGTACAATGATGTGAATCAGCTATACGTATACCTATATCGCCTCCCTCTTGGACCTCCCTCCCACCTCCCACTCCCATCCCACCCATCTAGGTCATCACAGAGCACTGAGCTGAGCTTCCTGTGCTTTATAGCATGTTCCCACTAGCTATCTATTTTACATATGGTAGTGTATATGTTTTAGAGTTTTAAACCTATTTTGTCTCTAATACAAATATGTGAGTATTCATTATGTTAGTATTTGCCTGATAATTTTCAAATCCTGTTACTTTTAAGTTTTCTGTAGTTTTGTGTTTTAGGTTTATTTATTTTAAATAACTAGACTGTAAAAATAAACATGATTTTCTTTGCCTTTTAACTGGGCAGTTCAATGTATTCACTGGTAATTACTAACATATTACTGACATATTTTTATAGATATCACCAATGCCGTGGTGTTATATTGTATTCTATGCTGGAGTTTTTCTCTAGAGTATACCATTTTTATAGAATACAGTGTGATTTTTCCCCTGGAGTTGTGTAACACAGTTATCCTGGATAATAAAGCAGTATGTTGCAGTGATTAAGAGATTGGCTCTACAGCCAGTTTTCCTGGATAAATATCTTTATTGTGGTTCTTCCTAGCAATGCATCATTGGGCAAGTTAAGAATATTACATGTATCTCAATCTCTTCATAGTTCTTATCTTCATCGGGTTAATGTGGATTAATGTGGATTAATGAGGATTACCATGTAAAGTATTTGAAAATGACTAGATTAGAACATAATAAGCAGTCATTACATGTTGAGTATTGTTAATTTCCACCAAGTTGTTTTGTAGGTTTTATTTGTCTTATTTTTCCCTACTTTTATCTTCCTTCTTGTGCCTTTGAATTTCTTAAATATCAAGTTTTCCATTTTCTTCCTATAGTAGTTATAACGTTTTTATTCCATTTTTTGTCTTTACATGTATATCCTTAAGATTTTAGTAAGCATTTTAAGCAAAATTTAAAGTTAATATCTTTACCAAACTCCTGAACAATACGAAGACCTTAGAATTCTTTTTTTTAATTTAAGTATAGTTGATTTCCAATATTGTATTACTTTCAGATATATAATGTAGTGATTCAATATTTTTATAGATTATGCTCCATTTAAAGTTATTACAAAGTAATGGCTGTATTTCCTTATGCTGTACAATATATCCTTGTTGCTTATTTACTTTATACATAGTAGTTTGTATCTCTTAATCCCATACCTCTTTCTTGCCCCCTCATCCCTCTCCCCACCAGTAGCCACTAGTTCTCTATATCTGAGTCTGTTTCTGTTTTGTTATATATATACATTTGTTTTGGTTTTTAGATTCCACATATAGGTGATAACATAGAGGACTTACCGTGGTGGTAGTGTGGAGCTGTGCTGCAGAGCAGGTGGGGTAGGTGTGGGTTGGGGCATGGGCTGTGGCCATGTGGCTGCAGTCAGGGACACAGACTGCTTCTGATGTGCTGCCTGTGTAAGTGCCTGTAATGTCTGCCCCTGCCCTACTAAGACACTGCTCTGGGTCTGAGCCATCTTTGTGCCTTACAGCCGACACACCCCTCGGCCACAGCAGCCCTCACCCTGTGTGGAGTTGTGTCCTGAAGCAAGTGGGTCTAAGTGGTGCTCAGGTCAGGCCAGGGCATGCGCTGGGATGGTAGGAGAAGAGCAGTTTCAGTGTGCCTTTTCTGCCCTGTTTCAGGAAGGTGGATTTTAAGTCTCCCATTTTGTTTTGATTTCAATCATTACATTCTTTATTTCTGTAAATAGCATGATATCCTTCAAGTATGCCTCATAATTTTGTATCTCTCACTCATCGTCTTTGTTTTTTCTTTTTCAGGCAGTGTAAATTCTCCAGCTATGTTCTTTTATGTCAAGATTATCTTGGCCTTACTCAGTCTTTTGCTTTTCAATATAAATTTCAGAATCAGGTCATCAGTTTCTATAAAGGAAAAGTCTGCTTGGATTTGAGATTTTTGTTGTGATTGCACTGAAAATAATTACATCATACATGTGTATGATGTAATTTTTTTACATTATATGTATATGTGAGATAATATATATCTCAGTTTGTATATATGACTTTCTAATAATGAATTTTACCACGCATGATCTCTCTGTTTTATTTAGACTCTGAATTCTGGGTCTATGACTATGAATCTTGGGAGACTTTTTTCTGTAAACTAGAGCTAAGACCAGACAGTGTTCCCTTGCTAAGGTTTTCTTTCTATCTGCTTTTGCAAGGTTGATTTTTAAAAATGCTTTCATTAAGTGTGTAGCTTTTTGTGGATCTTGAATTTATTCAGGATCTCTAACCCATATTGGGTTAATCTTTGTCTTCTATTTTCTGTACGCAGGCAGTTAAAACCAAGCTATAGGTCACTGGGATCAATAGAAGCCCACAGAATAGCCTCTGACTTTAGTGCTAGCTTACCTTTCACTATCAGCCCTAAGGAATTTCCCTTGTTTTCTGGTAAGGCTAACCGTACATTAAAATGATCTTCTAAAAATATTTTATTCTGTTTTTAGATATTTTGTGACAAGAGTTTTAGGATAATTGTCCCATTATATGCTGGAAATATACATTCATCAAGCAAAATCCTAGTTATCAGTGTATTACCAGTGTACCTATGAGTTATTCAAGTGAAGAATATATACATGATTAAGGTAGTGAAATAAAACCTGATTATGTTTTTTCATCCATGCAGCATACATCTAATTGAGGACAACTAAGTAAACCTATTCTTTCACTGGCAGAATTAATGAAATGAAATTATTTTTTTTCAGTAGTTTTTGCTAGGCAATAGGCATTGCTTGTAAACTATAGTTACAAGGTGTACTGTATTTCTGAGATATTTTGTAATTATGGTAGTGCTTTATCTGAATTTAGATGCTAATAAATTAGAGAGTCATTCTCAGTAAGGACTGGAAAAAATTTACTGGTGGTGTTGTTTGGCACTTAAGTATTTTCGTGTTTTCCTGCAAGACTCAATTCTAGCAATGTATCTGAAAACTGGTAGTCACATACCCTGTTAGTCATTGCTGATAAAGGATAAAAGGGTGAGAAAATTAATGAGATGCATCCCATACCTTGGATATACTACAATCTATTAGAAGAGATAAGTGCAAAGGAGGTAATACAGCATGGTATGGTACATAAAATCCTAGATGCACATTAGGAAGTCTGAGGAGAAATGTTTCGGGGAAATCTGAGGAAGCTTTGAAAAGATGATATTTGAGCCAGTTTTTGAAAGATGAGCAACAATTTGTCAGGGAAAAAAAGAGAAAGACATTTCAGGCAAAGACTGTAGCATGTGCCAAGACAGGAGAGATGTCCAAAAATTGTGTAATTGGAGACTATGTGATTCCGTGGGGAGGAGGCATGAGTTGTGGAGTGATGGCCAATGACAGAGGATAGTAGTGGGATATGTGAGGGACAGGTTATTCAGGGTTTTTTTTTTTTTTTTAAACTCTGTAATAAGAAAGGGAAATGGATTTTCTGAATAATGGGATGCCATCAGGTTTAGAAGATTTCAGATGTGTATTTCAGTATGCCAGCTGGACGGAATATTGGAGAGACTCTGGAGAGAAGAGGAGAGGAGAAATACTGCAGATGGAAGGACACATAGGAAGGAGACAGTTACAACAAAGTTTGGTTGCATCAAATCATAAATGTCTTTCTCTGTGAAAGAATAAAACATTTTAGGTGTTATCATAAGAGAATGATGTGCATCTTTTATTCTTTTTTCAGTAAAAATAGTGTTCTAGGGAATATAAGACTTAAGCCCAACTTCCTTAAGTTTTGTGGCAAATGTTAATGACAGAAGGAGTAAGTACACTTGTAGTTCGAGACAATTTTACAAATAACTAATGATTTCTTTGTTTTAATTTCTTCTGTTACATATCAGGTGTTGTCTTTTAGAAATCTGTAACATCATAGAAGAGAAATAATAGCTGTCCTTTCAATTATTTAAAACATTCTTCAACTTTGTCATATAAAATCTTTGAGGATAAGAAGACTTCTTCATTAGTGGGGCTAAAGTCAAGGTCAGATGTTGCATTTCTATTTTAAGTTATCTGAGTAATGTTTTAAATGGTGTATTGACAATGCACATTTTTTTAAATTAAGTATTATTCATATAAAGGAAATTACTCATTTTGAATGGCAATTTGATTTTGAACATAGAATTTTAGAATTAAAGTACTACTAGAGACAGCATACCTAATCCAGCATCCCCATTCAAATAAAGGGGGAATCTGAGGGGCCAGAATTTGGTTTGCCTGGATTACACTGCTAGTTTTATACCAGAACTGAAACTAGAAGCCAAGTGTCAGAACTCTTGGTCCAGTTCCTCTTACATTTTTCATTTCCACAAAAATGGTCAGTAAGAACTTTCTTTATGATTACTACTGAGTAGTTTGAAATGCACAAGAATGATTTTCAAGTTATTGTATTCTAGTTATTTGAAGATTAGTAAAACACGTAAATTTATATAGACATTATCTTTCAGCTACATTATTTGAAATGCAGAATTCTCATTTTTCTCTCCACACAAATGGTTTTTCTTTACTAAAGGATCACTTATTGGTAATTTAGTATCACTTATTGTTGATTTAGTATCACTTGTTGGTGAATTTAAGTTTCTTTAATTTCATGGTATTGTTATTTCTATGTCCAACTTGATTAATTCTATTTTTTACAAAATTCTATCATGAAGTTTAATAATAGAAGGATTTTTCTTGTGAAAGTAGTTATTTCAAAAATCTGTCAAATTGTATTAGCAACCCTTTATTCTGAACATTTTTCCGAATATCCTTTAGCTAGGTATATTTTTTAAAGTATTTTTTTTTTTTTTTGCAGCTGAGACTCTTCTGAACATAAGATCATTTAGATATAATGCATATCAATTAATAGATTGCTTGGCTAATGATTATATAATAGGATGCATAAAAAGGTTAAGGACTTTGCAGAGTAATACTTGACTTCTCTGTGGTGTTGGCAAGATCTGAAAATTTACCTGAACAGCAAGAAGGCAACAAATTACAATTAAGTCACCTCATACCGTTTATGTTGGGGAAATTATGAAATGCGTATTTAGATCCAATTCATCAAAAATATAAGCATTATAACTGGAGTTTTCTACTGAGAAGAAACATTTGGTTTTGACCTGACATAAATCCAAGGGACCCTGAAAAAAATGTTAATATAAATTTTCAATCACTGCATCATTAATATTTTATGTGTAAATAGGAGTTCATAAAATGGATTTAAGTAACAAACTATGTAATATAACATTTATTTAGTGCCAAGAAATTTGGAGATTACAATAATTACATTGAGAGGAATTGAGGTCAAAATGTTTACAGCCAAGGGAGTTAATTGAAATGGATAACCATTATAGATGGCTACTATTATTGTTGTTGAACTTGAAAGTTGGAATATGTGAGCTTCATCTTTTGCACACAGAAAAGTTCACAAAAACTGCTTTTAATAGACTTTATTCTATAGTACTGCTTGGTGGATCATGCAGTAGGTTGTTATAAAATTCATGGGAACTTTTATGTATACAAATGTCAGATCAAGTACAGGTTTCATTAATTATATATGTTTTAAACTTCCAACAATAAAAAAAAACCCAGAAGCCAGGAAATTAAATACAATAAAAAATGAAATATTTATTCGTTTGGCTCAATAATGACATAGCTCACCATTCGTTTTAGTAATAGCAATTCCCTGCATGCAGTTCATCAATACACTACAAGTAAATAGTTGTGTAAAAGGAATTAACATTAATCTTTTGGTTTGTGCAAAAAACAAAAATTTATATCATGTTAGGTAATTGCACAGCTTAGCCACTATGTTCATGGCTAAAAGGGTCAGAGCCCAAGTTATATCTCTGATAGCTTTAGTGCAATAGGAATTAAAAAAATAAGACTAGTCTGCATAAGCAAATACTACAAAAGTTGAGTAAAAAAAAACCTTCCATGGATAAAGGGTTATATTGAGGCAACCATAGTTGGTAGAAAATGATCTAGGTTTCAATTTTTGACCAATGTTCTCCTACTGGAATGGTAGAAAATATATTATAACAAAGAAATCCACAAAACACATTGTTTAACTTTTATTTTAAGAAATTATCCATTGAAAATTCTTATGGATTTAAAAGTTTGGAGTTGTGATTAAAAATAAAAAGAAAAAGCATAAAGTAAAATAAATTGGCATGTCATCAACCTGAAAATAATTTTCTTATGTACAAAATGCAACAAATAAAATTGATTATATTTTTACATTATTTATATTTAAACAAGTTTTAGACATATTTTAGCAAAATATGAAGTATAGGTTTTGACAGTAGGCAGTATGCAGTGTGTTTCCTTGAAATCTAGAGAGACACCATATGACACAAGTTGAATTAAAAATGCAAAAGGAAAGGTGCTTTTAAATAACTGCAAGCTATTCTGCTTGATGTACTAGACATAGAGCTGGTTAAATCACTCTACTACCAACATGTGACGACTTCTAACCAAGACTTGTGAAGAATGGATTGAGTAAAATAGAGCAGCATAGGTAATTAACATGCATTAGTGGTAGTCTTCAAACTATTTATGTTTAATGAATGGTGCAGGATACAACCCCGTTGGAAGCTCGTAAAAGACACATACACTGTGGTACATACTTGATTTAATAGAAGTTGTTTATCAGGAGATATATATATATATATATATATATATATATATATATATATATATATTCCCAAACATGCCCCACAGGATAAAATAACTATTTACATAAAAGAGGGTGTGTTTAATTGACATAAAATGTCAGCTTTGCTGAGAGCAGAAGATGGCAAAGCAACACTGAATCAGAAGGTGGAACAACTATTCTAAAGCGATACTTTAGATATACTTTTCTAGAACAGATTTATTAGATTACTTTTTTTGGAAAGCATTTAACCAAAATTAAATATAGTGCTCTGGAACTTAGAATAAAATTTGCACTTGCTGAAACAGAATACTTTGCATAAAAATAATCCTTTAAAAATTAGAGGAGACTTTACAGGCACGTAACTGTTTAGATATAAACAAACATAGACTAAAACACTTTCAAAATTAAAGCCGTCTAGAAAACGGAAGTACCTGAAATTGTTATTAGATTTTTTCTTTCTGGTTTTGAGCAAGAACTTCATCTCTTGGACAAAACCCTTTGTCTGATTATTCGAGAAACTTGTGGAGTAGGAACACAGGGCTCTTATATACTTTTTTCTCAACTTAAATTTCATTTGCAAAAATAGTGACATAGTATTATGAATAAACTATGAAGTAGTGACTAGGGAAATCCACTAGAACAAATTTTGTAAAAATATTGCAGATATGGAAGTTAAAAATAGAGTGGATGCAAGTACTGTACTAAAAGTGTTTGGTGTAGTTACAATGATCACTTTGCACAACTATCCCTACAGTCTAGGTAGCCATTGAGTTTCTCCTCAGCAGTGTCAGCTGGTAATGAAAACAGCAACCTCTTGTCAGTGTTGATACCCTGACTCACAGAGTTATAGTGATGGAGAGGTCACTGTCTTGTTATAGGCACTGACCATGAGTATTTGTTAAAACAGTTTGGCATAGACCTCCTCTGGGAGTCCAGTTGACACATAAACTTTACCTTCTTAGGCTGTAAACAATTGATCACAAAGATAATTCTTTGTCTCTTTTTACTTTTGATTTTCCCTCACCTCTTTCCCTTTGCTTTCTTTTTCTGGTCTGTCTTTTCCAAACTTTTCTTTGTCTGGCTTTGTTACACTATCATAGGAAGGAGGAGAGGTGGTAGAGGAACTTCCATCTGTTTTTTCTGGGGTGGAGTTCCCATTTAATTTGTCAATAATCATGTCGTCTTTTATAGGTAAATCAATCCTCCCTTTGATTGCCTCTTTGTTATACTCACTTAATACCGTCTTTAACCTTTGCCTTAAAAGATAACATCTGAAATTACGCTGAATGACAGCAGCAGATACCTCCTCTTGTTTGCGTTTCAAAGTGGTTGTAATGGGCTCATAGGAGACTTTGGAGGGGTTCGATGCCATGAACCGATCTTCCATTTGTATTCGAAGGGCATCCATCTCTCCACTTTCACCCAAAACACGCTTTGTAAAGGCAAATAAAATGTCGAGGCAGTGGATCCTGTCTCCATTGACCATGGGCAGATCCATGGCAATGAGCTGGACTTTGTTTGGTTTTGCTATGAGAAGAGGAGGATCCAGGGCAGCTGCAAAATCAGAGAGCTTGGAGAACTCTATGAACTGGGTGGCATCAGGATCAAACTTCTCCCAAACCTCATAGAACATCTCAAAGTCGTCCTCACTCAGGGGCTCTGCACTTTCTTCAGTAGCAACACTGAAGTTCTCCAGGATGACAGCGATGTACATGTTCACCACGACCAGAAATGATATGATGATGTAACTGACAAAAAAGAAAATCCCCACAGATGGGTTCCCACAATCTCCCTTAACTGAGCTGCCAGGGTGAATTGTGTCAGGGTCACAGTCAGGCGGTGCACTGTTGAGAATAGGTGCTAGCAATCCATCCCAGCCACCAGAGGTGGTAATCTGGAACAGGCAGATCATGCTGTTGCCAAAAGTTTCAAAATTGAACATGTCATCAATTCCAGCTTCCTTTTTAACATAGGCGAAGTTGGACATCCCAAAGATGGCGTAGATGAACATGACTAGGAAGAGCAGGAGGCCGATGTTAAACAACGCAGGAAGGGACATCATCAAAGCAAAGAGCAGCGTGCGAATCCCCTTGGCCCCTTTGATCAGACGCAGGATTCGGCCAATCCTGGCAAGACGGATCACTCGGAACAGGGTAGGGGACACAAAATATTTCTCTATCAGCTCAGCCAGAAACATACCTATGGAACAATACAGAAAACAGCTAAACAGTGAGTATCTTATGCTTATATGAATGCTTTTTCTTTGCAAGGTTAATGAAAACAACAAATTTGTTATGCGTATAAACCTTTACTGTTTGGATCCACTTCCTAATATTACCAGTGAAAGATTATAGAGTTTTATTTAATAATTCTATAATGTCATAAACCAATATGGACTCTTGCAAAATCCCATAAGTTAAATAATCTCACATAGTGTTATGGCATTTTAAGATTATATACACCCAATTACTATGAATAGTTATCCTCGCATATGAAATGTGCCAACAGCAAACAAAGACTATTTCTGAAATCTTCAAATATATTGTTTTCTTTTTTTGAATAGTTAAATTCTTCAGTTAGTGGAAAATGAACAAGAGTGTTGAACTTTAGAGTTATACACATTATGATTCTCAGATCTAATTTCCATGTTACACAGGTGATAGGCTTTGGGGACTTTTCCAACAACTGCACTTCTCTGTAAATAAACCATTCTTACCTACAATGGAGAGAATCACCACCACAAAATCAAAGATGTTCCAGCCTATGGTGAAGTAGTAGTATCTGAGGGAGATAAGTTTCAGCACAAATTCTCCAGTGAACAGGATAATGAACACAAGGTTGATCCGGGACAAGACTAGAGTCATATATTTGCTCTGGTCATCAGTTTCTACCATCATGGTGACCATATTGAGGCAGATAAGGATCATGATGCTGATATCAAAAACTTGTCTGGTTACAAAATCAAAGACCATTCCTTGGTATTTGTTCTAGAAGGAGAGGAAGGAGAAGGTTAATATGCATATTTCATAAATATTGATCCATAAAATTGCAGATGAAGTCCTTTACGTATGGCCCATGGGATGTGCACCCTTCTCACATTACCGCAAACAAATTTGTTAAAAAAAGAGCAATAAATGAAGAATGTCATATGACAAAAACAAAATATAATTGTTTTATTTAGGTCCCATGGGAAGACAAAGCTGAATAAAACATAAATTGGTGGCAACTGGTTGATAATGTGCATGGGCTTTGCTTGATTTTAATAACTGATAATTTTTACAAAAAATAATGACAACTAATAATGAAGATTTACAAAGTAGGTTAATATTGACAGACTTTTAGATGGATGAATATGCCAATTCATTTATCAATGCTTTAGGGATTTTGAATTATAGCTTATTTCTGTCTGTCCATCCCTCAAAATATGTCAGTTGTTTTCTATTTAATTCTGCCTCTTCTAACTATAATATTTAAATGACATTCAGTAAAGTAGGTATATGCCCTTTTTTGTGCCCTCCCTTACATCATCCCTCTGCCCTGCTTCCCCTCCCCCCCCACCCCCCTCCTGCACCTACTCCAACTACTCTTAAAAATAATGCAAAGTGGAGTCATTTATAGGATTCATGAGACCTTGTCAAGTCCCAGTTCTGGCGATTACAGGCTTTGTGACTTTACGTACAGTATATACCTTCTTTGGGTCTCAGTTCCTTATTCCTTACCCATCTAAGAGGATAGGTGATTTAGAATACAGCTCTGTGAACATAGTCCACCATCTTTATGACTTTCCACTATAATGAAGCTCTACAGAGTATGCATTCTGAATAAATCTTTTGTGTGTGGGTGTATTTGCTGAAACAAACTATTTTGATGATACCCTTTTCCTTTCTAAAAACGTTAAAAATATTTTCTAGTCATAACAATGGAGAGAACAAATAGCATAGAGGGAGCCCATGGGTGTAGAATGGGAAGTCTGGAAAACTCCATCTACTTAAAAGGATAAGAGGGTGCCATGTAACAAGATCAGAGGAGCTGGAACCAGGTGTGTTGTTGGCAGCAGTAGGTGGCAGCAGGAGCATGAACCTTGCTTTGGAAGCAGTTATTGGGAACCCTGACTTGGAGGTTTTCAACTGACAAACTAAAGAACATTGCCTCATTTTTAAGAACTTAGTAATTCTTACAGTGTAGTAGTTGCAAATTGTGTTACACAGTATGTACTTCACAATTAGGTCATATTATATATTGATGATATCACCTAATATGTTCTGATCCAGAGCACTGCCCAATTTCATCATATGGAAATAGGGCTTTGGAATGTTAAAGAAGATGAGTAATTCTTACTGCAGGCCGAGGTATGGGTTTCTGAGGTTTCTTGGACCCAAGTTTCTTCATTGCATTGTAATATTTTTTTTGTTCCTCTGTCATAAATATGTCTTGACCTCCAAAGTAAAGACATAGTATAAAACTGGTTACAATCCAACCTGTATTACAACAGTACTTTTACAAAAGTATTTCTGAGTCTCTCCTTTAATGCTTTTTTTTCAGTTTTTAAATGGATATTATCCTGCTTCATATAGATTTATCCTGCTTTTCCCTTTTATGTGAAATTCTGAGTACCTTAACATTATGTAAAACCCATAATCACATAAAACCCTGATTAGTACAGGATTCTAATTTGATTATATTACATTTAGAAGGAGGCTCAGGAGTCTCAAATATATTTTCATGAAAGAAAAAAAATCTTAGTCATTTCAGTGTTGACAATTTTACTTCTTTATTCAACACTTTTTGAGCACTTCCTGTGTCTTAGACAGTGCACCCAGTATCAGAACTACATAGATATATAAGACACAGTGTCTATATGCAAACAAACAAAAACAACCCAGTACTGCAGAGATAACAATAATCTGTTTCTGAATCTGTTCCGAGATTCAGAAACAGGCTTTATATAGGGGAGTACTCTTAAGCTAGACCTTAAAGGATGATTAAGGGTTTGCTAGGCAAAGCACTTTAGGAAGAGAAAATATCCTATGTAAAGTCATGGAGGGAGAAGAGCATGCCTTGTTCAGAAAAGGGCAGAAAATCCATGTAGCTGTGTATGTAGCAAGTGATAGTGTTAATGGTGGGTACCTGAGGAGTAGGGAAGTGCATATAGAAAGTGTGGTGTGGAAGAAGATGAAGCAGGAAGACTGGGTGGAGATAATTCCTGAAAGGCTCTGTAAGCAAGGGTAAAGCATTGAGGCCCACTGGATGTTTTGAAGCAGTGGTCATATTTTTGAGTCAGAAAGACACTACAGCAGATCTGCAGAGGATGAATCTGGAGAGGAGCCACCAGTTAGAGGCTGGGCTCCTCTGCAGCTGAACTGACCACATAGTGAATGGAAGACAATTTAAAAATGATCTAACTCCGTCATGACTATGAGTGTCCTGGTTATTTGGATGTAAAACAGACAGAACCTCAGAATGGAGAAAGGTGAGAGCTGAGGAATACTTATCTTCTTTTTCTGTTGGTTGAAGTTATCTATGATGACACCAATGAATAGATTCAGAGTGAAGAATGACCCAAAGATGATAAAGATGACAAAGTATAAGTACATATACAGATTTTCTTCATATACAGGCTGAAGTTTAACCTAAATAATATTGAAAATATTAAATAATATTTAAAAACACAATAAATACTTGAGCTAAATTAAAAATTTGGTGAGTGTTGTTGCTTATTATAGAGTTATTTTTGCCTTGACCTGAGATACTGTTCTGCAAAAGCAATTCTTTTCTCAAGTTAGTATGACCTAATATAATGAAAATTTGTAATTTTACGATTGTTCTTAAATCTATTTTCCCATTGTGGCTTACCTGTACCTATTCTTTAGAGTAAGTAGCAGTGGTATAAACAAGGCAAACATTTTGAACCTGTTATTAGTCTTACTATAATTTTTTTTGCAATATTTTCTCCTTGGGTTTGTAAATGCTAGCTCTTGGAGATAAGGCTTTAATAACAGAACATCAAATTCTAAGAGGAAAATTCAGCATAAACAGATATGTTCTGAGGAACTATTTTTATTCCTATTTTCTAAATTGAGTTTCCCTGAAACTTGCTTGCTTTTATCATGATATTTTTGGAAGCTGCTTCACAGACTCTGGTTTATCATACTCTCCAGGGGTAGGGAGAGACAAATTACTTGCCCACTGAGCAGCTTTCCCAATCTTAAGAGTCTCATTTACTGGACCAATCTGATTCTTCTAATCCATGCAGTTAGATATCCTTTCATATTAGATCTATAATAGACATATGTTAACCAAAATACCATTTATATTGAAGTGAATTGGCTTAAAAAGAGAATTTCTATATGCAGTTATAAATGTTCTGATTGCTTCTAATATAAAATTCTGGGCCTTTCAGTTAAATTATCACTATGGAAAAATCTAGTAGCTATAAATAGTATCTGAGTGAAACTTACATCTCGTGAATCAACAGCTGCATACATAATATCCATCCAGCCTTTAAATGTGGCCTGTAAACAACATATATTTGAATTCTGCATAAAAACCTAATCCAAGAATACGCATTTTACCATATGAAAATATGATAGTGTTATTAAATATAACTTTTTGTACAATATTATGAAATATTCTACAAAGAGATTGAAATGGATTGAATGAAGAAATGAAATTGAAATAGAACAAGATTTTATTTCAAAACTGGAACTCTTTTTCTTTGTTTGTCTTGGAAGGTATTTTGTTTTTTTCTACACTAACATGTAACTAGGTGAAACTCTCATCTCAGTCTCAAATCCCTTTCAAAAGGTAAGCTCTATGATTCAAACCTCTTGTGTCTTTAAACACTCAACTGTTTTCATTAAATTCTTGATTAGTTAATATACTGTCAGTTAAGTCAAAATAATTAAATATTACACATTTTGAAATCCACTCCATAAGATTTGCATTTCCACACATAGTAGAACTATACTCCTTAGATCTTGGTACAATTATCTGTACATTAATCTGTACATTATCTGTGTGTTAATTAATACTTAGATTAATACATAGATTAATAATCTATACATTTAATTAATCACTACAATAGATACGTTATTATTTTAATACATATAATTGCTTCTTTGGCATTTATTGCTACAGAAAATTAAAAATGGTAATAGCACAATAACACTCAATAATAGAGTAAGAAAAGACAGGAAGCAGAAATATAAAATCACATTAAAACATATTAACAACTGAACACTGGGGAAAATACATTTTAAAATCACTGCAAAACATCTTCTTTAGTCAAGTCACGCTAATAGTACAGGTGTTATCATCAACTACTTTCGTGCTATCAGATATTAATCACTCAAAGAACATCAGAGAAATGATTTTACTTGAAACATTTTGAAAACGTATTCAAAACTCATACAGTAGGCACTTACCACTTGAAGCAATGCGAGATAGCCAGCGCCAACATTATCAAAGTTTACTTTCACATTTTTCCACCGAGCTTTCTTGCCAAGAGCCTGACAATCACTCAAATTGTTAACTTCACTAACTTCAAACATGTTACCAGTTGTCGTGTTTACACAGCGGTAGAACTTGCCAGCAAACAAATTCACACCCATGATGCTAAAGATCAGCCAGAAGATGAGACAAACCAACAGCACGTTCATGATAGAGGGAATTGCTCCAACAAGAGCATTCACAACCACCTAGAAGAGGAGATAAGGATAAGGCAGCTTACAAATTGTTAAAATGGAAACCATTTCTTCCATTATTTATTCAATATAAAATGGGTGTGAAACGAGTTAAATAAAAATCTAGGTGGACAAGTTTGTTTCTTCTGATATTTTCTAGGACATATTCGGTAGGGGAAAACAAACAGTGACACACTAAAGAGCTAAAGGATTTAAAGAAAGCAAAATATGCCAAAGTGTGAAAAGAAATAAACAAAAACCTGATATAGTAAGATGGAGTCAGAAAATGTTTGTATGCTGGGGAAAAAAGAAAAAAAAAAGATGTATTAAATACCAACAAGAAATAATCATCATTCAACAATACATGTTAACTTTCAGGTGTGTTCATGAATGATTGATTGAAAACATGGTTAAACAAACCCATTACAAATAAAGTATTAATAGTGCCTTAAATCTGTATCACCAGATCAAGTTAACTTTTGATGAAGTTGAAGAATGGTATAAGGAATTTACAAGGTCCTTTTTCCCCATATTGATAATTCCTAATTTTAAAAAAGTATATTAAATTAGGAAATGAGATGGAATTTATCTCTGGACATAAATTACTGAATGTATTCCCATTATTATTGATCCAAATCTCTTAAATGTTCACTTCAGGGCACATGTTACTTCACCAACCCAGGCCAACCTATTTCATGAAGGAGAAATTCAGTCATCTTTCCTCTAAATTCAGAAGAGATTAATGTGTATTTTCAAATCTCTAGTGATTTGTATCTTTTCTTATCTAATTAATCTAGCTCATACTGGGACTATTTTGTTAGGCACTTATATTAAATGAAACGATTGTTTTATTTTAAAATACTGAAACATTATTTTAGAAATCAACACCAAAGAATTAATATCAAAACCTGAAATCCAAAATTGTAAAAATTTCTTATGCTACTTGAATCTTATTTCATTTAGAAATTGTCATATATATTATACTGAAACCAGGTTGTCTTGGCTCTAAAATGTGTGTAAAATGACCTCCCACAAGTTCTCTTATCATCAAATAAATGCATGCCTTTTACCATATTTTATACCTAGAATGTTAATTCTGCCATATGACAAAATTAAAAATGCCAAACTAGAATAGTTTTCAGATTAGAGTAAACTTGGAAGTTTTCTATTTTGTTCAATTGCTGTCTCCCCTCAAAAATGGATTATTCGGGCTTCCCTTGTGGTGCAGTGATTGAGAGTCCGCCTGCCGATGCAGGGGACACAGGTTCGTGCCCCGGTCCGGGAAGATCCCACATGCCACGGAGCGGCTGGGCCCGTGAGCCATGGCCGCTGAGCCTGTGCGTCCGGAGCCTGTGCTCCACAATGGGAGAGGCCACAACAGAGAGAGGCCCACATACCGCAAAAAAAAAAAAAGAATTATTCATATGAAACCATGCAGCCAGATGAAGGCTTAAATAATGTGAATGATGGTAAAAGATTGATGTGGAAAAAACTTGAAATTACATAATCATTTTTATTAACTTTATCTTGTCTTGTGACTTTATCAAGTAGCAATGAAAGAAACTTATAATGTAAAAGCAAGTATTTCTTTGCTTACAGTGCATCTGGAGAGTGGTTTCATTCTTCCTGGTGAGTGAATCTCAAAGTCAAAACTGAAGTGTTTTTATCACTTAAACAAACCACCTCCTAACATAAAAGCCCCACGGCATAGAAGAAATTCAGTATCCATGTGCATTTGCAAGCTGGATTAAACAAAGCTGGCCTTTGTGCTAAATAGTATTTTGAGGGGCGTGGCAAGTAGATGTGTATATAAGTGTGTACTTTATGTTTAGATGCATAAAATATACACTAAGGAAGAGAGCTGGAGAGGAAAATACAAGTGCTAATGGAAAAAGTGAACCTCATTCAGAATGCTCACTTAAAAGGGAGATCTATGAAACAAACCCCAGGGGTTGCCTTCAATACTTAGTTAATTATCCTAACCCCTACTTTGGTTGCTTAGGATATATAGATTTTGTCAGAGGCTACAATTTAGTGTTGTTTTCTTGTACAACAACTTTTATTACTGATATTAATTGAAGAAGTAGAGCACACAAAAACCATTCTATCTTTCATTCATTACTGGTAATTTTTTAGAAATCAAACTACCTACTGAGAGGAAGAAAAATCTCCTCCTAGGATGAATGTCAGTAGTAAATAATTATAAAATGCATAAGCAATGAAAAGAAATAAATGGCAACACATAGGTTTTACTTGTTGTGGAAATATCCTTGAACTGTCACCAGAAGACTTGGATTCTAGTTCTAGTTCTGCCACAAACAATTTTTGAGGGCCTATTTTAGTTTCAGGAGGCTAGGCTCAGTGATCCTTAGGATTTCTGCTTTGAAATTTTGTAATTCTATGAAATAAATATCAGAAGAGTATGGCAGCCCTCTGTATCTAAATCATTACCTACACTTAATTTTTTTCAACAACGCGTTTTATTTAATTAATTAATTTTTTGGCCGCGCTGTGTGGCATGTGGGATCCCATGTGACCAGGGATTGAACCTGTGCCCCCTGCGTTGGGACCTGGAGTCTTAACCACTGGACTGCCAGGGAAATCCTTACATTTAATTTTGACATGAATCATCAGAGAACCTGTATTTTTCTTACCCTCATGCCTTCAAACCGGGATAAAGCCCTCAGTGGTCTTAAAGCTCTTAATGTCCGTAGGGATTTGATGGCACCAAGTTCTGAGTAACCGAGAGCATTGGCTACCAAGCTAACCAAAGAAACCTAAAGAAGAAACAAATATCAATCAGTCCACCAAGAATATATCTATTCTTTAGTGCCGACCAAATAAAAATTCAGACATACCTTGGCAGCCTTCATATTCCACATAGTGCGATCATCTTACATTGCCAGCCTCATATCATATTATTGCTTTTCTTATCAGTGAAACTGGAGTCTTTGCCCATTTATATAAACATCTGTAAACCCGTCCAGTTAGCTATTTTACCCATGGAGCCCTTTTCAACCTGTGCATACACCACTGATGATTTGGGATTTGATTCAAAAGCCATGTGCTCCACGGATCTGTGCTTAATATCATTGATTAGAAATCATGCTTTGCTTCCAAATTTATGTAATATCTTGGTTATGTGTATTGGAGGCATTGACCATGTAATAGAGTCAATAGGTTAGATATCTTCTCTCCCCTTCCAGGTCACATTAACTTTTTATGGGCTGAGATGAAGCATTTTTCTTTTAACGTTCCTAATAATGTCTGGTTGAATATGTTTTAGTCAATATATGTTGGATAAATAAAAAAAGAATAAAATATAACCTGGAAAAACATTTTATCAGACCACATAGTTTCATAGTAATGAAAAATATTTTATCTAAACTACTGGACTTACAATTTAAAATATAGTACCTCTCATTCAGAATGATAATACATTTTTCTGATATTTACACAAATGCTAAATTTTACTTAAATATATGAAAGGTTAAAGAAGACATGTCTCTTTTGGGAGGAAGAGACTTTATTTGCTTTTATTTTCTTTCAATATAATAACATTTATTGAAAATTTACTATATGTTAGGTTCTGTTCTGAGTGTCTTACATGTATAAATCTCAAGAAGTAGGTACTATTACTTTTGCCTTTTCACCAGTGAGGAAGTTGAGTTTCCCCCACACTCCCCCCTTCAAAAAAAAAAAAAAGATGTACAGGTAGAAAGAGGTGAAGTTAGAATCCAAGTGATCTGACTTCAAAACCATATCTCAGCCTTTTTCCTCCATTATCAAAAATTCATCCTTAATCTGAACCACGGAACACAGAAAATGACTTGTATGATTATCTTCTCAATTCTTGCAAGGATTTTATATTACTAGTCCTCTTCTTGATGCATCGGAGAGAGGTTAATTTACTACATCCACTGGATGGCTTAAGGGTCATGGTGTAAAGGTGACACCAAAACCAGAACTGAGACTTTACAGGCAAATGGAGCCACTGTCCCTTCATTATTTAATTTAACATACATTTCGCAGAATTGAACAGAAAAATAAATGACTTGAATGTTAAACTTCACTAGTGGCAGTATAATTTATTGAGCTATTCATTTCTGTCTAGTGTTTGCTGCTACAGAAGAGTGGAAAGATGGGGAAAGTTATTATCAGAGAATGCACAGGCTTGTATATTCTGGGCTCATTTGCCTCCGGAAGCATCCACAGCTTTAAGTTTCTGGAGCTGCTTTCTGAAGACTTCCCTCATCTTCCCAACCAAGTCCTGAGACTTGGGCATTTAAAGGAAAGTGGCTGCAAATTTCTCAAGACCCTGATGTAAGGAAGCTCACGCTTTGAAAGGAAAAGAAAGGTAATGGTCAGAACCAGGAGGTTCTGGAAGAATAGCAAGTTTTGGGTTCAAATCTGAGAGGTACCACTTGCACACTGGGGCGGCTCTGTGTGTTGCTAGAGAAGCTGCATTTTAGTGAACTGCCCTCTTTTAATGGACTTCATGTCATTTTGTGTAGGACAAAAACTCATTGAGTTAAGTA
The DNA here is from genome assembly GCF_951394435.1 of Stenella coeruleoalba. Lineage (NCBI taxonomy): Eukaryota > Metazoa > Chordata > Mammalia > Artiodactyla > Delphinidae > Stenella > Stenella coeruleoalba. The sequence goes on from NC_137151.1 coordinate 61,681,416, forward strand.
TTGTGAAAAACTTAATATGCTTTAAAGGCAATTTTGAAATAAATAATTTTAAAGATTTTCAACATACTTAAAATTGGAAGATGATGCCTTATGTTGGTAGGGTGCTTTAAAACTTACAGTGATCTTTTTCACTCATTATCTGTGTCTGAGAGTAGTCAAATGACTAGTCCAAGAAAAGGTAGCAAGGGGCAAGCACATAACTGGAATTTCTGTTTTCAAGTCCAGTGTGTTTCCCATCTCAGCAACTTTGTCCTTGACCTTTCAATACACAATGTTTTAATCTTAGTCTCTTATGCTAAACACAAAAGGCATTCTTCCTAATGTGTGCAAAGTGTAACAGAAACTCTTTGCCAAAAACTGAATTTTTAGTACAAATTTACATGATTCTAGATACCTTACTACCCAGAAAATATATGAAACCACAGGGGGTGGTTTAGTTGTCATCCACACCCTTCCACAGTCCTGTGGCAGTTGAGATTGAGAAGGAAGGGAATAATGCAGGAGGGAGTTGACGGTTCTGAAGAAGACCCTGGAAGTCCTGTGATTGTTTAATGAACTAAGTGATATGAATTTATTTCCCTTAAAATGGCTAAAGATAATTTTTTAAATTCAGTATAAGCAGTTAAAAGATTAAAACCATATGATCACCTCCATACATCGAGATGATACATTTCATTGCAAAGCCTTGCTTAATTTTTGATGGAGAAATTTAGAAGCATTCTCATTAAAACCAGAAATAAAAAAATATGTCCACTATCAACATTATTATTTAACACTTTCTGGAAAAAGAAATAAGAGCTATAACAATTAGAAAAGTGGAAGAAGCCATTATTTACATATATGTTATTTTTGACCTCAAAAAATCAGGGGAATAAAGTGAAAAACTATTGTAAACAATAATATAATTATTTTCGGTTGTAATATATTTTTTTCATATTAATTTTTTAAAGTTTATGTGTGTCTTTTGAAACTACACAAACTTTAAAATATTAACAAGGAAAAATAAAAGTATAAGAATAATCTAAAATATTGTTCCAAGAAGAAGAGCAATCAGAAAGGACAAATTCCACCTGATATTAAAGCTAATTATAGATCTACAATAATTAAAGCTGTCATATTAGTAGACAAAGAAGTGAATTAAACAAACCCAAATTAGACGCAAGGCATACTGGCATACCAAGATTTAGCACATAGAAAAGGGTAGCATTTTAAATGAGAGGTGAAAGAAACAACTAAAATGAGAAGCCATTTTGAGGAAGATAGAATTGGAGTCTCACCTCACACCTTACACCAAAATAAGTTCCAGACTGATCAAAAGTTCAAACATAAAAATGGATGAAGAAACAAAACTCAAACAGTAAAGCTGAGGGAAAAAGCATGACAAAATGTTTTAATAATCTTTAAAGCAAATGGTCTTCTAAGCATGAGAAAAACCAAAAAGGGAGAAAAAGGCTGATAAATTTGACTAAACCAATATGAAAACATTTTCACATGACAAAAAAAAAGCTCAAGAGACAAAAGCCCAAATCAGCAAAATAGTCATACCACATGTGACAAAATAGTAAATTTCCTTAATGTAAAAGGAGGTCCTACAAATCAGTAACAAAAAGGTCATTAACCAAATAGTATGACATACAAATTCCCTCTAAACTTTCATTTTAATATATTTGTTTGAACAACATATTTATTTATACTCCTTATTGAAATTTAACTCGAAGGAAAGCAAAAGAATACAAAGAGAATGCAAGAGACAAGAAGGAAGAGAGTTTTAAAAAAATTCTGGAGTTTGAAAAAATAAAGCACACTGGAATGATTACTTTCTCAGCAGAGCAAAAGCAGCAGCAGAAACCCAAGTTCCTGAAGAAGTAAGTCAAATTGTTCCAATGGACTCTGAAAATTTCTGGACATGGAGGCCCTGTGTTCTTCTAAAACAGGCGGTAATGGATGGCATTGAAAACAGAATCGATTCAAAGTCTCTGTATAGGGAAGCTGGACATTCTTGAGTCCCTTCACCCACCCTTCTCCAGCCCTGCCAGAGAGCAGAATGGAGTAATACTCCTTCACGACTTACAAAGTAAAATCTGTATTTGTTACAGAGGTCAGAACGTAGCAACAATAATCCACATTGTGGTTGGGTTTCCTTGTGAGACCACAAAAGCCTCTTTAATACATCATGCAATGGAGGGTTTTCCATTAATAGTACCATAGGGTTTAAATAGCATGTAGACTAACTCAGTATTTCCTAGAGAAGGGCACCTGGAGTTTCAGATTGCTAAGTGCATACCTCCTTCCTTCTACTCCAGAACAGTCGGCTAAGCAGCTTCTAAAATGGGGCTCAGGTGATGGTGAGGGAACAGGTACAAATCTTCCATGGAAGTGGTGGCAGAGGGCTCTTAACGAAGATGGGAGGTTGAGGATACTGGAGATGGCAGGGTTTGATCAGCTGGGATGGGTAACGTTTATAGTAGGAATAGAGTGAAGACCATCCAGTGTCTGAGAAGTGAAGAGCAGTTCGTATGCAATGTCAGTCAGGAATGAAAGTCCTTACACTTTTATGTAACGGAAGTCTGTAACTCAAGCCTGCCTCTTTGCTTTTGACATTCTCCTACTTTTATCTTAGGCTTTTATAGTTTATTTATTTGTCTATAACTTTTTACATGATTAGAAAATTCATAATGCTCACCAGACATGTAAAAGTGAGCATCTTGGTAATTATGGTATTTGTGGCAGAGGGTAACTGGAGATAATCTAAGTGCTCATTCCTGGGGAATGGATGAGTAAATTCTGGTGGTGCATCGCTGGGGACTGCACTGTGGCATGTAGACACCATGGGTTCCATAGGAATTTCATTGAAATATTGCAAACACCATTTTTAAAAAAATGAGGACTTTGAATCAGGTGATTTCTAAGTTTACTTCCTTGCCTGGAATTCCATAATTCAGTAATTTCAAGATGATTAAAGCAATATAATGCTATATGTTATTCATGTTGAGAAGATAAATCACAGTATCTTTACTAATGGAGGCATCATCTTTAATCAAGTATTCTACTGGTAAAATACTGGTAAAAGTGCTAGTCTGATTGATAGTGAGCATGATTACTTATGGGGTATATAATTGTGAATCTGTTCTTAGGTTTAATTATTGTTTTTTTCTAGGAAAATAGGAATTGTTTTTGACATTTTACTTAATGAACATATGTTATATAGTCACTTAATAGCTAAGTAATTACTCCGTGTCTCAGTTTCCTCATCTACAAAATTGGGATCATAACAGTGGATACCTCAGTGGTTGTTGTGATGATTAAATTAATTAAAGCAAAGGTTAATCATTATTAATATTATACATGAGAGCCCTTATCTGCCTTCAGTGTCACTGCTTGGAATCTTAGCAGTGATGAGCTGGTACGATATCCCATGGGAAGGCTTTTAGAAAAAGAAAGAGACATGTGGATCTTCCTAAGGGAGATATTTAACGAGGTCATGACTAGAGAGGCAGGGAGAACATTTATAAAGCAGCTCAGTGCTTTGTGACCACCTAGAGGGGTGGGATAGGGAGGGTGGGAGGGAGACGCAAGAGGGAAGACATATGGGGATATATGTATATATATCTCTGATTCACTTTGCTATAAAGCAGAAACTAACACACCATTTTAAAGCAATTATACCCCAATAAAGATGTTAAAAGAAATAAAAGCCATTGCTTGGTCTAGTTAGTCATTGTGATGTTGGTGTGTTGTTGAAGAGGAGGGTCCAGACCTCCAATTCATTTTTTAGTTGGTAATTTGAAGTAGAATTTGCTGATTGATTGACTGTGAGGGGTGAAAGAAAGGGAGAGGCTGAAGATGACATTTAGCTTAGCTTCATAAATATACCACTACCAGACTAAACAGGACATTCAGGAAGAAATGCATGACTGGAGGGAAAAAGTAATGAATGTACTCAGTCAGGAGGAGGATCAGTAGAATTATCTAGGAAGCAATTAGAAATGTGAATTGGGGTTTAAGGGAAGACCAGTATTGGCTAAAAGTCATAATCTTTTAAAAACTGGAATATAGAATTTATGCTATTAAATTAACAGGATTATCTCTTTAAACATAGCCAGTGAAAAATTTTTCTTATTAATAAATTGATAATGCTAAAAGAATTAAATTCTTCCTGAAAAGGAACAAAGTGAGTCATTCCTATTAGGAGACATTTGTAGAAAAAGCCAAAGCACATACTAGACTGTTTACATGGAAGTATGTTTGAAGAGAGATCAGAAATTGACATGAAATGACAATAATTTATAGCTATTCAGTTCCTTTACCTCAAAGTTTTTAAGTTAATCAAATATTTCCACAAGAGCTCCAGGTGAAATTCAAGGCAGGTGTGTACATATTAGCAAGGCATCTTATTGTTTTCATTCACCACCACCAAAGGCAGCCACCTTCAGAGTGTAATGTGGGAACTCTTTGACTAGTGCAACATGACATTTTACGTATATCTGTGCTCTGTTGAAAAATATGGGGCAAAGAAAGAGCACAGTGCTAGACAGAGGTACCTCTGACCTAATAGCTGTGTGACATCTCTAAACCTCATTTTATCAGTAGCAAAATAGAGATAAAAATAAGAATTACATCACAGGATTGTTATGAGGATTAATAAATACTGTATAATTAAAAAGAGATACTGATAATGAGGTTGGTAATGTAGGGGTTAGGAAGCACAGTCATTAGAGCCAGACTCCTTGGTTACAAAATCCAGCTTAGCCTCTTCCTTATTTACTGTGTTTACAAGTAACAACTTTTCTTTGTCTTAGTTTCCCCATCTGCAAAATGAGAATAATTATGGTTTCTAACTCATAGAGTTTTGAAGATTAGATGAATTAACATGTAAAGTGATTTTAGCAGCAGTTGTACACAGTAAGCATTAAATCAGGGTTACCAATTTTCTTTATTATTATTAGGTAAGGCTCTGAATTAGTGCTGTTCCCACAGTAAGTGTTCAGGACTAGGCATCTTATTGTGGCTACTAATATTAACAACAATTCTGGCTTCATTATTGAGGATGCTGATATGTCAAAAATAAATGTCAAGAACAGCCAGGGTCACCTGATTCTAGAGGTTGATGGCAATTGTAAATACATACTAGAATCAGAAAATGTCCCTATTCTGCTTTTGTTCACTTCAGCAGAGCAGCTGATGAGGATTCTAAGGAGCCCTTGAGCAAGCAGGATGTCTGAGTAGCAGACATCAAGCATCTCATTTCAACCACATCAGCAACCTGTGCTGTCTCTAAAGTGGAAATCATTTGTGGACAATAAATATTTCATGATGGTTGAATCTTTACCAAGAGTGTGTTTTGGAAACATTAGCACCTTAGGATAATTTAGAACCAAATTTGAAGTTGTCATGATAGATGCTCAATGAATTTTCTTAGGGATGACACTTATGCAAAAATCCATAAGGACCGCAAGAAATGTGATTTTTTTTCAATAAATTATGATCACATGTTTAATTCATTCTATGGATAATAATAGCATCTAAAGTATAGCTTGTATAGTTATAATACAGGATAGTTTGGTTTTCATATGAATATAGTATATTTTGCCTTTGGATAGGAGAAAATAATTATACAGAGTTAGAAAAAGTGGTCCATCTAGTGTGCGATTCTGACAACAAAGGCATGGGTTAAGTTGTCCTACTTGATTCCAACCTGAATTATCATACTTGCTGTCTCTATCTCTTCGCCTCCATTCTTCCTCAATCTTACCAATATTTCTAGTACTTTATCCCCATACTTCCATGAGACATCTCTTAACTATGACAGCAATGACGTCCATTCTGCCAAATCTAAGTGTCATTTCTCAGTATTCCTGTCACTTGACCTCCTTGCAGCCTTTTGATCACAAAATTGATCACCTCTCCTTTGGAAAAACCCAACTATCCTCCTCTGGGCTTCTGTGATACCATGTATATTTTGTTTTCCTTTTTCTTCTAATTGCTACTTCTCAATCTAATTTACTGGTTCCTTCTCTTTTGCCCAACTTCTAAATGTTGAAGTGTCTCCAGAGTTTGGTCTGGGCTCTTTTGTTTGTCAGCTTGCATTCTCTCCCTAGGTGAGCTAATCCAGGTTCATGATTTCAAATGTCATCTCTTTCGTGATGACTGCCAAATCCATAATCAGGTGTTAGATTCTCTTCAGAACTCGAGACTTGGGTAAAACTCACCGTGTATTCTTGAATGTCTAATTGGCATCTCAAACTTAGTACATCCCTCTTCCACCTACCATCTGCTTGCCCTGTCAAGCCTGTTTTCTGATCTTATCCATTCCAGTTAATGGTTTCATCTTCTACCCATTTGTTCAGATTGAAAGAAACTCTGTTTATCGAATTCTCCTTTTTCTTCATGTCATACAGCCAGTTCATCAGTAAGTCTCATTGCCTTAGTCTAAGACATAATCTTCTCTTTCCTAGATTATTAACACAGCTCCCTAATTGGTCTCCCTCCTTTGACTTTTTTTGCTGTTCCTTCACCATAGCCAGATGTGATAATTTAAAAACAGTAGAACAGATCCCTGCTCACCCTTTCTCCCTTGAGTTTCCCATTGTAACTGTAATCAATATACATTAAATTACATAATATGTACAATATACATTAAATTACAGTAAAACATGAACTTCTTACCATGGCCTCTAGGTGCCTTTCTGAATTCAGTGTCTCTTGCCCGTGTTTCATCACACACAAACACAACAGTTTTCCTTCTGTCTCTTGAATGTCCCTGGCTTATACTTCGGCGCCTTGAGATTGTTCTTTTCTATTCCCTCAGGTCTTCAAATAACTGTCCCATTGTTATAGACTGAATGTTTATGTCCCCCCAAAAATTCATATGTTGAAACCTAATCCCCAGTGTGAAGGTATTTGGAGGTGGGGTCTTTGGTAGGGTATTAGGTTATGAAGGCAGAGCCCTCATGAATGAGATTGGTGCCCTTATTTATAAAAGAGAGCTTGCTTACCCCTTCCTGTATGTGAAGACACAGCGAGAAGACTGCTGCCTATGAATCAGGAAGCAGGCTCTCACCAGACACTGAATCTGCTGGCACTTTATTCTGGGACTTTGCAGCCTCCAGAACTGTGAGAAATAAATTCTGTTGTTTACAGGTCACTAAGTCTATGGTATTGTGTTACAGCAGCCCACAGGTACTGAGACACTATTTCTCATCATCTACCTTCTCATCATTTACCTCATCAAAGACACCTTCCATAGAGACTCTGGGTAAAACTCTCCTGCTCCCCACTCTGCAGTCATTCTCTATCCTGTTATCCTGTTTTCTTTCATAGTAGTGATCACCATCTGCTTTTATCTTATTTTTGGATTTTATTTGTTTACATCTTTACTGTCTGTTCCAGTCTCTCCTAGAGTGTTAGATCCTGTAGATCTAACAGGGCTTGATTTGTCTTGTTCATATCTTCTTTATCTAAAATAGCATGTGGCCCTTATTAGGTGCTCAAAATATTTATTAGATCAATGAATGAATGTTAATGGAGGTTGGAGAGATAACCCAATACCTTTACTTTTAGGTAGGGAATTGAAGATAGATAAATTTTACATAGATAAATTTCTCCAGGTTTAAAAGTGTATTTCTTCTGGTTTGAAGTTACTTCACTTATACTTCAGTTTTTGGGGTTTTGCTTTGTTTTGTTTTGAGCTTTCTGTGACTGCTTAGTTGGTATAGCAATCTATCTTATGGACTGTGAAACCCTTTTAAGTATGTTTTACTTGTACTTTCAAAAACTGTTTTAACTCTGTTTACTTTAGCTTATTGGACCCAGTGGTCTGAGAACAAGTTGTTGGTTGAGGTTACATGAATTCACATATTTTAGTCCCTGCTTTGGGAAAAGAGGAAGATAGATCCATTTAAGATTACATAACTTGCCCAAAGGTACTCAGTTCCCATTTTACTAATTTAAACTTACTAAAAGGGAAGTAATTTGGGGGGCACCATTCTTTGACATTATTCTGTAGCTAACTAAGTGTCTATATTAGCTTTCTAAGGATTCAAACATGATACAAAACCTTGGCAGATTTTTGCATCACATTTATTTCTTCTATATGAGGGAAGTACACGGACTTAAGTACAATGTAGTAAGTGTTTCAGTGAATGTAAAATTTTCAGTTAATGAAAATATTTTAGTAAATTTCAGAATTTTCTGGAGAAGTTCTATCACATTTTTAAGTGATCTTCATACATGACAAAAGTTTTTTGAACCAGAGACTATTATGTGTTTCGTGTCCCATCATTTCAGGGAAAAGCTGGAGATCATAAATGCTGAATTCCAAAGCCAGTATGAAAATATAAATATAACATTTGTACGAGTTAGATAAGAAATCTGTAGGGTAAAGGAGCACTGAATTGAGATTTAGGAAATTAGGACACTAATCTCAACTTTGTTACTAAGTAGTTGTGCTATCTAAGGAAAATTCTTCAAACTGAGGCTTTAGTTTACAATAAATTGTTTAGAAGACTGTGTAGAATAGAGCATTGATATTCTTTAAGGTCCGTTCAATCTGCAGAATATGAAAATATTAAACTTCCCTGTTTGGAAGCTTTTCAGGACAGTATTGAGATTCATCTCTATTACTCATTAAAGACCAGACACGGGAAGTTGGAAGTCATTTCTGATCTATTAATAGTGACTTGGCACCAGATTTCGTCTCAACTCAAAGGGTTGAACACATTTTGGTTATAGAACTTCGAGTATGTATGTATGGGAGAAAGGGGAGTAGAATTTAGATAGGCCCACACTTGTCAAAGACGATAAAAAGAATGAATGCACACATAATGACAATCATTGATTCATAGTGGCAAGCGTTAGAACTAAAAATTAAGTGCTTTATAATTGCTGGGAAACAGCTAGAGATAGTGCTTAAAGCACCTTTTTGAGGTGGAGGAGGCTGAGAAGCCTTGTGCAATGGAACATCACAGACTACAAAGGACCAGTTGACTCTCATTTTGCCCCAGTGCCTGTCCATTGCTTGGAATAAAAAAGTAGGCTGCAAGTCAGACAGGTCTTGTTATTGGCAATGTTCCTGTGACTGTTCACCTCAGGGTAATCAGATTCAGAGCAGGGCTTCTACACCTATCTCTTTGCATGGTAAATATTTCATTAGCTACTGAGATATCTAACTACTGATTTAAGAATGGAAATACATTTTATTGTCTCTGTGGGTTTGTGGCTGAATGAATACAGTGAATAGGTTATTTTAACATTATTTAGTAACATACACTCTAGTAAGGGATTAGAGTACAATTCTGACAATTCCTGGCCCCAAATATGTCTTGATTTTGCCTCCTGGAGATATTTTTTTTCAATTGAACTGTTAATAAGCTAGATCTGTCAATTAACAGATTTTTAACTATTCCTTACCTTGAGATCCTTAATTTTCAGAAAAAGAAGAGCTATTTGCTTGTGGCCTAGAACAACTCTCTCTGTGTTTTCTCTTACCACTGTCCACATTTTTAGGACCTTTTCTACTGCTTTCCCTTGAGACTTACCTCATTTTTGCATTTTTTTTGTAGTTTTTTAAAAAGATAATTGCATAATTGTGTCAGAATTAGTGAAACTAGGGTCTAATTAAAGTCAAGGTTTTAATTATAGAAATATATGAAATGTCAAACTTGCCTCTTTTAAGAATAATTTCATAAAAATCACTTAGGATACTTACATCGACAATCAAGAAATCTAGCCAGCACCAGGCATTAGTGAAATAGGTTTGAAATCCATAAGCTACCCATTTGAGAAGCATTTCCAGGATGAATATATAAGTGAAGACCTTGTCAGCATATTCTAGCATGGTTTTGATAGTTTTTCGTTGTTCAATGTATATATCTTCAAAAGCCTGTGAATCAAGAATGCTTTTATTTTATTTGAATGGCTTGCCTCCACCCAAATACTTGATAAAATTCTTAGTAGAATGCTTGGCACAAAGCACTAATTTGATAAATATTGGCTAGTATCAGACAAATGTGGAACCAGATGAAATCTAAAGACTAAAACTAATGGAAAATGTTGGCAAGAAAACGTCAGTATCTTTACTGATTTAGTTTGGGCTTTCTTCTCTGCCTCTCACCCCAAAATCTGTATCTCAATTACTTCTACAAAGACATGCTCTTAGAGAAGTAATATGAACTCAGAAAATATCTAGAAGTTCTGTTAACGAGGGATAGACTTGGCCTATTCCAACCTTACTTTCATCAATTCTCTGAATGATCTGGCTCATTTTGAAAGAATAAATTGATTAGACATAAAAAAATACACTTTTAGTCCATAAATATTACTATGATTATTTGGGAGAACTGGATGGGATTTGACATGGAAGGTAATGTAGTTACAGAATGTCCCTGGAAATGGTTGTCTCAGTAAGGAAAACATCTGTTAGAAAAGCACCAGACGAGAAATTCCATCTGGCTGCTCATGGTTCTAATTTATTCTGTAATGAATTTTGCATAGTTAAACCCTGGGTGCCAAGCTCTGCAAGGTACAAATACACCTCTTGTTTTGCTCCTTAAACTAAGTGTATGCTTCTGGTATTTTTGGAGATAAGCTGTTTCACTAGAACCTGATTCTTGCCAATAATGCGTTACACTTACCAAAGCACCACTACTGAGAAGGATCATGAAGACAATGAAAGTCTCAAACCAGTTGTGTTCAACAATGCTGTAGCAGGTTTTCCGCAGATTCCACCAGACTTTTCCTTTGCCTTCTTCTGTACTTACTTGACAGAATGGAAACTTTTTAATACATCCTAAAAGATAACATTAAATATAATAAATTAGAAATATATATTTCAATCTTAAATAGGAAGAAATAAACTTTGTTCCTCCCTCCCCAGTCCTAGTCTCAGATCATCATTTTATACAGCAACTGGCTACTTCATCCCTTAGTTATCTTCAGCATCCCTCCTGTATAGTGAATCATTCTCAGACTTACATATCAGCCAGCTACCTAGAATCAAAGAATTACTTTACCAAGAGCTGCTTGAGTATAAATGGTTCCATTCTTTAACCCTGCTTAGGATCTGTCTTTGCCTCAAGGCCAATCATGGACAAGAACATCTCTCAGGTTTGGGGAAAAACTGCATATTCAAATTGTTTATTCATTTTTTGATGTGATCCTGGATTTTTACACACTTCTTTTCACACAGAAAATTCCCCTGTCTCCCAAGGTATCATCCACTGTCAGTTTTCCCAAGCTATTTATTTTCAGCCTCAGTGCTTTTCTTAGTCACACCTATGACTCATCTTGTCAGTCAGTATCTCTCTTCCTTTGTCCTACCTCTCTTAGCTTTCATGTTATTTCTAAACTTCCATCCACTCTTCTGCTCTGAGTTACTACTTATGGGATTCAATCCAATCACACTGAATCAGCAAACCTTTATTGATTTGTGTGCTAGCCACTGTACTGGTCACTGTGAGAATAACTGCTGGTCTCCCTGACAAGGCTCTAGAGCACATCTATATCCCCAAACAGCTCTGGTCACAGCCCAAATTAACCACATTTGAAACTGTTAGAGATGGAGTGTAATTATTGCAGCATCTATAAATCAAATCACAACATTGCCAATGAGGTCTGAAGGGATTGCTTTATCAATAATGAGATGATGTTCCAGAATGCCATTTATCTTCTAGGGTTCACTTCTCCACATTCTGGAGGATGAAAAAAAGGACGTGTCAAATTATCTTAATTGTCCAGGCACAGTAGCTGCTATAGTATAATCAGGAAATATAGATAAATTAACTTTTTGGAAGAAAAGAGGAAAACAAAGATAAATATGCCTTCACCATTTCATTGAAATATTTCCTTCAAATGAGGTATATTTAGTCTCTGTAAGGAGAGAAGGGAGATTGCATTTAACCATATTAGAGCTTGTTTACCTTCAGTAAAACAAGCTTCTGGCTTAAGGTCTTCCTCGGGTTCAATTTCAGCTTGTTCACCTTCTCGGGGCAGAGCAACATCAACTGTACTTCCTTCAGATGAGCTGATTGCATTTAATTTCTGGAAACAAAATCGCATTGCAAAGATGTGATTTTTCTCCCCTTTTATTCAGCTAATTTGGAAATGCTCTGTGATGGTGTGAAAAAATGATGGTGGTAGTGATAGCATTTGACTCTGTTAACAGTACTGATAATTGTGTACTAATAATTTAACATACTTGAAGTCCTATTGTTTAAAACAATGTAACTACTAAGTTGATTCAGACAAAAAATGGTTAGACAGCATTCAATGTGGGTGATTTGGAAGGGAGTGATTTTACTGATTAACTTGTTTATGATCTCTATTTGTCTATGGATGCCATATGAAAATAATTTAATACATCAACACTCAGGCCAAATCAAGAATAGTTTGATAAAAGTTTGGTATGCTGACATTCACTATTGATTATATTAATTAAAATGCTTCAAATCAAATTGTAATTTCCACTCTTCAATGGAAATTTTCAGAGGGCAAAGAACATTACCAGTTGTCTGTAACTACTGTCCATGTTTCTGTAATTTTAGAAAGGAAGAGTGGCACATTAACATTAGTCACAGTCATTATAGTTCAACTTTGAGCTATATTTTTCTCTGGCTTACATAATTTTCTTTTTACTTTACTAGCAGAAAAATGATAGATGTCTCTTTCTCTTTCCCTTTTTTGAACTGCTTAAATGAATTCAATACTTGCCAAAGAATTCTAAACGAAATGGAAATTTCTTCATAAATGACATTGTTCAAAATCTGTATAGACTTTCATTAGGAGCATATTCCGAATTCAACTTGTGATCAGGCTGTGAATTTTTCCTTTAAAAAAATTATTGTGACATGCCACGTGGCTAGGAAGAGCCACTTTAGTGTTGCAAGAATAAATATCTAATAAGTACTCTGATACCACTTGGGATGACATTATGGATGTGCAATGCTTTATGAAAAGTGATGCAAAGATATGACATACAGCACAACCCAGGGAAAGTAAAACTTTTAGAATGAAAGAACATGGACATGTTAATGGTTTCAAAGGCCCCATTAACTTTAGTAGCTGAGTGATAGGGTCACTCTGCCCTAACCCTCTGAAAGAGTTAATGTGTTACTGAAAAATACCTGGATAACTCCCTAAGCATCAGTCATATTGGAGGAAATTTGGCTCAAAATTCTTGATTTTTTGAAATCACCATGCAAATGTAGTTTAATACTTTATAACGTGAACATGGAAGAGTAGTGTCCAGATGATATTTTCTGTGGTATTACTTTGAGGGTGACGTTAACCATGTCCAATTAAATATATTATGAAAGTTACCCTAAGTCAAAATATAATTCTATAATAAAATGTCTCCTAGTCTGGAGTATGCTAAAGAGAGGCTAGGCCATCGATTATGGCCTATGGTTCTTAGGATCATTAGAGTACAAGAATTTTTACCATTAAAATCCTCTACTTTTTGGAGAGGTGGAAGGTAAAGACGTATTTTATTCTCTCAGGATTTTTCTGCTTCTTACAGCCAGAATATCTTTATTCTTTTAAGAAAATCCCAGGAAAGCTACTGCTGGATAGAATTGCAGCAGCCTCTGGTATAACCAAGAAAATACTAGATAATTCTTCCCTTCCAATTTTATTGGTGGTTTATGAGTTGGACACTCTGACATTTGATGAGTGGCAGCAATAATATCCACTGTATAAATAAAACCAGTAAGAAACCAAATTATTTTGAGGTTAGTTATAAAAAGCTTCATGTTTCTTCTTCCTTTTGGCCAATCCAAGCTGAATAATTTCTTCTGAGCCTGGTCACGATCCACCTTTTCCATGAAGCCTTTCTTTCTTATGATTTCTCCATGCTAAATTTTATAGAACGTTTTGCCCATAATACTTGTTTGCTTTGACCAAATAGTCTCATAAATATATATATATATATAAATTATATATATACATAAAATTGTATATTTATGTACATATATACATATATATTAATATGTACACACATACACAAATATACATCTATACACCAAAAGATTCAAGCATAGAATAGACACTAAATGGTTATGTTGAATTTATGAAAAATGAATAATTGAATGCATTTTGTTATTACTTTTATAGAGAGAATTATAGCGTTTAGATAATTTGATCTCTTCATTTTGATATGTAACTCAATTGTGGCCTTTGCAGAAGTCTGTTTAGTTGTATTAGAAAATGCATTTTCTTAATGAATAGGAATTATTAATGATATTTTAGTGATAAAAACACATATTTCCAAAATGTTTCTCTAAAATATTGGCAGACATTCAATAAAGAAATCTGAAGGAAGAAAGTTATAAGTATATATGTATACACACGCAAATACACATATACTTTTCCATTTGAAAACTTTAGAAAATATACTCACCCTTCACTTCTTATTTACCACTGTTAATACAGTTGTGAAATGTTCAATTTTTTGCATTATAATTCTCTGCCATGTATTACACAAGTGTCTTATATTTAAATACAAATATTTAAAGCAAATCCTTTACAGCACAAGTGATGGTAGCCATTAATCTGAATGGCAATTGTATCTACCATTTACCAAGTATCGACCTCTGGATGTATCTTTGTTATTGGTACTGTCTTTAGATCGTAAACTTTTGTGAATGTGTTTAGTATGTTAAAATACAAATAATTTCAATTTTCTAAATAGCTATGGAGGTAATGTACATTGTAAAGCAGAGAGGGTCCATGTGTGAGTTAGTTTACCTCTATCTGCCTGGCATTATGAAGCATAGCATGTCTTTTGAAAACAGACAAGGAAAAAAACTCTGCATGTATTCTGCTCTTCTCAAATGAGCAGAACCAATTTTACATGCGGAATTGCTTCACCGTTATCCAGGAGTTTTTCTGATTATAAGGATAAGCTCATTAACGTTATGCTCTGCAAAACTCCTTAAGGAATGTTTAGACAGAGACTTGATGAATCAAGGTTTAAAAAATAGTTGGTAGGCTAGTGTTTCTGCCACTGAAAGTGTTTTGTGGGAGGCTCCTTTGCCTATGAAAGTTGGCATAAAGTTAATTCCTGCTAGTTGGAGAGTCAGGCTTATTCATGGTATAATCTTCATAGGCCACATTTTTGTCATAAGAAGGTACATATACTTTATCCTATGAAGTTATAAAAATATTGTATCAACTACATAAACATTTTAAAGTTGTGAATTTACCTACATTTATAAATTAAAGCTTAGACTGTGTTCTTATTAAGTTACAACAACTTACCAATTAAGATATACTGCCTGATAAGCTTTAGTCACTGGAAACATAAAGAATTTTACTACTGTATTTTAAAATTTTGAAATTTAGATCCTAGAAAACTACTTAAGCATTTAAAATTCTGTACATGGATATAATACTATCTTCATAATCTAAACATTTCTAATTAAGTTCAACATTTTGGCATTCATACTCTGGTAGAGGGTAGTTTGTCATACATTTTGTCATAACCATACCAAAATGACTTCCAAATTTTATTTAAAAACACATAACTGATTTAAAAGCAGGTGACTGATGATAAATAGAAAGAATAACTTACTTTCTTTAAATTGCCATAGCTGTGCTACTAAAATGATAAAAAAAAAAGATACCTGAAATGAAATTTTCCACATTAAGGAACTTGATGACTATACTAAATAACTAAAATTAATACTTGTTCTGAAGTAGTTATAAAAATGTAATTAGGTATATAGGCATAACAGTAGAAAGCTTCCATATAAAACCACATAGTACAAGCTCATCACTTGTTTTCTTGTACTGTTTTCTCCCTATCCGTCCAATATTTTATGGCACTTAAGGCTAGATTCTTCCATCCCTTGTAGAAACTACTGAGTCTACAGAGGGATGATGACTTATGCTCTACAAATGCACACTGGAAAGCAGGTTTGAAGATGCAACATTCTCCAGGCCTAATTCAGCCACAGGAAGCATGCCTGGCTGAAGCAGAAGCCCGGCGCAATGCTGTGGAAGCCGCACGCTGGTCCAAGAACCATGTTCTCAAAGACATGGTACCTGAATGTGAAGTTTTCAAGGTTAGCTGCAAATACTACTTGTAAGAAATGACAGAATCAGCACCCAGAAAGGCCATTTTCCCCTGATAACATGAACTTATATAGAAATCCCCCCTTATGGCGAATATTGCTCAATTTTTATCCAATTAAATAGTGAAATTTAACTTTCAGAAATGGAAGAGAATGTTAGCAACTGGCCTACTTCCACCGAAATGCGCTCACATTTCATTTATTTTCAGTCAGCTATCAAATATTTGACTCTCACAAACTGCTATATGATTCAAAAGGCAAAAATAAAAGATTCAGCCATTACAGACTGCCTTTAAAATCTAGCCATTTCTTTCAAAATTTCTGGGTTTTGTCTTGAAAGTAAAAGAAGAAAATCTTTTGGTTACACAATCTATCAGGGCCTTAGTCTGATCTTTTGGATATGTATATCCATATCTTGACTGATATTTCATTTGAAGGACAGGTAGCCACACAGTGAGGTCACTGGGCTGCATATCCAAGGCAGGAGGAACACGACTAAAACCAATAGCTCTTTTTTTCTGGACCACTTATTGAATGGTTAAAAATACAAACCATCTCTCTTTAGTTTGGCCTTAACATATTTTAAATGTGTAACACCCCTGATGCACCTTTTATTTTAAAAGAGCCTTACTACGAACATAATATAGGAAACTGACAATAATTATATGGTAGTTGAAGAATAAGGTAAAGGACATCCAGCAGGCAAAAGAAAAAACTGGTTTATGTTAAGAAGATAATACAAAATTTCCATCTAAACTTGCCTTAATTTTTATTTCAGCAGAAGTACACTGAAGCACCAAAACCTTTCTCTAAAGGTCGAGATAGGTTTAAAATGGCTATTCACACTCCCATCTGTGCCACATTCAGTTTCTCAGAGAGCATTTGGAAGACACTGAGAACGTAACAGAAATAGGAAGCTAGAGGTATTCTCCCATTGCTCTCCAGATTCTGAAAACGGAGCACAGGGCCTTTTCTAGAAGGGTACGTGCTTGGGACCTTAGTCAAGCATCATTTTCAAAGTTTCCATAACGACTTTGAAAAAGAGGGAATCCTGTTATAAACATGGTGTAAAAGATAATTTTCCAGTACCATTTAATTCTGCCCTGCTTGTGAAGAAAAAATAATCAGATTTTCTTCAATGACTAATAATCTTGTTTTACTCCTAAAACTAAAAAGTCATTTTAAGTAAAATTACATAAATCACCAGGGGCTGTATTTTAGAAAAATTTTTATTTATAATTTTATGTCTGAATTTGTTTCATTTTACAGCTAATTCTCAGTTATCCCTAAAGAAGAAGAGAGTATGTATAAATTAAACCTACAGACAAACCCCAAGCTCTAATTAGGTTTTTTTTTTTTTCACCAAAAGCCTTGAAAAGTGCTAATACTCATGAACTTTTCACTTTTGCTTTTTAATTTGCCTTCAAGAACACTCACTCTGGGGAATTCCCTGGTGGTCCAGCGGTTAAGACTCAGGCTTTCATTGCTGTGGACCCGGCTTTGATCCCTGGTCAGGGAACTAAGATCCCACAAGCCGTGTGGTGTGCCCAAAAACAAACAAGCAAGAACACTCACTCTGGCTGTGATTCCAGTAACAGGAGAAAGTTGAGTCAAGAGAATAAACTAAAGATTTATTTCATCCACAAACCTACAGCAATTTTTGGAGATATCCTTTATTCCTCATAAAACTATAATCAATAATTAATAATCCAAAGTAGGAAATTTTCCAAGTCTCTTTTTTGCCTGCTCAGTTTTGGGTAGAACATTTAGGGAGAAATTAATGTAGATCAGAGAAATTTAAAAAAATGGGTACACTGAACCAATTACTTAATATTAAGATGCAATGAACTTTTCCTACCCTGTATCATGATGCTTTTCATTTTTTAATTACAGTGATCATTTAGGGTTTGGCAGACACATGACTTAACAACTTCCCCAAACTACATGAAAATCCAAGATATGTAGTGCCCAAATGTATACAGACTATGGCCCTTCATACCCAAAATCTCATGATCACCTTGCTCTTTTTTTTTTAATGGAGGCTTTCCCCCAAAACATGAAAGTAAACATTTCTATCTGGAGCACATGAATTGGATGGGTTGAAAATTATATTCACAGATCTGAATATAATGATCTGAAAATGGCAACACTGTCAAACAAACCCTGTGAGGCTCATTTTGGTAATACAGTTTACTTATAAGGGCTGAATCAACAACAGCAAAAAGTTGTGGTCTTATTTTAATGAAATAAAAGCAGAAAAAAAATGCATCCTCTCAAGTTCTTAACTATTTTGAACTTTAAACATTTCTATCATGTTTTAAAATAGATATAAATCCTATAGAGCATGCAATTATTGCTTTTAAAAGCCTAAACAGACTAAACTGGAAAGTCATTAACAGAATCAAAAACGGTGTTGGGACTGCCCGTCTTGCCTGACCATGCTGTGATGTGTCACACGATTCAGCAGAGAGCAGCTGGGCACGTCTAGCACTTCCTTGCCATGGCAGGGGAAGGAACGTAGCTGAGTAGCATGCAGGCCAGTCAAAATTTATTTAGAAAGTGATTGTACGTGTACAACTTGCTTGGGTAACCTGGGTAAAAGTGGTGGCACGAGCCTCTGGCTGGTTAAAAAACACCAGAGTTTCATTCTTGAAGGCTCCAGCTTGATTTTACCCCTGTGAGAAGTAAGAATGGTAAGCAGTGAAGGTCACAGTATGATATTCCTAGATTGAGCTTTGGAATTCAACTTCAAATATGCTTCTTAAGAGCATTTATTCTATATCCTTCACCTGGGAAGACAATGAAAGCTTTCAAGAACTAAATTGTAAAAAATCCATAATTATATAAAAATGTCAAGAAATCATGTTTATATAAAAACAGAATTCTACATTATATCTTGTCATAAGATATATACAATCCCAAGGTTTTACAAAATAAAAGGATCACTATTTTGAAATTCATGCCTTCAATTTCCTTAAAATTTTTTTCATGCAAAACTGTATGTTCGTTTCCATACCAGTCTGTTTATGTTACTGGTGCATATAATAGATACACATATATAATATGTATTACATAATATAATAACAGCAATTCATATTTTTATCTCTAAAAACTTCTAGAGATCATTTCTCCCCAACTGTGGTATAACTAGATATTTTGAAAATGAATGGAAGGAATAGAGCAGCTAGAGTTTTCAAATACTATCTAAATTAATTTACTGCCTCTTCTTAAAGCAGAAATGTGTTGCAAATTTTTTTTTCTTTTCTTTCTTCCTTTCTTTTGAAATGTGTCATTCTGTTAGGTTTAACTTGTATGATTTTTCACTTTGTCAGCAAAGAGAAAGGATATTTTGTGTCCCCCAAAGCACAGCCCAATGTTCTTTATCTACTTGTGTTCAAAAAACTAAGAAGTGCGAACCGATATGCCACTTTATGGATACGTTATTTTTAATTTGTGTGTGTGTGTGTATGAGTGTGTGTGTGCAATAGCTAATAAAAAAAGAACAACCCAGCCAACATAAATGTGAATCTGATATGTGACCTGTGTTCAATGCCAGCAGTTTTTAGAAATTTCAGATCAAAACTGAACTTAGCTGGAATTTATTTAAATTTATTCTATAATGCTGATTTTTACTTTTATTTTTGAAAACAGTGTACAGTTGACCCTGGGGCGACACAGGTTTGAACTGTGCAGGTCCACTTACACACAGATTTTTTCCAATAGTAAATACTACAGCTACAGGATCCTCAGTTGGCTGAATTTGTAGATGTGGGAGTGCAGATACGAAATCATGTATATGGAGGGGCAACTGTAAATTATACTCGGATTTTCAACTGGATGTAGGGTTGACACCCCTAACTCCTGTGTTGTTCAAGGGTCAACTGTACTTTTAAACTTAGTGTGAGCATACGTGAGAATTGCCCTATTATTCTTTCAAGGTTTTTCTGGTACTAATTTAAAAAATCATCCACGTAAAACTTACTGCTGAATTTAATTTTACTGTGCAAAATAATTTGAAATTTTATCCTAGCTTTACAAAAGTTTTAATTTTATATTTACTTTTAAGTATTTTCCCTCTAATATATCTGTATACTTTAAACAATTTTATTACATTCTGTAATTGGATTCCATGTATCCAAAACTAGCTTGGAAGAGGACAGATGATTATTTAAAAAAATCACCCAACAAAGAATTTTTGTTCAGATAATAAAATGTTTTCAAGGACTTGAAAATGAAGACATTGTATCTCATTGTTCCAAGTTTATGATTTTTTAGTCATTAAAAAAAAGGACATGACAATGAGGTAGTATTCTCCTAAAGCAATAATTTGAAATATCTGTGGACATCATAGAGTTTTTTTTTTTTAACATCTTTATTGGAGTATAACTGCTTTACAATGTTGTGTTAATTTCTACTGTATAACAAAGTGAGTCTATGAAGTATTCTGGAAACCAACTTTTTGGTAAAAAGAAATTAAGATATATCATTTCCATGAGTGCAGTGAGATGAAACCTATGATGTTAACATAGCAAATGTTTCTCTGCCTCTTTGGCTTTTCTATCTCTTCTTGACCCCAAGCTAGTCTTGTCCCGAGTCTTCCCTTATTTTCTCTTTGTAATTACTTCTTTAGGGAACTCCTCTATTTTCAAGGAATCAGATAATTATGAAATATGCGTTATTAAATCTATTTTTAAACCCTGACTGCTCATTCAGTCTCTCGTTCTCACTATATCCCACTTCTAATTCAGTATGTCCCAATTGAATTCTTTCTCTTCCCCCATAAACCTGGTAACCTTCTTAAAAAGGCCATTTCAGACAGTTGCATCACCATTTTCCCAATTTCTCAGATTCTTTACTAGGTTGGTCAAAAGCCAGTTAGTCTCAGTTCCCATACTTATTACCGTAGCCCAGAATTCTGTCACCTCATTATTATCAAATGATTGTTACCACATTCCCCAAGATAACAGTTCTCACTCTAAACGGTTTTACTTATTGCTATCAAATTAATTTTCCTAAAACATCACTTTCCTATTGCTTTTCACCTGCTTAGCACCTTATTGACTATGCAGCCAATTCCAAGCTCCTTGACTTACTTCAAAGACTGTATAATCTGAAACTACCTTACTCACCCATACATATTTTTCCAGTCTTTTCAACCAATACTTTATACATGCTGATTATTTCACTGCTGCACCTTAATACTAAGCTCACTCTAACTCTGGCTTTTGTTTAGTAAGTTTCTGCTTTTTGCTCTCTGTTCATGTATTTGACCCACATTTTGAGGCCTACTTTAATTTTATCTCTTCCGTTTAACAATTTGCTATGTTCTTGCTGTTCTCAATACTTGTATAATCTTGTATTCAGTCCTACAGGATTAAACTTTTTAATAGGTTTTTAATAATTTTGTGAGTTAGTATTAGCTTCCTCAAAGATGCTGAGATTTCCCTGAAGGGGGTTATGTTATGAATCTCTCCTTTAACTCTTCCTTACCCTTAGTATCCAGCAGAGTGCTGAATTCACAAAAGTGCTCAATAAATGCCTGTTAATTAATGGATGATTTTCTTAAATAAATCTATGTCAAGTGATGGAAAATAAAATTAGAATTGAATTCTTATTTTACCAGAATGAGCAACACATAAATTAGAATTGAACTCTCTAAGTAGACTTTGAGTGGAATTTCGGAGAAAGAATGTTATACCTCATTTTGTGTGTATTTTTACCTTTTTCAAAATATTTTCAA
Organism: Stenella coeruleoalba; assembly: GCF_951394435.1. Classification (NCBI taxonomy): domain Eukaryota; kingdom Metazoa; phylum Chordata; class Mammalia; order Artiodactyla; family Delphinidae; genus Stenella; species Stenella coeruleoalba. Next base: position 61,703,223 of record NC_137151.1, read on the forward strand.
ATTTACCATTATAATATATCTCAGAAGCTCTGAAATGCCTGAAAAAAAGGATCGGGAGGCTATCAGTTGTGACACTGTCAGCTACTTACTACTTATACAAATTCTGTTGACATATTACTAAAAAAGGAAAGTTCCAAAATATGCTCACAGAATCAGACATCATTTGTCTGATTCCTATGGTGTCGCTATTTATACCCTCATGCTAAAACCTGTCTTTTACAACCCTGTGCTAGACTTAACTTCCTACTTCCTACTGGTATATCAGAAGTCTATAAATAAGTAATAATAAAAAATTTAATCCTGTTCTGCACAATGCAGAATTGCAGAATTAATACCACTAAGCTACTATCATAGGATCCTGTGCATTTTAATCCTACAGGAGGAACAATTTCCTTTCTTTTCTTTTAAATAAGTAGTAATATGACAGTAAGAACAGCTTTCCAGTCTACAGTTTAACTGTAATCCTTAAGTAGAGTTTTTTTAAATAGTTCTTACTATTTCCAAGTTAATCTGGAAGGCCTTATAGATTTGCTCATCCTTGACTGGGCAAAATGTAATCAGTACTACTTTTAATTTCCTAATATGTGTAAAATTTTAAAAAATGAATAATACTCTTATCATAGGCAATAAAAGGTTTAGAGGAGAACAAAAAGTACACAAAACTTTCACATTAAAAAAAATCATAGCAAAACTTAATATATTATAGAAAGTAAGGAGATAACACTTTAACAATGATCAATAAAATATGGTTCATTGTTATTTTTTCTAAAGAGCATAATCGAATGTAGAATAGAATGTATTAAATAAAATCTGTTTTTTTGAAGGTCACATCTTTTAATCAGACTTTCAAACTATCAAGAAGATGAATATACTAATTATTCAGAATGATGATTTTCTGTGGAAAGTTGGAATTTCAATGGATGGAATTCTCAAAAAAGAATATCTCATAATTTTCCAACATTACTGTATATATGACTTTCAATACACTTTTTAATAATGCATATAAGCACAATAAAAATACTAAGTAACTTGTGCATGGTTTTTATAGGAAATGCAAGAAAAACTTTAAAAGCATTCTTACCTCTTTGCTTTCTTCTAGTTCTGACTCACTGCTGAACTCTTCAGTATTTAAGTTTTCAAAGTCAGACTCTCCAACAGCAATTGGCACTGTTACAGTGAGGCTGGGATTATTTATGAATGACATATAGTCATTTTCATCGATTACATATTTTTCAACACTGCTTCCAGTACCTACACCACTGGTGGTTCCATTCCCATCCTTAAGATAATTAAGCTCTTTGCTTATTTCAATCCCAGTATTATTGGACACACAGCTGTCTATTTTGTTGCCTTCATGGATTTCTATACCTTTTGGCTTTCTGAAAAAGGTTTTTTGGAAACACTCCTGTATCTTATTTTTCACATAATCAATTCCCTTTTGCATCCTTCCTACTGCAATCTGGAGATTGTTCATTTCATTATCATCATCAGTGGCAGCAAGATTGTCTGAGCTAAATGAACTCAACAATAAAGCCAGAAAGAGGTTCAGAACCTAAAAGAAAAAAAGAAAATTTTGCTGTATTAATATTGAAGTATGCATAAACATAATAGCTTAAACAGGGAACTCATAGATCTTTGCTAAAATTAATTCAACAGCTGCTTCTTGAATGCTTACTGTATTTCAGAAACCTTGTCTTAATCACACACCATTTAAAGAACCTGAAATCTTCTACCTGCTCTAAGGACAAAATGGTAAAACAAGCACCCTTCCTTTCAAACCGAGAGGGACAACAGGAAATTGGAGGTTCTAAGATTTAAATTGTGTCTACTCAGGGTTGCCAGTGAAAAGACAAAAATCCCGTTTTTGTGGTTTTGGCCAATGAGAAAAAAAAGAGATATTTTCATTTTAGTCATTTTACTGCATTTTACCAGTTTGTCTAGGGAATGTCTAGCTTCATGTGTGTAAATAATGAATTTATCTGTTTAATGGCCTGATGGATATGTGTTAAAACAACATACTTGAAATACAAATTCCATTGTCCCATGACCACAAACTTTTATAGCAGCAGAAATTACTAAAGGCGAATTATAAAAGGTTTAACACATTTCTCATCAGTATACTTTGAAATATATGTGTCCAAATAGTTCAACAGATGGAGAGAAGTCTAAAATTATTCCAGGGTTTAGGCTGGGCCCATATAATGTAAATTACTTTTCTTTTTACTTTTTTTTTTTGCAGAAAACATGAAGAAATCTCAGTGTATCATTTGGATACATGGGGAAAAATATTACCCAATTAACTGATAAAATATGAATAATAGAAGAATTCATTATAGCTGATACAAAATAAAATTTATTTATAGTAATATTTTTAGCTTGAAATGTAGTTACTGAGTTTCAAAATATGTTACATGGTAGGAAGACTCTTGCTAAGCCAGAACCCCAGTTTGTTGCCTTATTTTTATATCAGATTTATTCAGAATCTAGAGCTTCCTTATTTACTATTCTGAAAAAATTGCATGTCCACAGGTATCCCACAAACATTCTTTTAAGCAGTCTTATTTGAAATGTACTTCTCAAAGGAAAGGTTCAGTATGATAGCATAAAGAAACACTCTGACCACACATGATTGAAAAATGTAAGCATTAAAACACATAAATATACAAATTGTGCTTCTATATTAGTGCTTTTAAGTCAGAGCTAAAAGTAGGTCTTTTAAATCTGGTCAGTGTTTATACATGTGCATAACTTAAACCTCAATAATTTATTTTCCTTTAATAAAGCAAATTCAGGGAAGAATATATTTCCAAGATGTTTGGATAATTACAATACATAGCTAAAATATAATGCACTATTTCATTGAAATTTGTCTTCAAAATTTGGTAATATGCAACTTATGCCTCTGAGTAAGCAAACAATATGAACTATGTATGTGTAAAGAACAGTTTTAATAGTCTTTTGTTTAGAATTACTGGAGATTGTAACCTCATCAAAATAATAATAGAATAAAAATAATTCAGGCCATAAAAAATAAAATTAGGACAAAGTTAGTCTTGATAAAAACATTTTTTTTGAAGAAGGAAAACTAAAAACTAATATTTTTGTCCCTGGACTGTCACGGGTATACCTCATGTAATCCTCACATAAACCATAACATTTCAGTTCTGTTTTTACAGTTTCATAGTCGGGGAGTTTCAGGCTGAGAAAAGTTAAGCAACTTGCCCATGCTCAGAGTGCTAGTACTGGGATTTGAGTCTAGGTTGTTGATGATAAAACCAGATGTGTCTGCTGCATCAGGCCACCTTCTTAGCCACTGTCTGATCTTGTTCTTAATTATGAGCATTTGTAATACATACGTACCACCAGGTTTCCAATGACCATGACCAACATGAAAACAATAAGGCACATGGTTTGGCCAGCGACCTCCATGCAGTCCCACATGGTCTCTATCCACTCTCCACACAGCACTCGGAACACAATCAGGAAGGAGTGGAAGAAGTCATTCATGTGCCAGCGTGGGAGTTGACAGTTACTAGAGATCTTGCAGACACATTCTTTGTAGCTCTTACCAAAGAGCTGCATGCCGACCACAGCAAAAATGAAGACGATGATGGCCAACACCAAGGTGAGATTACCTAGAGCCCCCACTGAATTGCCAATGATCTTAATTAGCATATTCAGGGTGGGCCAGGATTTTGCCAGCTTGAAAACTCGAAGCTGTAATCAAGTGAAAATATACTCTTAGTAGTAGTCACAATATAATTTTAAAAGTTAGGTAGACATCATTTTATCAGTATGATACTATATTGTAGTCCTACCTCTGAGGAATATAAAATCTCAAACTATACTAAAATTCAAATCCAGAAAAAAGTGTTAATAATACTGGAATTGTAAATCAAATCATAATATCATTTAAGTGCAAATATAAGAGAGAGAAAATATTTCAGAAATGAGAAAACATTTCTGATTCATCAACAGATATATCCATGAAAACAAATTAATACTTTGATTACAGACATTTGTGAATTTAGCAAGCTAATGTCACCTCCAACTATATTTTCGAGAGTAAAAAGAAATATTAAAAGTATGAGGTGTATATATATATATATTTTTTTTTTTTTGTGGTACACGGGCCCCTCACCGCTGCGGCCTCTCCCGCTGCGGAGCACAGGCCCCGGACGCGCAGGCCCAGCAGCCATGGCCCATGGGCCTAGCCGCTCCGCGACATACGGGACCCTCCCGGCCCGGGGCACGAACCCGTGTCCCCTGCATCGGCAGGCGGACTCTCAACCAGTGCGCCACCAGGGAAGCCCTGAGTTATATATTTTTAATGGACACTTATAATATAAAAGTAAAATAAATTAATTTGATAAACTTAAGGAAAAGCTTCTTTTCAATTTGAAAAATACACATTTTACTTAATTTCCTATAAAATTTTGCATATTTTAAAATAATTTTTCTTGCTAAATTCAAAAAAATTTGTTATACCATTGTCTAAAGTGCTAATGGGATCAAATGTTTTCCCACATATTCCTTTAAAGTAGTTACCACTAATATAGGGCTTCCCTGGTCGCGCAGTGGTTGAGAGTCTGCCTGCCGATGCAGGGGACACGAGTTCGTGCCCCGATCCGGGAAGATCCCACATGCTGCGAAGCGGCTGGGCCCGTGAGCCATGGCCGCTGAGCCTGCGCGTCCGGAGCCTGTGCTCCACAATGGGAGAGGCCACAACAGTGAGAAGCCCGCGTACCGCAATTTTAAAGCAAAAAAAATTTTTTAATGAATTTAAAACATAATTTTAGAAGCACATGTGTGTTTTTAAATGTGCCTTACATAGTTAATTATTATGAAGTGTTTCAACCATTTTTCATCATTCTTGATAAACAGTCACACTCAGCTTTAAAGAGAACATTTATATATTTTCTTAGAATATCACACATACTGGTTTAAGTTTAAAATATCATTGAGGTAAAAAGCTATAAAAACTATACACATTGATTCATTTTTGAAATAAGTATTTTGCCAATGAAAGATAGAATATAAACATAGTCTATGCAGATACCAGTCTGAACGATCTCAGTACAGACAGTCCCTCCACATTTGCCAGGCCAAGCTCCATTAAACTAAGGCTGACAATAATTCCATCAAAGATATTCCAGCCCTCTTGGAAATAATAATATGGATCCATGGCAATGATCTTGAGGACCATTTCTGCTGTGAAGATCCCAGTGAAGACCTAAAGTAAAATAGAGATCAGTACTTCAAGCATTGAAAAAGTTTTGACACTCTAAGAATTTGTAAAGAAGGTTAAACAGTTATGAGTAAAAATACCTAAAATTTAAAGTGAAGAAATGTGACAAATGGATATACAAGTTTAGCATTTTTTTCAGGGGAATATTTTAAGTGGATTTGTGTTAGTTAATGAATCTGCTAGATTTCCAAGACAATGCTGATTTGAAAACATTTCATTGTCCACATTTGAAATCCGATACTAAATAATAGCTACTGAATTATTGCCTTTTTTGGTACCCTATGTTTCTACCATAATCCCAACCAATTTTTTTTAAGTATTGCAATAAGAACAATTTATGTATTATTGGAAGTCACTAAAAAATTACTTCAAATTGGTAAAAACCATATTTTGTTCTTCATTTTTATTTGTTTTTAAGGGACATCATCTTATTTCTATAATTTTATAAACATTCCTGAAATAAGAGTGAGTTTGCCACAAATGTTTTATAATAATTATCTCTGGATTTATGCCTCAGAATTAAGGTTAATGGATAAGTAGAGCAAGGAACTGCAGATTCAATTGAAAGCATCAGGAGAACATTCTCAGTATGCATACACCCAAAATTAGGATTAATAAATTATTTGAGTGGCTGGATGAATGTCTATTTGAAAATGGTTTTGTTTTTTAATTCAAAACCACAGGCTAAGACGCCCAAGGACATGAAGAGCTATGAAATTATTCTTGCGAAAAATCTTTTAAAGCAATTATATTAACTATAGGTAAAAGCTGCATATTATGACTAAAGTCAAGCTTACCACTTACCAAGGTAAATCAGCCTTTACCTTGAAGGAACTTTGTCAAAATAACAGTATCAAAATTATTTGGTTTCCTAAAATATATTAATTAAAGGAAATCTTGTTCTACTCTTACAAAGTGTAATTGCAGCCAGCATCTCATTTTCCCAATCACAGAAAGACCTAAGGGAAATACCCATAGCAGAAAAGATAGCTTAACTTCAGTTCATCATTCATTCACTCAAATAGAAGTAAAATGTAATTCAAGCAAGCTTAGTACATGAAAATCCAGATATGCCGGAATGCACATTAAAAAGTGATTTTTGTCATTTATAGAAGGACTTACCCTGGGGTATTTTTTCCCTGGTGAATGTAAAATAAGTTCTGATTTATATGAATTTTATTTCTTATATAAAGTTTTAGGAGCAGCTACTATTTGAAATACACAGCCTGATTATAGAAATATATGAGTTAAATTGAGTTAGAAACAATCCAGGTAAATGATCTACACATATCTCTTCCTACAGAAAATCATAAGGTGAACTTTTCAGCTCTTCTGAAATGACTAGAAGATGTCCTGCATTTTAAAAACCCATACCTTAAACTTACATTCTTTCATCTAAAATTTAATCCCAGCATGAAATTCTCTTTAAAAATAACATTTTAATTACAATTTGCAGTTTAATGTCATAGCTATTTATCTCTTTAAATGCTTTCAGTTTAGGCTCTATAAATCATTGGGATTGTTTTACGTACATTTTAGTCTAGTTTAGCATTGTCAGTGATTAAGAGTTTTGAAAAAATCTTTCTCATTCTAGCAAAGGTCAACTGAGGCTATTGATCATGATGCTTATGTTTATAAAATTTTAAAACTCCATCAAAAAATGCTAAGAACACAGAGAACTGCAACCCCTGGATATGGTTATGTACATAAATCCGTGTATGGTTTATAAACATACATTCTGCTGCCTTTGAATTTCTTTATCATGAGGAATTTTTAAGACTAAGACAATTAATAAAAACATACTGAATGTTTATTGTTTGGACTTAGCCTAATTATAATATATCTTGTCTTCTGAAGAAGCTTTTTGTGTTTTGAAATTTTGGATTATATGTTTCTGTAGCCATTCATTCATTAATAAAAAATTGCTGAGTACTTACTAGACGTTGTACTAGGCTTTGAAAATGCAGTACTAATTAGGATATACAAACTGAGAATGCATAAACCTAATTCATTTAGGCTGATAAATTTCTTATGGACAATACATCTATAGGCTTCCTAAGCCAGCTTCTTTAATGAGGAGGTAAGTTCAGTGAAAAGTTTCTAACCTATTGTACGTGATGACACAAGACAATCAGCAAAAGTGTAAGTGCTAAAGGTGGGGATGAGAATCAGCCTGGGAGTCTGGACCAAGAGTAAACAAATTTCAAGCATTTTGTTTTGGGGGGTACTGGGCTTGGATGATCAAATGTTAGGGCTTAAGGTCTCAGTTCAGGGATAAGAAAGTTTCCTTACTGAGTATTTACTTAGAGAGGAAAGTTCTGTTGATACATACATTAAAAAGATAGAAATGTTAGTTCTAAAGGCTCAAGTTTGAATATCGATCAGTTTGCTCCACAGAACCTCTTCTTGTCCAGACTGACATTCCACTCTTCTGTAGTGAATTTGACATAACTGTAGCCGCCTTTCGCTCCATTACTATTAGCTTCTTGTTTTAATGGTTTTAGTTTTATCATCCTCATGCCTTTTGGATTTGTATCTTTAAATATTTGTTGTTGTTGTTGATTCTTTTTTGAAGGATGAAATTGAAATATATTTAAAGAAAAATGGTGGGACATCATTTAACATTTATGATTTTCTTTTATCTCATCTGTCAGATGAGGATAGTGAGATGTTTCATCAGGTCTGTGTTTAATATTCTTGGATTTCTATCAGTATTATATTGCTTAGCAAATTTTATTACAAACTGTAGTGTACACACAATTATTGTTACACAAGAACTTTATTAGTAGTTGTTAGAAAGAGACGAGAAGGCAGTTTTATATTACACTAGGAGAGGAGTTAGATGGCCAAATAACACTTCTTCATTGATGAGAGTGGCTTCATAGGTGAGGTCTAGAATTTGGCTCCCATGGTTTTATCTTTCAATAAACGAGCCATTTTTTTCCTTCAAAAAGTTATCATGTCCCTTTCCTGAGATTTTGAATTCATATCCTACACCACACCATTTAATTAAAATAATTTTGCTAATTATGTTTCTTTAGACTTTTATTTGCAAATAGCCTGTAAGATTTTTAGAACAGGTACCATTTTCTAAGTTCCCATCTAGGTCTAGCAGAATAAAGGGATATCATGGACCTCTAATCACTGGTTAGGAAAGTTATAGTAAGAAAAATAGTGTAGGAGCTACAGATCTCTATCAATATTCCCTGAAGAAAAAGTTACAGGTTAGTTGGAAATGTTTGTATGATGAAGAGGTTATCTAACCTACTATGATTGATGGAAGATTCCTTGCTTATAGAATCCCTAAGATGAGTGCATGGGTTTTATAATGGTTAAAACAAAATTTAAAAATGAAAGCAAAACAGAGCATCTTAGAGAAACTCAATAGAGATTTGAGGTCTCTTGATACTCAAATTTGATCAATCCAATCAAAAGGAAGTGATGTAATTTTTATATGCTCCAGAAAGAGGAAACAAAAAGGCACATTGATCTAAGTAAAGACTGGAAGTTCCACAACTCTTTTATGGAAAATTCTTTTGTTATCAATTCAACCAAAAAACTCCATGTCCTTATTTGTAAGGCAATATGCAATCATTTGCGTAGTAATAAACTAGTCCATAGAAATTTTAAATTTATTTTAATGAGAAAACTGTAAAATCCCCACAGAATATGCGATGTAACATCCATCCATGGAGTATAATATAAATCCAAATTCAGCTAAGTACCCATGCTATAAGGAATATATTCTCTCTTTTTCTCTGTGTATATATATATTATATATATATAATTTTTCATATATAAATATTTATTATAAAGCTTGTTGTGGGTATAAAATAAGATATGTAAAACTATGAAATACTTTACAGATATACAACATTATTACTACTACTCATAATGAGCTTTTAGCCAATAGTAACAGTCAGTTTACACATTCTCTTATTCCTAAGGTTAGAAATAGTTAAGTCTGTTCTCTGTCGTCTACACTCTCTGTCTTCAAGAGTCTTGTTTTCCCAACAGTAAGCTCAGCTTATGCATGGTTCTACCACAAACAGTCAACCAGTGGTAGAACCCCACTTCCCTACTTCATTATCTCCATCACTACTCAAAGTTACAGATTTTAGAATGAGGGACATCTAGTCCAACACATTGTGCTCATGAGAAGGAAATACTTGTGACTTTTTTAAGACCACCCAGATATTTAGCATGGACAACTGGATTTGGACCCAAATTTGTTGCTTTAGTCTAGTGCTTTTCCATTTGATTGTCCTATAATCCAATGTCTCTTATCCTATCCCTCCATACTCAGTTGCTTCAACATTGAAATTCTATAAAACCTCAGTTTTCTGCTTCACTCTGACAAATTTCCAAAATTTTCCCTAACTGTTCAACTTCCCTAACTGTCTAATATCCTGGGAAAAATACAGCAGCTAGAGCAGAACTATTTTCCGTCAGTATTTCAAAGAAAGGTTAATAGCATACAGAAGAGGAAGGAAATTGTTTATTGAGCACGTGCTAGATGCCAGGCACAGTGCTACGTGTTTTCACATTATCTCATTAGATCTTCACAGCAACTCTGGGAGATGAGCATTATTATATCCATTTCAATAATAGAAAACAAAGACTCAGATTTTTTATCAAACTTGTCCAGATGCTTCATTATTAGTAAGGTCAAACCCAGTTCCACCTGACTCCAAACCCATGTTCTTTTATGAAAAGATGCTGCATGATGCCTTTTTGGGTAGGAAACAAGCAGTTGGTTATTTATCGAGCTACAACCATGTAAACGCTCTGCAAGATACAAAAGAAAAATGGGATGTGAGCTCTGCCATGGAGTAATTTATAGTGGATTTTGTTTAATATTCAACTAAGTTCTATTCACAAATGCATTAGGAATTAAGAAAAAGTGTGTTTGATATGGGCTGAGTATCATATTAGAGGAAATGAGGCTTCAGTTGGACCTTGAAGAATATGAAGAATTGAGATGAAGTGATTTGAGTTGGAGTACTTTAAATGTGAAGGTAGAGAACAGTGATATACTATCCTATATGTAAGCATATAAACATTTGTGTGTTATAGTGACAAGGCTGTTCTGATAAGACTGCTGGTGGTTGGTTAGGAACCAAAGGAAAATAAGCTGGTATAGGAAGGATGGAATCAGATAGGGAGTTTTGAAAACCAGTTAAGAGTGTTGAACCACAAATATAGGCAATAGATACTTTAACAAGATGAAAGCATACTGAGTGCAGAGTACTAGAAATATGATTTTAATAGTAGTTACAGGAGTAAAGAAGTTGATACCTGGAAAAAAAAATAATGGGTCTTCATATAAAATTGTATAAATATATAAGAAATAAAGAGAAAGTAAGTCAAATGGCTATCTTCGAAGCTGGAAGGCTCTTTGAAGTTGGAAGGCTACTACTAGAGGTAATACAAGACTAAATTGAGATTTTTAGGGCTTTCAGTAAATTGTGAGAAAGATGATATTTCAGATGTCTCATACTGTGTTTAAAGTTATCCTGGAGCAATGATCTGTAACTGTTGGAAATACAGGAATGGAACACAACTTACTCTATAATTGTAGATAATACCTAGAGTTGTTGAGTACATAGTAATATTGAGTGAAAAACATAGCCTTAATAGGTAAAAGAAGAGAAGTCCAGACAAGGGCGCAGAGATAGAGTGATTGGAAAGATGAAGGAGAAATCATCTCCTTCCGATGAAGGAGAAACTGGAAAAAACAATCAGTATCACAGGTGTCAAAGATGAAGAAAGTGTCAAGAATCTGGTGGGTGTTCTATAATGCAGTGAAGTTGAGTTCTCTTATTGGAGTAGACATTTATGCAACTGTCTGCCCAGTATTCGCTTTCTTCTTTCTGTTGGGAATAGTTCCTCCACCTGTGTAATTCCTAAGGACTGCCATTTTCACATGACTCCACCCTCGCCAATGCTGATGAAACCACAGGTGAGCATCTGACCCAGGTTATGCTGAATAGAATCCTATCACGAGAGTCTGAGCTGGAACTGAAAAAGAGATCCAGTCTTTTTCCAGTGCAGAGGTTACAAGATGTAAAACCAATGAGCTATGGCTGATCATGTTCCTGACCTACAGAGAAAAGATGCAATGAATGTTTGGACTATATCCAGTCCCTTGGTTAAAGGATATCCTGAAGCCCATCCTGAAGCCCAATTGCAAAATTACCCTTCATATGTTTTGGTAGTTCATCTTTTTCTTTCCATTCCATGAGTCAGTCAAAAAGACTTTCCTCTTAAGCTAGTTTGAGTTCTGTTTCTGTCTTGTGCCAAAAAAGGTCTTGATTAATAAACTATGTAAATTCTTTTCTTATTTGTTCATCCATTTCAGATTCTTCATATACATTTAGGAGGAAATGTACAAGTCAGCATACACATACACAGATGTCTGCCCAAGTAACTTGAACCAAAAATGTGGCTAAATTACAAATGCATTTTTATCAACTATTTCTTCTCTTCTGTGAATTCTACTGAAGCATTTTATTAAGAAGTTCAATTTGAAACAACTATGCCCTCTTTTGCACAGAAATCAATCCTTATGTATTCTCTTCAAAGAACATGATTTCTTCAGAAGCTATGTGTGCTAAAACTGCATGCTTGTGGAGCCAGAATTAGACGTCATTGTTTCTCTGGGCCTATATTTCCAGCAAGAATGACAGTAAAGATTTTAACAAGTTTACAAAGGGTAAGACACCATGATCAGTCAGCACAGATGTTGGTCTCAATAGTCAGCATTTATACCCGAATTCTAGACCTTATCACTGAGAATACCTTCAATATTCCTTTAGATATTTCTTCCTATGAAGAAAGACGGTATAATTAGGGGGTTCCACACAGCACAAATGGATTTCTTCTTTGGTCTATCTGCCCCATCCCTGACAAAGTAAATAAGTAAACATCAAATGAACTCACCAGGTTTCCTACAGTCAACACACTACTGAATTGACCAGTCATTGGGTAGTGCTCCATGGCCATGAAGAGGGTATTCAAGACAATGCAAATAGTGATGGCAAGATCAACAAATGGATCCATAACAATTAAATTCACAAGATGCTTTACTTTTAACCATGGATCACAGCAGTCCCAGATCAAGAACACATTGGCAAATCTATACCAGCATGGTGGACATTTCTGCCTAGATTCTTCAAGCTCTGGAGGAACAATAAAGAGTAAGAGTAGTAAATAACAATAAAAACAAATTGTTTTTGTTGCAGATTATACATTATTTGATAAAATTGATGCTTCTACTTGGGGTTGGAAGTTCATATTAGTTTAACAGACTTGAGAAGACAATCCCATTAAATATTTTCACAATATATTCATAAAAAATGTCAAGTAAATAGACTTTCTCCTTTAATTAAACAGAAAATAAATACTTTGAATTTAATATTTTGCCTCAAACTAACTTAATTATCTATTAAATAGGTAATGGGTCATTAAATTGCTATATTTTCTTTATCAAAACAGAATTTTAAAGTAAGCTTTTAGAATTATTAAATATATCAAACAATTATTCTTTTGAAAGACCTTTTTAAGAATACTGTCTAAAGCTGTGATCCTTATTAATGTGTGTGACCCATTCTTTCCTCTCTCTGTCTCCACATCAGCATTGATCTTCCACACACTGAGAATGTAGTATGCCCTTCTTTTTAATATAGATTTAGAGCCAAATCTAGTTCTGTTATTCATAATTACTCATATATTTTTCAGAATTTTAGCTTAATATATTAAAAAGGCACTAGTAATTTAATGGGTGAAACCTATTATAATTATTATATGCCCATTTGTATATCTAGTACGCCAATGGGATAAGATACAAAATGTAATTGAAGTTTTCTAAAGAATTCATATTAGATATGACTTATAAATGATTTATAAAATTGCAGTACTAATATAATATTCCTCCAAACTTGAAGAAATGGGGACTTAATGAATGAACAAGGAAGTAATTGTTGCTGCTCATTCCAGTGTATCAAAATCAACAAATATTTGTGTCAGCTGTTCATTGGAGGAATGTAATGGTTTCTGTGTATGTGGAAGATGGAGGAAAAAATCTTTTTTTAGGGTCTCTGTCGAAGTGGAGCATAGGTTTTGATTCCTCCAACTCATTCATATGCCTCCCCAACCCATCACTACCTCCATGCCTGGACAACAGATTGAAGCTTGAAAGAGATGTTTCCTTGTGCTTCTAAAACTTAAAAAGGCAAGTTTTTACTGTAATTGCTTAAGGATAATATAAGGATAAATCCTCACTGATGAGGTATCAAGTGGTGAAATATCACTCTTCAGATGAGAACCAGAATCAAAAAGAAATAAGGGCAATATTAGTTTTTGTAATCAATGTGATAATAGTGTATTCCATATATTATCTACTTAGGTCTATTATACAATTTTGATCTTGGGTAACTGACTTTCGTAATTCTATGGGAATAAATAATAGTTTCATAAAGTATATAATCATAGGAAGCTGACTATCCCATGACCTTCTTCTTACCCTCCATTGTGTTAGTCAGGATGCTGGCTATGCTCATGGCTCTTTGTCTTCCGGAGGAATCCTCTAGCATCTCCATTGAAATCTGGTAAGAACTTAGCCTTCTCTTTCTGACTTCTGTTTCAGTGGTGGTACCCTGCAAACCAAACACTGCTGGCTCAAACCACCCTTTTCAATGAATAATACAACACAACATAGCATTTCTCTGGAAAGGCATGCTACGTGCAGTTTTCCCAAGTAACAATTTTCAAGTAATAGTAAAATACTAAATTTATTATTAAGTTATAAATACTTAAAAAAATCACAGGTGGTACCCTAAAGGGTTAAAACAAGAATTTACTAGTTGGATGTAATTATATAAGGCAATTATGTTGCAGAAATATTTTAGTTTACCTGTTGGAATTTTCAGGGAAAATTTTCATAAGCATGCCAAAGTCATATATTATTCCATTTCATTCAAATGCAAGGAATTTTAACTTATCTCAATGATTAATAATCAGATCAATCTTCCCCCAAAACAAATAATAGTATTATATAGTCTTAAGGCTGAATTATTATCTTTGAGGCTTTATTGAAAATATTGACATATATGGGCCAATTTTTTTCCATGCACAAACACAGATGTACAATGAAATGTGTGTGCTTTCCTGAGATTTCTTTAGTTATTTCTATATGCCATCCTATAAGAAATCAAAACACTTTAGAGTCATTTAATAGACATCAAAACATTTTAGAGTCACTGTAATATTGACACTTGTATGAAAAGTGCCCATTATCAATATATTGGTCATTACAATATTGAATTTTAAGTATATGAAATTTCCAGAATATGAATAGATTATTATACAATTCTGGGTCGACAAACATCTATAATAGCAATTTGGTTGTCAAAATGCCCATTATTTTGTGCTGGTAGGTCGACTGAATTTGCAGATACGAGTTTCATCCCAGTCTCTAAAAACTGCGCTCTTTTAACCTAAAGCATTTGGAAGTTAATGGTCCCACACAATTTAGTTGGTTCTAAAGATCCTATTGTTTTCCATTCAATAAATCATATATTATTTTTAAGGACTTTCAGTTTGGGGAAGCAGGTTGGTATAACAGGCTAAAATGCCCAGGCCTTGGTAATTTAAAATTGGTATATAATGTCAGTAGAGCTAATTTATTATCTATTATCACCTCTGGTGGAAGTTGTCCAGTAGGTGAGGTTAGAGCTGATGGTCCACCCACCAAGGAAACCACACCATTGCAATCCACAGTGCTGTGCATCTTCCCATTTGCTGGAAGCCCTGGCACCATCCTGGATGACATACTGGCCTGACTAACGTTACTGTTGCGTCGCTCTCCGTGTCTGTGTGGCACAAACAGTGAGTCTCTCCTGCTCTCGCTGTCTTCAAATGTACTGTGTTCATCATCAGCAAAGTCATTTTCAGAACCAATATCCTTTGCCCGACCTCTGAAGCTGAAAATACTCGTTTTGCTATTGCGTCGTGGGGAAAACAGGGAGCCACGGATACTTAATAGAGACTGAGGAGAGAGCAAGGAAGAAAAGAATTGGGATGGGGGACACAACTATTTAATAAAAGTCTTAATATTACAGAATCTATTTGCTTTTGGGTTAGAATAGTCTTGCTCTTAAACACAGGTAATCAAGTTTACAGAGAACTCATATGTTTTGATATTTTTATTAAAGACCACAATGCAAATTTAAGTATAAAAGAGTAGTTTTTCTGATTAAGAATTCTGATATGCAATCTACTAAGTGCGTGACAACTTCATTTAATCTTCACTCTAGTACTGTGAGGTGGATTTTGTTGCTGTAATATTCTAGGAGCAGAACCTGATGCTGGAGAGGACAAATGATTCTTTTTGGTAGGTGGCTTTCACTCCTAAATGCTATGGTCTGAAAGGGCACACAACTTGGAAAACAAGTTATGGTTCAGTGAGACTGTTGGCTTAAATTTAAAATATTTGTACCAAATATGTTACTTTTGGATAATGATTTAAAAATGAAACCATTATCTCTCCATTCTCTTATTTTGAGTTCTAAAAGGAAATTACTCTTTTTTTTCTGGACTTGCTTGTCTCTATCCACATGGGCATAAAAGTCACAAAACTTAACCTATGATGCTATCTTCTAAATTTGCTAACAGTTTCCCAAATGGCTACTAATGATTCACCTGTTTTGAGGGAATATATGTCATAGCAAACACAACAGAGAGAATGCCTAAATTGCTGTATAAATTACTATTCTTACTTAAAATTTAACACTGCCTTAAAAAAGTAAGACATTTACACATGACTTTACCAATAAGGGTGATGTAGAAGACAGCTTATCCTTCTAATCTCAATTTAACTTTATTAAAAGGAACTGGATGATTCAGAAACTTTTAAAATTATATTTGTTTGTGAATAAATCAAGCAAACAGTTTCTGGTACTTGAAAATGAGGATTTAGCATGAAGCCCCTTCTTCCAGTTTTTCAATGGACTTTAAATCAGCAGCATCAAATAATTCTGTGTTTATTTTAGCCTTGGTGAGTTTTCAAAAACATCTCTATTCTCTTGCAGAATCTTTGTTTACTACCTTCCTCATTAACAATGACATTTCCAATATTCCCCTCTCACCCCCAGCAGTTTCTCATGGCCTGTTCTATCTCTCTGCATAGCCAGGGTAACGTATATACATACATACACATACATACGCATACATATCCATATGCCAGCAGGAAACATGCCTGGACTTTCCCTTTCTTCCTCCAAGCTTCGGTGTAAAACCAAAGAAAATAATTCTAGTGGAAAAAAACGTAAGAAAGGCAGACTCCCTCAAATTTATTTTTGGTCGCTCTGCCTAATTAGGTCATGCTGATTTTCTTAGGCCCCATTTTTAGTTTTATTTTTATGGCTTTTCCCTGCCTGCAAAGCACTAGAATAATCTTTTTGCCGTCTGTCTCAGTGATGTTCTGGAAAGATACTATTCATTGAGAAATGTGCTATTGCTTTGGATTTGGTTAGAAACATTCACAGGAATTATTGACTGCCCAGCTTATCTAGCCTGAGACTGTGTGTATGTGATACTCAGTTCATGCAGAAGGTTTGTTTACCCAATGTCAGTCGGTAGTTAGACTAATTTTCCAGTCATCAAAGTGATCAAGAAATTAGACATTGTGAAGACATTAATTCAGCTCTCAGTAATAAGGAATGGTAATGTTTTTAATCTCTTCAGACTCAATTTAAATTATCAATATGATATTTGTATGTTCAGACTCATATTTGAAACCTTAGTGTATTTTTAGGTCCCAGCTTTCTGGAATTGGGATTCAGTAAACAGGGGGTAGGACTCTGGAATCTGAGTATTCAACATACATTCTAGGTGATTCTAATGCAGGTGGACCTCACCCTACACTAAGAGGAATACCAACATTGTCTTACACTAATTCCTAGGATGGCTCAATACAATCATCTTAATATACCTGTGTTAGAATACTGTCTTTGGAAACTGAAAATCTGTATACACAGTATTGGTTGGGAGTATGTGGTATGTGTGTACATCCATAACGTATCTGGTACATGCCTTTAATTTGCATGTTTTTATGTCAGGCTGTTTTCAAAGGCGTTCCAGATCCTTGGGTTTATTTGAAACTTCTATGCACTCTTTGGAAAGTATAATAATGGGTGTGAGCACAGCTTTCAAGGCAACAGAAACTGAGAAAAGAAGATAGCAAAAATAGTATTGAGGGAAAATAAACCAAAAATAGCACACTAGAAGATGCAGCAGAGTGGAGGGAATACCCACAGCTGTGGCAGCTCTTTCTCTACGGAAAACAAGCTTTTATGTTTTAAGGACCTAAAGGCCATTTTTCTTTGCCTCAGGCATGCCAAAATATAAATTCCAGACATCTTTTTCTTTTGCCTTGTTCCAAGAAGGTAAATCTGAACTCTTTTTCTTAATTTTCAGTAACAAAAGGGAAAATAGAAGAATTTAGGTGTGTAAGACACAATCCTGCATGTAGGGACTGAACCTGAAGTGGAATGGGATGTCAAAATGGAAGATGCAGGGAATTTGAAGATGTTCTAGTAGAAGCATGTAAAGTGAGTATTTGTTGGAAATACTCACTTAATAGCATTTCAAGTTAAATATATGTAGCTTATCAATGTTTTCAATAAGTCAACAACTACACTTGGTTCTAGCTATAAAGCTTCTGGTTTAAAATAGTCTCCTCATGTCCAGACAACATAGATAAAATCTTTGGGGGGATTCACTTTCCATTGTATGCCTTTAAGTACTTTTTCATGCTGTCTAGGAACATGTATTATCTATTTAAGAATAAAATAATATAATAAATATAAAATAACATGTAAAGTTTATGTTAGTAGAGGACAGGGTACCCATTATTTATGGCTTCTTGGCCTTAACATTGTTAGAAAATATGTTTGTGTTGAACATTATGCCATGTCCATCTTATGCTTCCTATCCCCACTACCTCCACTGATTCTCTTACCTTTTAGAGAGTTTGTTTATACAACCAGACACTGTAAAGTGCTTCTGGTATATTTTTGCTTGTGAGTTGTGGTGATGCTCTCTGCCTGTCTTTACTGGGATATGTAACTATCAGTGCTAATAGGCGATTTCTTTTTCTTTTGCAACATCTACTATCTATCTATTTCATCTACCTATCTATCTATCTATCTGTCTATCATCCTATCATCTCTTTCTCTCTCTCCCTATCTACCTACCTACCTCTACGTATGTCACTATCTGTCTATTTACAAATATGAAATGAACTACATATAACGTAGGTATATGCCAATTCTGTTTTTAGTATTTAAACTCTGGCTTTCAGCTAACTTCCCTGTGCTGTTCCCTCTCTGTGGTTCACTCAACAGAGGCCTTCCAGCTGCTTCTTGAACATTCTGGGCATATTACCACATCAGGGCCTTACACTTGCTCTTCAGTGAGCCTGAAATGCTCTTTTATGAGATAGCCTCTCCCCTTGCCTCCTCAAAATCTTTGCTGAGATTTCTCCTTTACAGTGAGGGCTTCCCAACCCACCCTATTTAAATTCTTTTTTTTTTTTTGTACCACCGGTTAGTGTTCCTAATCCCCTTTTCCTGCTTTATTTTTTTTTTTCCATAGCACTTATCACTTTCTGACATAGTCTATAACTTACTTATCTTGTTTATTGTCTATCTCTTCCTTTAGTATAAAGTTCCATGAGGTCAGTGAATTATATTGTTTTGTTCATTGAGATTTTTTTCTAGAACTCTTTCTTCCACATAGTAGGTGATCAATGTGGATTGGCTGAGTGAACTGATCCACAAGCTTTTGGCTGAGTGAACTGATCCACAAGCTTTTATTTGAGCATTATATGATGAAACAATGATGGAAATAGTGCTATTTTCAAAACACCTAAATACGTTCATGTAATTATTACTACTATGTGTATACATTTGTGATAACTGAAACTACTCAAAAAATTTTAGTTTTCCTAATTTGTAATTCAATGACCCATTTTAACTTAATAAGAGCTCTCCTATTTGTCACATAGGGTTTCTCTATATTGCTTAATATATAGAACTCTTTAAGCACCCACAGCTCTTTAAGGTAGACATTATTACCCCATTTTACAGAAATTTTACAAAGTACAAGTGACTCAAGGTCACAGAACTAATTTGGAGTGGAGATATGAACATAAGCCTTAAGTCATTATGCTATAATATCAAATATTCCTAATCTTAATGACTCCTAATGGTCTTAATAATGCTAAAATATCAGGAGTGAAGTT
Source organism: Stenella coeruleoalba (assembly GCF_951394435.1). Taxonomy (NCBI): domain Eukaryota; kingdom Metazoa; phylum Chordata; class Mammalia; order Artiodactyla; family Delphinidae; genus Stenella; species Stenella coeruleoalba. The sequence continues at coordinate 61,722,776 of NC_137151.1, forward strand.
TAAGCCAAAAAATCTAATCTGAGAAATTAACTTGGCCTATTGAGCCTCAAGTTAATCCCAAATGTATTATACTCATGTAATACCATACTTTATATTTGTACTATGCAAGGTAATAGTTGGATCTCTTGATACTGGCATTATCTGTAGGGAAATGGTTTTTGTCTTATAAATTTTTGTGTGTGCATATATATTTTGTCCTAATATGAAAATTCAAGTTATAAGTTATTAATATAGAGTTTATTTCTTTTTAAAATTCTTACATATTCAATATAAACTATAAAATAAACACCCATTGTTAACTAGCATATGCATTTTCCTCAGCCAAGAGCTAAACACTATACTGAATTTTGTGCTTATCACTCCATTTTTTCAAAAATATTTGTTTTTTATAAGACCCCTTGGATGATGTACAGTGTTTTGATTTAACTTAATTATATAGCGTGTCTCTCAAAGCATTATCTTTAGGACATAATTCTGACCCAGATTAATATAATTAGAAGAGTTAATAATTCATAGCCCATGAAATTCTAATGGAACCAGATAGGGTTCAAAGCCATAATTGTACTTATCACAGATTTCATAACTATTTACTCTTCATTATGCAACTGATAAAACTTATAAACAAAGAGTTGAAACTATTTTCCCTCTTTGACTTGAAAATATGCTGAAGAATTGGGTAGTTGGCATTAAATCAGAGCAAAAACAGACTGTCTTTAATTTAGTTCTCTTCGAGAGCATTTAGGTCATAACTTCATTGTAATGTATCAAGGCATGACACCATATCAGCACAATGGAAGCTCATGAGAGTACAGTTCTCATATCAAAAGATGAAAGCAGGGCTTCCCTGGTGGCACAGTGGTTGGGAGTCTGCCTGCCAATGCAGGGGACACAGGTTCGAGCCCTGGTCCAGGAAGATCCCACATGCTGCGGAGCAACTAAGCCCGTGCACCACAACCACTGAACCCGCATACCACAACTACTGAAGCCCACGTGCCTAGAGCCCGAGCTCTGCAACAAGAGAAGCCACTGCAGTGATAAGCCCACGTGCCATAATGAAGGGTAGCCCTCGCTCGCTGCAACAAGGGAAAGCCCACGTGCGGCAATAAAGACCCAATGCAAACAAAAATAAATAAATAAATAAATTTATTTTAAAAAAAGATAAAAGCAAAAATCCAGAGACATTTCTTTTCAAAATTCATACATATCTTGCATCACAACCTCAGATAATAAAGGCAGAAATCCATATGCAAAAAAAGTAGGTTCATCTGTGGTCTCAAAATGGAAAAGGTAAACGAGGGATTACAAAACTGTCTCACTGAAGAAAAAAATCTGATAGATAGTTTTCACTCCCCCACTTCCTCAAAAAGCTGATTAAGAAAATGGTCTCAAAATAGTGCAATGCTTAAAACTGATTACCTTAAAATAAAAGTTATTAATGATTTAATAAAAGTCCCTTTTAAAGACACTTTAGGGTATAAATTTAAATAATCGTATTAAATGTTAGTTCCTCGTCCCTCATTTAAATCAGGTATTACAAAAAATATACCAAAGTACAACAATGACAAAACAAACTGGAGCACTTAGTAGAAAACCATACCTGATGAGGGGAGTAGAATTTCTTGTCACTAGTCAGTCGATTTCCATCCATGGAGAAAAGGAATCTTCTTTTGACACTGTCCTCAGATACAGATTTGGGAAACCTGTTTCCCGCTCCTTTGTTTCCTTCAAGATGCTCCCTCTGTCTTCTTTTCTTTCTTCGGTTCCTCCACTCCTTAGCACTTTTAGAGCTTAATTTTGATGCTTCTGAAGAGCTTTCCAAGAGCTCTCCTAACCCACCTATTCCACTGAAATCTCTTGAAGCAGCTGCTGCTGCTGCAACTGCCTGTTTAAACAAAACCAGGCATTATTTAGAACATACAACTTTGGAACAGTTGAATGTGATACAAATGTTGCTATTTAAGACTATTAACTATATGTGAAAATGATGTCTTCTGGTCATTTCATTGTGTTTTACTACAAGAGAGTTTACTTAATAATGACAATTTTAAATAGTATAAAGCAATATGTTAGCTTATGCATTAAGACTAGAAAAGTCTGGTTTGGCACATCTTCTGAAGAGTCTTTTTTTTAAAAACTCTGTTGAGATTAGCTTCATTTCAGGGAACAACTGCTCTCTTAAAAATATCTTCTACACTTTAAAAGCAAATGTTCTCTAAGTGGTGGTTCTTGGTCTGATTACTATTCCAATTCCATCCATAGGTTTATTCCTCCCACTTGTGATTGTGAACAACCTAGTGGTATTTTTTCCTTCTAAATCTAGGACAAAAGTCTTTTTCTTTTCTTTTTTTGTGAACTCAAAGCATTTAAAGTGTCTACTCTTTTACCTCTAGATGGGAGTAGTGGGAATGTATTGGCTAGTTGATCCTCTTCCTTTATTTGAATCACATTCAGTGTTATTGTTCCCATTCCTGGGGTCATATTAATCTCACAGTTTAACATGATTAATTTATTAGATAGCACTTTTAGCTTTAAATTTTAAATGTTTATATATTATTTATTATTATTATAAATAGTAACAAATGATTAACATATAAGTCAGTAAGTACCTGAAATAATCATTCAAGGGATTATGAGTACTTCTTGAAATACTTTCTTTTCATATTTCATCACTAAATATACTTAAGCATTTTGAATTTCTGTACCTACTAAAGAAACACAGCAGGTCGGAGGTGAAACATGGCATGCCAGATGTTTTGTATTTTTATTTATATGAATAGTAGTTTTAGATGGGAATTGATCTAACCAAACTGGAGAAGATAGAAAACTCAAAACTGAGTTCTCATTAAGTATATTCCTGTTTATAAACATAAATGATTAAATTATGAGAATATTGGTTCAACTCTTTACATATGTCATTACTGAATACAAACAAATCTAATATAGCTACCATTTTGTTCTATCTTCTCCACTTAGACTCTAAGCTAGTTAGGAATTCTGTCATTTGTGTGTGTGTGTGTGTGTGTGTGTGTGTGTGTGTGTGCGCGCGCGCGCGCGCACATTGCCTCTTCTGTCTCCTGACGTAAAAAAAGACTCAGTAAATATTTGGTGAATTAAGGCGAAAAAAGGCATCGTGCTGTCAGTTGTCTTAGACACTGAGTGAGGGTGGGGGAAGAACAAGACATACTTAGACTTGACTTTTTAAGATCTCATAAAAACTATGTGTCAGAATGGTCTGTATAATAGAAACATATTTTAGAAAAGAAGATAAAACTCATATTGAATGCTTTGACAACATGTTGTGCTTTATGTTTCCTCCTCCTTGAGAAGCAAACCTTCCAAAGTAGCTTCCATTTCTGAATCTCATCTCAACTAAAGATTTTAAAAAAGGTTTAAAACTAAAGGTGCTGTGATACAAATTCTCTGAGATTAACATGACCCCAGGGATGGGAACTATAGCATTACATATAGTACTAAATATGTGTGTTAGGCTAAGCAACACGTAAAATGTTTATATTGAATACTATATTCATCATGGAAACCCAGATCTAAGACTCGATATAGGACAATGCCTAACATTTAAATGAAACTTTAATTCAGAACTTATAGAATTGCATATAATCAGATAACCAGATTATTTTATTGAATTCTTGATCATCAGTGTCACTTTTAATATCATCAGTAATGAAAGATGAGAAATATTAAGGGCCCTTTATAAATACGAATGTTTAATATAAATGTGTAAAATAAAGTGGATAAATGAAGTACTAATCTGTAGCAAGTTAAATATAGTTGCATAGTGCTTGATACATAGGAGATACATAATATACACCACTCCTTGAAAGAATGAATATATATATATATATATATATTTCTTTTTATCCGAATAAAGTCAGTTCTCCCTTCCATTTTGTATAGGCAGAAACACACAACACATAGTGCTAATAATTTATTGGCTTGTTTGTCATCAGGAACAAAGGACGTGGAAGTGGTGGTAATATTCCCTTGCCATAATTCTGAAACTCAGTTCATTTAAATCACTTCTGGAATTTGTTTTGCATAAGACATGATTTCCCTACCTATCATGGGTAACAGTTGGAGTAACTCAAAACCAAACAGATTTGCAAGGCAACAACGGTAACCTCCCAACACAACACATTTTCTGTGTCACTCGTTAACTCAAATTTGTCACTTGTTCCACTTCCAGGGATTTGCCAATTCCCTTTCAAAGGCAGATGTTTCCTGTCACCTCCCATGTCTGTGTACCTGTTTATACCCAGCTCTGTGACATGGCCAGTGTCCTGTTTACTTAGACTAATAGGGTTACTTTCACAACTGCCTTGCTGAATTCCTCTTGTAACAAATAACAAGTATGTGCTAATATTTCCACAGGGAATAACATTTGCTTTTTCTTATATCATTTCTGTGTGATTCAAAATAGGCTCTATAACTTACTGTATCTGTGTGTCCTTAAAAAATAAAACCACATGACTATGTGTGATTATACTTCACTGTAAACATAAGATCCAGTTTTAAAATCCCATTTTAAAACTACAAGACATTAACTATACTTATTACAATTCTACCCCTAATTATATTGGATCTGTTAAATGCCACTATTTCTAATTTTGCCCCAAAGCTTGCTTCTAAATTTTTCCTATCAGACCAATATATACTGCTATGGAATATGCTATGTTGGGCACTATTAGACGTTTAAAGATCACAAATTAAATGCCGAACACAAATATGACGGTATAGGACAAAGCATTTCTTTCTTTGTTGGCTTTCCTCTCTCTGTCTTTTAAAGTTGTACTTGGTTTGTGAATCCACTGAGCTGAATACGAAAATTTTTTTTCATGTCTAAACAATGACTAGCACTAGGAGGTCCTTCAACAGTTATTAAATAAAAATGGAAATGATGCTAGGCTTCATGAAGTCATTAGCTAGATAGTAGCTTTTGAAGAGTCAGAGGTGGTCAGCAAGACTCACATTACACTGGAGCACCAGTGATCTCATGGGTGGACTAAGTCCACCCCCCCCCCACCTGCCTCCACTCCCTCCTCTCCTTGAACACTGGCTATTTATTGGTCATTGCCAACTGCATTGTCAATAAGGAAGTAAAATTAACGTAGTCCTGTGCCATCCCAGTCAATATTAAAACACTGGGATAAGATACCCTGGAATCAGTATAATTTTTTTTTGTGTATGAAGCTAAAGCTGAGTCAAATCATGATTTGATCACTGTAATCCAATAACTGACTTTTAAGTGAAAAGAACTGACATTTTTTAGCTGACCTAATTAGGATAGAGATAATTAAGTTCTTTAAACTTCTGTTAGACATAGTGCACTTTTACTGCTAAATTTAAAAGATTATACTCTTTTAATTGATGCCATATTTTCCCTAAAGTGGCTGAATTTCAGAGTACATTCTTACCCCTGTACTGTATGTCTGTTTAGTATTTTCAAGCACATCGCTTTGTCTGTTCTTATAAATGATAATAGAATAATCCAATGCTTTAAAATACAACTGTGCATTATCTATGTATACATGTATATTATTTCCTATAACATTTATTTAAGCTTCAAAATGAAGAAATTCTTTGCCCTGCAAATAGCTATCTTATTTCATTATCTTACAAATGTGTTTTATTTGTAGTGATCTGGAATAAACTCTTAGATACTTGAAATATAGAAATTTATGGCAAGCATGATGTATACTTTATAAGATTTTCAAGAATCACCAAATTTGTTTATGGCTTTTCTCATAAAACTCAATAAACTATAACCATGATACTGCTCTGTACCCAATGGTAGACGAAGATTCCAAGGATTTACTGACATTTGAATAATGCTTCAAATATTTGGAAACATCCATCTGAAAAAAATCACTATGCACAAAAGTTATTTGGACTTCTGCTTCTGATCAAGATATAGTAACAGCTCAGATTTGCTCTTCCTCTGAAACAACCACTAAAACAGACTAAATACATGTAACAATGGTTTTGAAGACACTATATGAATGGGCCATTGGGTAGAATTTTCAGAAGGATTTTCACTTAGTCGTAGGGAATAATTAGCCTTAGATAAAATTCTAAGTTCTACCTAACAAATCTTCAAAGGTTTGAAGATGGAAAAGATCAAACTGTTTATAAGTAATTTAACTATGCTCCCAAACAAGGATTGAGAATTTTTATAGGAATACAACAATATCCAGCACCCCAAAAGGTAAAGTTTCAGACGTCTGGAATTTAATTGAAGATTGTCAGAAATGCAAAAAAAAATCAGGAATATGTAACCAAAAATGAAGAACAAATTATGAAAATTGACCAAGATCTGACACAGATGTTAGAATTAGCAGACAAGGACTTTAGGACTCTAAACAGTTATTATAACTGTATTGTGTATGTTCAAAATGTTAGCTGTGTGGGAGATATAAAAGAGATGCAGATCAAGCTTTTAGAGGTGAAAACTATAATGTCTGAGATGAAAAATACAGTGGATGGGATTAATGGCAAATCCAGTGTTGCAGGAGAAAAGATGATAAATTTGAAGACATAACAATAGAAACTATCCATACTGAATTGACAAGCTGATTCTAAAACTCATATGAAGCTATACATTTTTAAAATATATTTGACCTGGAATAGTCAAAACAGTCTTGAAAAAGACTATCTGATTTCAAGACTGTAGCTATCAAATAGCTACAGTGATTAAGAGAGTACAGTTTTGGTACAAAGAGAAGCAAACAAATCAATTGAATAGGATAGAATCCAGAAATAGACTCACTCACATATGGACAATTGATTTTTGACAAAGGTTCAGTGACTGTTTAGTGGAGCAAAGATATTTTGTTCAACAAGTGGTGCTGGAATAATTAGATATCCATATGCAAAAAAAGCCTCAACACATAAATCACACCACCTTACACAAAAATTAACTTAAAATGGGTCATTGACCTAAATACAAAACATAAAACTATAAAAATTTCAGAAGAAAAATTAGGAGAAAATATTTGTGATTTTGATTTGGCAGAAATTTCTTAGATGCAACACCAAAAGCATGATCGAAGAAACAGAAAAAAAGTTTGATAAACTGTACTTTATCAAAGTTAAAAACGCTTACCTCGGAAAAGTACAGTTAGGAGAATGAAAGACAAATTACAGACTGGGAGAAAATATTTGCAAAGCATAGATATCATGAAGGACTAAAGGACTTATTTCATTTATATATTGAAACTACTCAAATTCAATAATAAGAAAACAAACAGCCCAGCTAAAAAATGGGCATAATATTTGAATATCCACTTTACAATAGAAGCCATACAGATAGAAAATAAAAACATGAAAAGATGCTCAGATTCCTTAATAATTAAGAAAATGCAAAATAAGACATCAGTGAAATACCTAGTAGAATGATTAATAAGACTGATCATACCAAATGTTGGTGAAGACGTAGAGGATCTATAATTCTCACTGAAGTGAATTGGATTTTGCTTTGTCTTCCCATGACTTTCACC